>NW_021604622.1:25211692-25310780 GCF_004785775.1 Grammomys surdaster
AAGAGCTGGTGGGGGACTCTGGAAGAGCTGGTGGGGGACTCTGGAAGAGCTGGTGGGGGATTCTGAAAGAGCTGGTGGGGGACTCTGGAAGAGCTGGTGGGGGACTCTGGAAGAGCTGGTGGGGGACTCTGGAAGAGCTGGTGGGGGATTGATGAGGGTGAGAGGGGACTAAGAGGGGGTAAGGAAGAGAGAGCACTCAGAATATATTATATGAATGCATGAGATTGGCAAGTGACAAAAGTAATCAATAAAATATCAATAATCATAAGCTTACATTAACTGATGGACCTCTTTAACTTTTATTCAAAGCTGTCCTCCTCCTGCCTGGATACATTGCTCTGGTGTTTAAAAATGATGGTGCCTTTGTGCAAACACTGAAACACTTTGGAAGGATACATCCAAGGCACTGCTATAGAGCAGAAGCATCCCTGTTTCAAAAGCAAGGATGCTTAGCAAGCACCCATATCTCTTCATTTTTATGTATCAATACAAACGTGTCGAATTCTACGCAGACACCGTATAGAATGAAGCCCAGCATTTTTGTCTGACAGATTTTGTGTAGGACCATACTTTTTTTTCTCTGTCATCTATACAAGTTTTTGCTGTACTCCGAGGAAGGAAGAAATCCTTTATGTCTTCAATTTCTTCCCTTCCAATAAAACTGTATGTTAAAACTCTTGACTAATACCAAGGTGAAATTAAGCTTCAAACACATTAGACAGCCTCACTGTGAGCTAATTCAGAGCTAACCTGGATTAGAATCTGAAGGCTCTCAACCAGCTTCGTGGATATGAGGACAGCATCTAGTCTATTATGTCATGACTATGAGAAATTAGTGGCTAAAGAATATAGTAACTGGGCCAGTGAGATGACTTCGCAAGTAAAAGTGTTTTCTACGCAAGCCTGGTGACCCAAGTTCAGACAGAACCCAGAACCCACAGTGGAAGGAGATAATCTACTCCTTAAAGATGTCCTCTGGCTGCCACATGTGCACTCTGACACACTGCTGCCTTCACTTACACATGTAGAAATCTCTCTCTCTCTCTCTCTCTCTCTCTCTCTCTCTCTCTCTCTCTCTCTCCCTCCCTCCCTCCCTCCCTCCCTCCCTCCTTCCCTCCCTTCCCCCCCCCCCCTCTCTCACACACACACACACACACACACACACACACACAGAGAGAGAGAGAGAGAGAGAGAGAGAGAGAGAGAGAGAGAGAGAATTATAAAACAAGAAAGAGTGCAGTAACTGTTCACTGCCAGCTCAAGGACTTGAGTTCTTACCCCCGGTACTGTTCATCTGCCACAATATCATAGACACTGGCAGAATAGTCAAGACTACTGGGCCACAGGTAAAGAACTTTATTTTTCAAAGCCCAGACCATGACTATCATGCTTGAATGGTTATATCCCTCAAGTGTCCAGGATGGCCAAAGGTGACTGGGGTCCTTGCCAGCGATGGCACCACAGCAACCTGAGAAACCCTAATTCTCAAAAGTCAAAGTCTTTCGTGATGGCTGCAAATACTCACCCACTACTTGCTCAAGCATGAGACTCTTCCTCCCCCCCTTTTTCTGAGCAGTAAACAATCCTGCCCTTTGCATTGCAGGGAGCCTCCATTTCTGTCTTCAAAGACTGTGTACTTAACAAACATCCTTGAAAAGACAACCTGCACAAAAGCTCTGCAGAGCGGCCTTGGAAAGTCCCCCTCTGAATGTGTCAAGGCCTCTCCTCAACGATCTGTGACTTTGGCCATTTTTGTCCTCATATAACTGGTCCTCCCCAGGAACGTCTACAAATGCTTCTTTCATCCCCCACACAGATCGCCATTCTCATCCTCCGTTTACCCTGGATCCATATTTATATTTCACTCACATCAAGTGACTGACTTATCTGCTTTTCCCATACCCCATAACCGTCTTGTGGCCATTCTTGTCTGACAGTCAGTTCCAGGCTTCTTACTTAGCAGGCTCGTGAGAATAAATGTGTGTTGAATGAACTGATGAGTGAGTGTGTTCTTGATTTTTAGTAGCCAAAAGAAAACCAGGAGTATCTACTGCTTATATATTATTCACTATATAAATAACAGTGTCTAATGGAAAATTACTTTAAAACCTTTGTAGTTCTATTTCAATTGCTAATCTGAGGTAGAACTAGTAAGGTCTAAGAAATGGCTAGGTTTCAATTCTTTTATAACTCATGTTTAAATTTTTGATATCAGTTGTTTCTTCTTACTGCAAGTGTGTTTCATATGTTCAGGCTGCCAAACCTCCACCAGTTGATTGGCGAGTGAGACAGGAGGTGTTGGCTGTGTAGGAGCCTCCATTAGGCACTGAGGACCACTCAGCTTATTTGTAGCTGCCAAGGCAAACTCCTTTGATGTCTCTTCCGATACGGCTTGAGTATCTGTGGTCCGTGGGCGAGCTGGACCATGACCAAATCCGTGTCTTCTAAGTCAGTCATCAACGGCCTCTACATTTTACACTTCAAATGGGTCTCTCTCACTTCGACTCTGATAACAAGCTTTCAGATAACACTACGTGGGAATACTAAGAAGATGTTTGCAACATGAGTATACATTGTAGCTGTTGAATAGGTAGGGTGGAAATTTTCAGTAGGGAATGACTCATTATGTTTGGGTTATCAAAGAATAAGTCACACATTTCCCACCCATTAACTGAAGAACAGATGGATAATATTCAGAAATACTAGCTAAAGGGATTACAGCAAAGCTTGTTTCCTTATCCTTAGGGGTAAAATTCAAATAAAGGTAAATATTTAAACTGGAAAAAATGGAAATAGGCTCCCATATTGGAAATAGTTGATTACCCATTAATGTTTACTTTCGGATGTAGCAAAGAGGATTTGGTTTAAGAACTCCGTTGGCAGTACATGGTCATCATCACAGCACCCGGACTTGGATGGTCCCCTGGTGCTCTGGTCCTCCCTTTACCTCCATGAAGACACATTCTGCTGAGCATATCCCTGTCTCACCAAGGTGACATGTTGGGCTGGCTCTTCAACCATGAAAACTCCCTCATGGTTTCTCAGTCTTGTTTCTAATTCTTCTGATGCTCATTGCATGGCTTCAGTAGGAGGTTAGTAAATATGCATTTGTTGATGGAGGACAGTAATTCCTGACTGGGACTAAATATCAATGTCCCTGTAACTTCTAGATGTAATCGCATGTGGGGGCCCTCCTGGCTTAGAAAGCCCCCAGGCACTTAGGTTACCTACAATGATGACAACTTCAAAGGAAGGAAAATATTGATACATAGGACATTTCTACAGATTTAATTTTACAGCTAAATACTGAAAATGCATGTATCGTTTCTTAGACCTTGTCTCTTGTAGCTAGATATTTTAGAAAGTGTAACTTCTCCAACCCGAGTCAGTGTTCTAGCGTACAGAATGACTTACACGTGGGTGAGTTCTGTCTTGCAGAGTCGGCATCCAATCTGCATATTTATTATTGCAACCTGTGCGTTCTCGTCTAAAAGGTGCACTACAGTTCCTGCACAAAATCAAAAGGTAGAAGGATCAAGGGCACCTTGCACAGTCTACAGTGCTGTGTAAATGTTAGCTTGAAGGGGAGGCTTTGAAGGGGAAGCCTTCTCATCAGTGATGTGTGGAACACAGAGAGGCAGGGGCTGGGCCAGGGATGATGGCTGCCTGGGCTTGCAGACCTCTTAGCTGCTTGGGGTGAGCAGCCTGGTTGGGAAGCCGCTCAGCTACCGCTGATCAACATGTATGCTGAACGGCTTCTGTGTGTACCAAGTGTCTGATCTTCAGAAACCCATGTGGAGAGCAGAGATTACGCTTAGATGTAGGAGCTATCTGCTTCTCACTGGGCTCAGAATCGAGGTTGAACTGTATTAAAACCCCACCTCTGTGGCAGTCCTCTTGAGTTTGAACTTCAGATAGGCTTTGTTATACTCTGAGTCTGTCTGGCTGTCCCCGTGGTAAACACTTTGAGTTCAAGGCCTACCTCTGGAACTTCTGTTAGCCACTGCTTTTCCCATAACACCTGACTAATGCAAACGAGCGTTAGGGAGAGTTGCTGACTAGACTTGGCTCCGTTTAAAGGGTATTCATTAAGTTCAGTTTTCATGGAGAACCTTTGTAAATGCAGATCTGGAAAAGAACGGGGTCCTTTCATACAAAAATTCCATATTTTAAAATCTCAGCTGCAAACAGGTATGGTATTTGGGATAGCTGGAAATAAAGCTCTTCTTTGTGAGGTTATATGTGGACATTTTAAGAGATGAACTTAAACAAACGATTTGTGCTAACAAACATTTTTAGTTTCTTAAAAGGTCGTTTCTAAATGCCTACTGGGGATGTCATTTTCTGTAGAGCTGGCTTCTCACTGTACCAAAGATATCATATATTTTTGCCTTCTGTATGTACAGGCTTCTGGTCCTGGAATTCAACCAAATGAAGGTTAAAATTATTCTAGACAAAGCTGCATCTATACTGAAAAAGTCCAGGCCTACATTTCTGTAATTGTTCTCATAATAACACAATATAGCTTTCTATGCAGCATTAAATAATTTAATATATGTTGTGTTAGACACTGTATTTCATTTAGCAGTGATTTAATGCACAGTGGAAGACGTGTGCAGATTCTAGGCAAATGTGATGTCATTTTGTGTGAAGGTGCACCTTGAATATTCAGATTTAGATACCTTACCTGGTCAAGGATCTAGACCATCCATCCTTGGTTACTGAAGGGCACCTGTATGTGTTTTCCTGGAGTCATAGACAATATGGTATGGGAAAAGTTACTTGAAGGCATATAAACAGACTTCTAAGGATGAGAGACAAAAACAGTATCAGTCTTACATATTTGTAGTGAGGAGAAATATAATTTTAATTCCATTATCAAAGGCTGTCAGGCCCCTAATTAGATTTTTCTTTTCTTATTCCCTTGCCCCAAAGCTTTCAATTCTGTTTTATAAATAGAAGATTGTACCGTCATTCTCCCTGTAGAAACAACCAGTTAACAATTAATAATTAATCTTACCAGGGCACCATTCTTGATGGGTTTTGTGGTGATCAAACTAGGCATGAGGGGTTAAGACAGAGGGAAAACAATTGCATAAAAAATATGTTGTTGAGTCAACTTTGTAAATACATGTGAATACATGGAGATGATTAGGCTTCTGTTAAGCTTTTGATGTCACATGTATATTCATAATTATTAATAAGCTTTTTAAAAGAGCAGTTTTATGTTCACAGCACAATTGTGGAGGAAGTCCAGATAGTTTTCCCAACATCTGTCTCATGCCTACTTGCACTTCCCTGTTTATGGGCACACCCTCACATGAATGGGGCATTTGTTACTGTTGCAGACCCACACTGAGGCACTGTTAGCACCTAGCTCCATGGCTGGCCTTAGTCTGCTCTTGCTATGGCTGTGGTTGGGATTAAATACACTGTCATTGTAGTGCCGTGCAGAACAGACTCACTGCTGCTGTATTCAACCTGTTTGCCCCCCACCCTCCCACTGAGAACCTGTGGTTCACTATCGCTGGTCTTTTAAACTTTTGGTTCTGTTTCTATGGTTTTGCCTTTTCTAGAATGTCACATAGTTGGACAGGTTAAAGATGTAACCGTCTCAGATTGGCTTCTCTTGCTTAGTGATATATATTGAAGGTCACTTCATGTCGTTTTTTTTCTGGTAGTTAATTCTCTCTCTCTCTCTTTCCCTCCTTCCCTCCCTCTCTCCCTCTCTCCCTCTCTCTTTCTCTCCTGCCTCCCTTCCCCTTCCTCTTCTTCCCTCTGCTCTCCTTCCCTCACCTTTCCTTTTCTAAATAAAGGTTTTGTAAAACTGAAAATCAAATGGAGGAATGATATCGCAGTCTCAGAGACACATATACATGAAATTTAGAGTCATGTAGGAAACAAATCTCAGGGCCTTCTCTGTGAGGACATTTCCAGAAAAGTAGGAAATCCACCCTGAAGGTTGGTAGCACTATCTCTAGGCTGGGGTCTGGAACTAAATACAAATGAGAAAATGGAGACCCAGCGTTTGTCTCTGTGTTTGTTGGCTGTGGATGCAATGGGACCAGCCACCTCACACTCCTGCTGTCATGCTTGCCTCCATGATGGACTTCACACCCAGCTGTGTACCTAAGATTAACCCTTCCTTCTGTACTTCCCCAAGTTGCCTTTATTGGGTGTTTTGTCACAGGGAGCTTGAAAATTCAGCGGTTGGTCCATATAAATTTGCTCTTTACATGCCTGGCTATAGCTAGCTTTGGCTTCAAGGGACAGGATTCTGAGCTCCTCCTGTTCAGGCAATCACTGGGGTCTCTTCCCATCATGATACTAGTTATGGAATTACTAGCAAAGAGGCCCTGGTGGCACTTACCAGTTATTTGAATTTAGAAAACTCCTGACCCTTCCTGAACTGTCAAGAGAGTTTGGTAATGTTGTATTGGGTCATCACACACATTCTTACCAGGTAGCTGGAGAGTGGCTGAACTTTCCGAATGAGCTTGTGGGTCTCAGGGGACCTTCTCTCAGACTTCCACTGAATTCCAGGAAGACTGACCGCAGAGACCCCAAAATACAGGAAGAAGTGTTTGTCTAGCAGCTGATAATCACCCCCAATTAATTAATCAAACCAATTAATTTTCATTTGTGGTTTCTTCTCTCAATAAATTGATTAAAGATATACACCAGTGATTGTAATAACATCTCCTAACACCATCTAGTGTGTCGGACGACATCAGTATGCCATTCCCTTTTCTGATGGGTGAAAGGCAGTGGCAGTAAGATTTATTTTAAGTCTTTGTTATTATTTGTGTTTATTATTAATTTTTTCATTGTTTTGGCGATGCTGGTGGAAAGATGATCAGATTGGAACAGAACATAAAGGTAATGATAGGAATGTAACCTAGACTTTAATCATAATGATTACTGCTTTTTTAAAATAAATTTTCATTATATTCCTAGATATTTTGCCTGTGTTTATGAGTTCCAGTGGATGTATTGGATATTTGATGAAGTCATAAGGTTAGCATCTTCACAGATGCCAGTGTTCCTTTCCTGGCTGCGGAGAGCACAGTTTGGGAGAGGGACTGATACTAAGATGCACATGTGCCCCAGCTTCATTCATGTCTCCTGAGGGAAACTAAGTCGAAGGGACTTGTATGATTCGGTTATGATTTCATAGGTTCAGAGCTGAACCGAGACCACTATAAAGAGGAAAGTGTTGGCCGTGGCATTGATATCTGCACAAGATGGCTGTGCTGTGTACCACAGTCCCTTGTTTCTATCCTGATTTGCCTGTGGGTTTGAGCAGCACTCTGAGTTAGGAGCTATCTTCCAATGCTTCAAAAGACAGGCAGAATGTCTGTTGTAAACTCCTGTTCATCTAGAAGAAAACAGTAGAAAGACAGGCTTACATGATCATGGAGACACCAGCAATATGGGTTGTAGTCTGGCTGCCACTTACCAACTCTAAGAGAATTTTAAAAAAGGCTCGAATGAAGTACATGGTTAATGTCAAGGATTCTGTTTCCTGGGCTGGTACTTGAGTCCTCTGTACAGAGGTTTTCTCCGAGATGGTGCAGGTGGAACTCAGGGAAGAGGGAAGGCTACATCCTGGTGTTGGTCATCTGTCTCAGAGCTTTTCAGAGAACTGTTTTGAGAGCTTGCCTTTGACTTCTCACCCCAGCTTGTGATAGCAAAGTAACTACACACTGGCATTTGTTTATTTGTACATAATGTACTTGCTCGAAAAACGCTTTTGATAGCGTACGAAGTTGACAGCAAGGTTGAAAGGATTTCCTTTTTCTTATGTTTTTTTTTCTCCCTGACACTGCCTAAAAGAAGTGGTAGGTCACACAAAAGAAGGAAAGAGCTGTCGTCTATTTTCACCTTTCTTATTACTAGACATTGGATTTGTGTTTATCCAAAGTTGCACTGTAAGGATGGACTGGGCTAAAGCAAAGCTTGGGTCAATTTAAATTAGATGGACTGTCCTTGTCTTGGTGTCTCTTTGCTGTGTGTGGTCTTTTGTAAAGCCATATCGGATATTTTTTTTTCCCTTTAAACAATGTATGCGAACTGTAAACATGGCCATGTTCTTTTAAGTAAACAAGCTGAAGGAAAGACAATTTTATTTATTACATCTTTAATCATGTAAAAAATGTTCAGATATTCTATATGCTTTTGATTAGATAGGAATTCAGTTCGTTTGGGAAACAGAGAGACAAATTTTTTTCTCCAGCTATAAGTCCTTTGTGTGCTTGTTTCGGATAGCGTGTTAAACGCCTTACTTGTGTAGTGTAGCAAGAAGAGAGACATCCGCGGTAGCTGCTGGAGCCACAGGCCCGTGGGCTGAGGATGCTGCTAAGGAATATTCAGTATCACATCGTCACAAAGTAGAAGTTTTGATAGGTCCTTGAACATGGTCTACTTACAGCTAATATTCACTTGGGCATCCTGCTAGATAGAAATTTTCACTTCGAATGACACTGTTAGGAATAATATGCCCATCAATATTCAGTTTATAACAGCCATTCCCACTCAGAGCTCTTTCTGGTCTCCTCAGACTCTCTCTTCAGGAATCCTTTTGTTTTTAAGTGTTAAACACCTACTTCACTTCAGACGATTCCGTCTGATTCTTTTCTGACCATACTATTTGAAGAGCAATTTTCCTCACAATTCCTGATACTCGTGGTGAAGTATTGAAGATTGGGCGCGATCACAGCATAATTGACCATTTCTGGCACATTCTGTCTTAGTAAAAATACATTTATTGCCACCTCTGTGAATTCCCTGGGCTTCTACCCGCCTTATATTTGTGTCCTGGCACAGGGCCTGTGTCCTAGGAAGAATTCTGAGGGTAAATGCTCTTTTTTATTTGGCATCCTGACATTTTCTACCCTTTGCCCCATTTTTCTTGGGATGAAAGAAACTTTTGTGCCCAAGGCCTAGCATAATACCTGCTATTTAGTGATTATCCTGAAAACAGGTTTTATGGAAAAAAAAAACCCTAATGTTTTGTTCTATTTTGAACAATTTTTATTTGACCTGAGGAGCACACTGGTGGCGCCATTCTCCCTTCCCATCCAGCGTCTCCCACCTGGGCCAAAGCTACGGGAGGACACACCTCTGTACAATGACTACTCGAAGAATGTCACCAGAGCCTTCCAAGAAATGGCATGCAAATCGACCCGTGATCTCAGTCTATTTAGAGAGATGCTATAGTTTTGAAAATGCTAACTGACTCCCCACTTTGTAACTAGCCACAAAGTAAATAGCGTCCAGAAATGGCACCAGTCAAGTCAGCAAAACACTGAACATCTCAAAGATGGGATTTTTTTTTTTTTGAGGATCGGAGTGTATAGACTCAACAAATAGAGCAACTAGAAAATAGTTCGTATTAAAATTCACCCCTGAAGTAAGTATCATCAGCGCTGTCTCGCATTTCCCATCCACCATCTTTTAACCGGATGATGTATTTCAGATGTTATGAATTTGTTTGTTTTCAGACACGTATCATTCTTAACAATAGCAAGTAAACATGTGATGTGCAGCACACATGCACTACGAGAGAGTCAGACCTGAACTAGCAACAGCTCTTACCTAGGCGTGTGCCACATGCCCTGTGGCAACAGATGCACGGTTGAGATTAGTCATTGGTTTGACTCATCTGAGGGCAGGAGTGCATAACATCCCACACAAAGAAAGTCATGCAGAGCGATAGTGCATTAGTACCGATGAACATTCAGTTTGCATCCTTCCCTAGGAGCTTCCCTGGCTAAGGCAGGTTAGTGATGTGGAATCACGTCTTTAGATGGCTCTTGTACATCTTGTAGGGTGTATTGAGGCCTGCATCCTTCCGTGGATACTTTCCTGCGTGATGTAGGGTGATGTGAAATCACAGTTTTTAACTGGCCCGTAATACATCTCAAACATACATCATGCATACACATATGATGTACAGTGACGTGATCTTGGGTTACTATGTGGTTACTATGTTTTCCTCTCGTTTCCTGTGTAACATGGCTGTGCTGATGCAGGGATAGCTGGCATGTCTTAAATGGATGATCTGACACGAAACAGCGTAAGTGGGGAGAGCATCACCTTCTCACCTCCTTTCCCTTCCGAAGGCTCCTTCTGCCATCTCCTCACCTCTGCTGAAGAGTTCAATCACCTTCTTTACACTCTCTTGTACTCTGAAACCTTTATTCTGCACACTCTACTATGTCTGTTTCTTTTGTGTATTATTTCTTTCCACCTATTGCTTCTGTTCTTCCTCCCTAACCATCCATCCCATGGATTCTGTAGCTCACACATGCCCCTTGTATCCTGGTCTTTCTTTTATCTTGCAGCCAGTCAACTTGTCAGTTTGCTGTGTTCCTGTAATTTAACCTTGGAGTTTTAGTTTTATTTATTTGTCAGTATTCTTATTCTGTGACTTTTAAGAACACTCTTACCTCCACTGTAGTCTTCTGTCTTTCCCATATGCAGAGTGCGGCCTCAAACATCTAAACACACCAAGCATGCTGTTTTGGAGTCTACTGGCATCTGCTTCAACTGTTCAGCCCCGTTTCATCTCGTCAGCCTTTGTTCATGTTGATGCCGAATTTCCTAAAACCCTTGAGAGCTTTTTACCTGTCTCCAGGCAGCTTTTCCTCCCCTAAAGTTAGTGTTCATTGACTTCTCATGAAGGAGCTGATTTCATGGCAAGTTCCCCTTTCATCACCCATCAGTCACCTCGGCCCTCCCTGCAGATTTATTCCAGGTACTTACACTGCTGCTCTATCTGGACAGCTCTGGACACCAGATGCGTGCAGTAGGCATCGTCGCTTAGAGGTTCTGGATGTGGTTCCCTGACTACAGTGACTCTTTATCTTGTTCATTGTTTCCTATGTGTCTAAATTTAGAGCGTTTTGGAGGCAGTGCAGCTTTTCCTATCAGCCTTTCAGTTCCAGCGTGAGGATGTGGTTTCTCTGTTGAGTGATCCGCTCTCTGCCATCTTTTGGAAATCACTCATGATTTCTTTCCGCATGGCACTTTCTCTTTGCCCTCTTTGTTTTATTCTCAAAGCATCTATCCTCCTAGACATTACCAGGGTCCTGTGTAGGGGAGAAGAGTAAATCCTGTGTTCAGACAGTTGTGATTACCTCCCTCCGGGCCAGGTTTCTGACTAGACAGGATCCCCACAGCCTCCATTCATGCACCATGGAATACAGGGCCCTCAGAGTTCCAGTTCCAGTAAACAATGAATAATCGTGTTAACATAGAACTGATTTATGTTTATGCTTAGAAAATCTCTCTAAAATTTACATTTAACTCCTCAAAAGGCTGTTGTTTATCTGAAATCAAATCTTGTATTTCTACTTGCTGTGAACCCAGCAGTCAAGGCCACATGTGGAACAGTTGCTCCTGACTCCAGAGGTCCTTGTGCTTGGGGCAGGGGGCAGAGAAGAGGGTGACCTCTATTTCAGGGTCTTCAAAGAATCCCAGCCAGCAGCCCTATTGATATAATCCACCAGGGACCATGATCATGTGACACTTAGTTCAACCAAGGCTGACTTGCCTGGTCTAGATGAATCTCTTAATGCTGACTTCAAAGTGACCTGTATGAATTGCTTAATAACCTTGAACTGTGACTTGATTTCTTATGATCAACATACTGAGACTTGATCATGAGTAATGTGTAGTTGATTTCTTATGATCAACATACTGAGACTTGATCATGAGTAATGTGTATAATGTTGTAGACCCTACTGAGTTGGTGCCTAGCTTGGAATATAAAATATTTCTTCTGTAGAGTTATTAAAAGACATTCTTAAATTACATGGCTACTATTCCCATTTAGTGTCATTAATATCAAAGCTATTGAATGTTGAGTAAGACAGCTAGCAAACTAGCTATTTGCTTACAGCCTTCTGATGCCACTCGAGTGAAAGCCAGTTTGTTAAAATGGAGAGCTTTTTATATAGGGTTTTTTTTTATTGCCCTGTCTATGGGTGGCCAATGAAATAGTAATTGCAGCTAATTGCTGTTGGCATTCTTGTCAAATGATCATAAAAGCTATAAACAAAGCTTTCACTTTTTAATGAGGGACATTGCCTTAATCTCCGAAAAGAATTCCTATGTGGCTATTAACAATTATTTTTTCATTTGTCCACATAGAGTGATAGGAATTACTTTGCCTTTCTTGTGGGCTCTGTCTTACCATTCTGATCCTGTCAGTGGGGAATCAGCTCAGGTTTGTGCTCATGGTGCTTCTCATCTGTTCAAGCACAGATCAGCTATGGTGCCTGTGCCAGACAGAATAAGTAGATGTTTTCAAGCCTTGCTGTGTTATAAGAATTTTTTTATGGGGTGTGCTGTTGTTTGATACATGTGTATAATGTCTCATGATCAAATTAGGACAAGTAACATTTCTATCTCCGTAAACATTTGTCATTGGCTTGGGAACCTTCACACTTTCTTCTTTAGTTCTTTATAAAACAGAGACTTAATTGTAAGCCACAGTCACAGTTCTGAACAGCAAAACACTTGCTCGACTTTCTCCTGCTTGAGTTTCCATACGTCTGGTCTGACCTCTCTTGATATCGTTCACTGTGAACTCTGAGTATTCTCTGTTCTGTGACATGAGCTTACTTAGCTTCTATGTGTAAGTGAGATTCTGTGGGATTTCTCTTTCAGTGCCTGGTTATTTCTTCACATGCGCTCTTCCAAATCCATCCACATTTCTGACCTGATATGACTCCGTTTTTCATGGCTAAACATGAAAACTGTACACACACACACACACACACACACACACACACACAGAGCACAGCACAGATTCTTTTTTTACCTGTCAGTTGATGGACACCTCAATTGATTCCATACCCTGGCTGCAATAGTTTAACTTACTGAAGAGATTGCCAGTTTCTCTGGCTGATTTCAGTTCTTCTGGGTGTGTACCCAGGAGTTGGAGAGTTGGGTTTTGTCATTGTGCCTTGTCATGAGCCATATTATTTCTTTATGGATGTTTTCTCCTTGTTTCCTATATATGTATATAACTCATTTTGAAACTTATTCTACTTTTTTTTCAGATTTGATTCACTTAGTTGCTGTTTCATGTATAAAACTGTGTGACTCAAAGTCTTACTTACGTAAAACACACAGGAAAGTGGAGGAGAAATAAGGTTCGGAATTGTGATGGCCGCCTTTTCAGCTCATTCTGAATTGGACTGTGGTTACCTGTTTCCAGGCTTTCCTTCCCCCATATTTCACTTGGTTTGGATATGTAGTATAGATTCTTTATGGGCATCTCCCACCTTTTTGTGCAGGGAGGGCTGTTCATGGTTTTGCTGTGCCTGATTGTTTCTGTGCAGAGGCTCATTTGACACTTCTTGGCAGCAGTCTTAATGTTTCTTTCCTCTGAGCATGATCATAAGCCAGGCCTGGGGTTCCTAGATGTCTTATGAGGATGGATGAAGACCTATTTGCATTACTAAGATAGTAGACACAAAATAGAGAGAAGATGTTGAGAGTAAAAAAATGTAGGCGGGGCTGTAAAGAAGAGGAGAAGGTGGTATCCAGTTCTGGAGAGAACAGTAGAGAAAAGGATGGACTAAAGACACAGTTGATAGATCCTGAGAACATCAGAAGGGCAACTGTTTGTCAGTTAAAGATGTCGACACATCGTCTCTTTACAGTTCACTTTTATGCCTTGAAATTAGTGGCATGATAATTTCACACAGAATTTGACATAATGGTGTCACAGAGGAAGCAGAAGAAGCAGGCTTTAAGGGTATTTATTGAAGTTGTTGTTTGCTCTTTAGGAGAGGTTTCAATCCCCATGACTTTAGTAAAGCTGACCAGAAGAGATGAAGGTGAGCAGCTTCATGTAATTTCTAAGAATAAATAATCAGAAAAGCCCAAACGTGTCAATGTGTGCTATGTGACTTTTCCTAGGGAGATGTGTGATTCTCTTGTGGAGTACCAACAAAGAGTCTTTATTTCATATAGGACACCAATGACAGGCCAAAGAAACAGTCTTACCCATTTATTAATGACCGAGAAGCACAACCCTTCCAGTGGCTAGTATCTTACCCTAGATGAACGTTAACCGGTAGCAATTGCCCACTCCAGAAGACTTGATTTCTATTTTTCTCTCATTCCTCAATTGGAATTTATTTGCTTTGGATACCATTCCTATAAAAATTCTGTCCTGTTTCAGAAAACCTCTAATTATCCGTCTAAGATTGTGTTGACAGAACAGAATGGTTTTCCCTTTGCCACATTGGAAGACGGGAGTCTCCTGTGCTTTTCCCAGTAGGATAAATCTGTAACTTAAATGAACAGAACTGTGGCACTCAGCTCTGTGTGTATTACTCAGTGCCCCCGTTTCTAGGTGACTGGTCCTGTTGATGGATTGGGAGAGAAGGAGAGAGAGGAGGAGGGAGCTATGGGATGAGTGAGGAAGAGATTGAGAGAAAGGGAGAGAGACAATAGGAGAGAGGGAGGGAGGGAAGGAGAGAGGGAGGGAGAGAGGTATGGGGTTAATAACAGACAGGTATTTAGGGGGCAGTGAGCTGAAGCTCCCATATTTTATTTAGAGAATCAGTCATTTAATTTCAGTGAAATAAACATGTTTTTCAGAAATGATTTCTACATTTTATTTCAATACAGTCATCACCTGCTGGATTTAGTCTCACCAGAGAGGCTGTGACAGATATGCATGTACTGCTCTTCCTGTGGTAGCTCTGCACTATGTGTGTTGATGAGAACAGGGCACAGTCAAGGGACTTTGTCATTAGACACTTGCTAGAGGAATTTCAATGCGCTCCTGGTCTAGGTATCTGTCTGTGGTCAGGTCTTATAGGCGTCTCCAAGAAAATCAGGCCTCTGAACAAGTGAGCAGGATCACAAACTAAAACAGAAACATTTAAATAAAAATAAAAGAAGAGAGAAAGGGGGAAAGAAATAGACAGAGAAAATATAAATGGAGGAATGGAAACTCCAAGTGACGAGAAAAAAAATTCTTTAATTTCTAAAATTAGAATTTAATTTTAATTTCTTTCTTTAATTTCCTGCTCCCAAAGAGCAAGACTAACCAAGTTTTCCTCTTAGTGGGGACCCCCCCCCCCAGCCAGGTTTATTAACTGTTAACATTAAGTGCGTGATACAGACTTGTTCTACCACATGACCCTGGACAAAACACGAGGTAGGGCCACAGGAAGTTTCCTAAGCTGTGAGCAAAGTATACACAGTAGGGATGGCTCCGTTGCTGCAGACTGCATCTCCTGCCTGTCATCCAGGTCTCAGAGTTGCCAGGGGATTGGGACTGTTCCTCACTAAGAGTAATACACAGAATTTCTGCCTGACGATGGCTCTAAATTTTACCTGGTATAATTCGTCCCCATTTGAGTCTCGGTTGAGGAAGGGAACTGAGAAAGCAGAGGAGTCCAGAAGACCCCAGCCTGAGGTCTAATTTACAGGCCTCTGCAACAGTCAGTCCGTTCCAGGGAAAGTGTGTGAATTACGAGCCTGCTGCTCCCAGAACTCCATATCCTCTGCCTCTTCAGGCTCCAGGGCCACTGCACTGCGCGATTTCCATCTGAAAGGCAGTAAGAGCTGATTTGTGATGTACAGTTTTCCTGATTAATTGAAGAATACGCATGGCTTATTCATATTCCCCAAAGCAGGGTCGCCACCAAAAAATGCACCTAATTGGTTAAATAAATAACTCCAAGTTTCTCTGCCTGCAGCCTTTCCTTTATTGAATTATTAATGCTGTGTCCCCTCTAGATCAGCCGCAGCTAATGACTGGTTTGCCTCCAGCGGTTAATATTCTCCAATCAGTTGTAAATTGTCCTGATGACTTACTTTGCTAACATGTAGCTTACATTATTGGCTCAGCTTTCAAAATGGCTTGGGATTCAAGAGCATCGTAAAAATTAAGCTATTTTCAGCACTGTAATTTTTTTTGTACTGAGTATAAAATATATCTAGTGGCTTTCTAATAGTCTACATGAATACTTCTTACCCAGGGCTCCTTTTCTCCCAAGAGTCGTGTTAAAATGTATGTCTAGGAGACAGGTCTCACTGTCATAGCTTGAGAGTAGGTGTGGTGTTAGAGTTCTTCCAACTAGTGGATAGTGTACAGTCCTCTATAAAAGAGAACTTGTGGGCTTGGGGTGGGGAGGGGGCAAGAGGGGCGGATCTAGGAGGAGTTGAGGGAGGGGTGAGTATGATCAAAACAGATTGTACAAGGTTCTCAAAGAACTCATAAAGGATTTAAAAGGAGAACTATCTGCTTCTAAACATCCGCAATGCTAGGGCTGAGAACTTTGTTCTAAGTGGATTCTAAAGGCAGAAGATGGACGTTTGTTTATTGTTTGACTCAAGCAGTATTTTATGAGTACAGACTATGCTGTGTGCTGTGTTGTTTTCATCTGTTTTACCCATTCTCAGCATCTCCTGATGGAAGGAGCTCAAGCAAGTGGGAAGCCATCACCAGGGTGTTCCCCAACACCCCAGTGCTACACATGTACTCTGTTCATGGCTCATACTAGGGAGTGAAGCAGAGACAAGCTGTGTATCAGATGTCTGAAATACTCAGGACCAGAAGTGCTTCTGATGGACTTTGAAATATTAACATAAGAATACTGAGATGTCTTGGGGATGGCACTCAGGTCTGAATTCAATATTCATGTATGTTCCATATACATCTCAAACCCAGATCTTGAAGGTAATTTGATACAGTATTTTTGGTATACCTTTCTTTGGAATATAACCTCCACACAATGTCAAGTATGGAGTTTTCCACTGTGGTGTCTTATGAGTACCCAAATAGTTTTGTAGGAACTTCGATTAAGGATATACCATTTACACCTGGAGAGGAATTGTGTATCTCATCAAGAAAGTGTACTAATGTTAACAATAACCACTTCTATTATGAGATCATATTAATAGTCCCATGGATGAGTGGTTTTCTAACTATACAACGTTCCTACAACGTTCATTGCAAACAAGTGTCTGAGGTTCAGAAATGTCAAGCCATGTGTCTGTCC
The DNA here is from genome assembly GCF_004785775.1 of Grammomys surdaster. Lineage (NCBI taxonomy): Eukaryota > Metazoa > Chordata > Mammalia > Rodentia > Muridae > Grammomys > Grammomys surdaster. The sequence continues at coordinate 25,228,729 of NW_021604622.1, forward strand.
TGCTGTCCAGGATTCCGTTGTCCTGTATTCCTGACTAAGGAACTGGGCTGCTGCTGCTGATAACGGATCTTTTTATTGAGCTCGTTGAAAGCTATGGTGAAGAAAGATGGAGAAGTTTATCAACTGATGTCATGAGCACATTTGAGAAACAATAAATGATACTACACAGGAAGAGTTAGGCCAACTTGGCTGGACAGACAGAGGCTGTGTGTGACCATGTGTGACCGGAGCACTCTCTGACGGGGAGAACTAAGCATGTATAGCCTACTGGCTAGAGGCTTCTTTCCAACACCCCCTCAAAGTCCAGCAAGGAGGGTCCCCTCACCAGCTGCTACCCAGAAATACAGTTTGTGATGATCGCCGTTCTGACTGGGATGAGGTCATCCCAAAGCAGTTTCATTTTCATTTCTTCCATGACTAGGCATATTGGACACTTGAATATAGCTATTGGCCACTTGTGTTTTTTTCTCTCAAGGACTATTTAGTTATTAATCCATTAATTGATTTGGTATTATTTCCCTGGTGTTGAATTTTTGAAGTTCTTTTATAAATTCTGGATTATTTGGCTCTGGCTCTGTCTGAAGTGTAGCTGGCAATAGATTTTTCCCATTCTGTGGGGTGTCTGGCTGCTCAGTTGATGTTTCTTTCGCTGTGAAGAAATGTTCAAACTTCATATGGCCCTCTCTGCTGATCCATGGGGATGAATCCTTTGCCATTGGAATTCTCTTCAGAAAGAGCTTGCCTACTTCAGTGTCTTGAATAAGTTCTGCAAAGTCACACTTTGTATTTTCAGAATTTCACATCTTAAGTTAAAGCCCTTGTTCCACTTTGAGTTGATTTTTGTACAAGCTAATAATGTTAGTCCAGTTTCATTGTTCTAAAGGATATTCAATTTTGCCAGCCGCATTTGTTTAATAGGCAATCTTTTTCTCCCTGCATTGTGTGCTTTCTTGACTTTTGTTAAAAATTAGATGGCCATAGTTTTGTTGAGTTACAGTTTCTATATTATGCTTCCTTAATCAGATTATCTGTTACCATGTCTCCATGCATGTTACCACATTTATTTGTTACCATGTCCCCATGCATGTTACCACATGTGTCTGTTACCATGTCCTCATGCATGTTACCACATGTGTCTGTTACCATGTCCCCATGCATGTTACCATATGTGTTTGTTACCATGTCCCCATGCATGTTACCACATGTGTTTCTTACCATGTCCCCATGCATGTTACAACATGTGTTTGTTACCATGTCCCCATGCATGTTACCACGTGGGTCTGTTACCATGTTACTATGCATGTTACCACATGTGTTTGTTACTATGACCCCATGCATGTTACCAACATGTGTTTGTCAGTCTAGCTCTACAGTATAATTTCAGGTCAGGTATAGTGCTACCTCCACAGCTGTGTTCCCACTCCTTAGGACAGCTTTGCCTATATGTGACCTTTTGTTGTTACATATGAAGTCTTGAGTTCTTTTTTTTTTAATACTTCTTTTATATCTGGAAAGTGATCTGAAATATGGCATTGGAATTTTGATAGGTATTCAATTTTTCATTGAATTTGCAGATTTATTTCCTTTTAAAACTATATAAGATCACTCTATTATTCTACTATTTGATGTGCAAACTATGCATGAAGTAATAAATGCATTTCTATGCATGAAGTATGGTTTTAAAAAATTCAAAAGGAAATACAAAAAGCGAGTGTCAACAGGAGAAAGGGGCCAGCTTCATGCAGACAGAGACACACAACAATGGGACAAAACAACCAGACGTATAAATATAGAAATACATGTTGCCTTTCAACAGTAATATTGGCAAAGGTAAAAAGTTTAAATAAAAGAATACACTAACAGGCGAAGTGAGCATGTGTACCAGAATTCGTGTGCATGTGACAACCACTGATGGACAGACATTAATGGAGCCTCAATTCTGCTTGTAGGAATTTACTCCCCATAAATACCTACCTAATTTTGCAAGAGCACATGCCTATGGCTTTTTAAAGTTTTACAAGTATAAAACATCCTAAATGCCCACAAATAGGTTTCTGGTTAAATTAAGTAAAATGCAATAAAGTTCCTCCAGAGACCAGGAGACTTGCTTCTATAAACATCAAAGCACAGGCTGGCATGGTGATAAACGGAGCACATGATGAACACCTGTAGCCTCCCAGATCTTGGTATACTTTTGGCTGCATGAAAATATATGGGTATGTCTGAGAAAATTACCATCAATCTATTTTCATGTTCTGCATCTGGAAAGTGATCTGGATTTGGAAGGATGAAGAAATGTGCGATTAATTTTAATTTTTATAGGTTCTACCATTAAAGTTAACTCATCAGTGCCAAAAAATAAAATAATAAGCTCATTTATTGAGCACCAATTAATTTCTGTGTCCTCTGATTATGTATGGACATGACATTGGGAGCTTTCAACAATAGTCATCATTCATGTTTGCCTCATCTTAGAATTTTGGGTTCTCACTCTTGACAATTAAGCTAATATAAAATAAAAGGATTTGTGGAGGTGAAATCATACATATTTCTAAAGCCACTTAAAATACTGTGATATGCTAAGTAAATATTTTTAAGGATTTTTTCCCCCCATTAAACATACTTACTATGTCCTGGTTTGAAAGGTTCAGATCAAAGACTGTGTCTGCCAGCGTCTACCTTGGTGTAAACCATGATCTGATCCTGTCTACATTTTGAAAATGCACTTGAGGAAACAGATAACAAATAAACCTGAGGTGCAGGCTGTGAGGGAATGTGCATGGTAACAAAACTATGAAGGCCACCCTGAGAGCATGAAGAAGGAGAAGGGCCAGAGGCGTGGATTCTCACAGGTAAAGTCCTTCATGCATGAGAGGGCTCACTGTATTTAAAACTAGTAGCCTGCTGGGCATGGTATTCCAAAACCTTAATCTAAGCACTCTGGAGGAGAGGCATGCAGATTTCTGTGAGCTCAAGGCTAGTCTGGCCTACCTAGGGAGCTCCAGGCCAACCAAGGCTACACAGTGAGAGGCTACACAGTGAGATTTCATCTCAAAACAACAACAACAACAACAACAAAACAAAATCAAATCAAGAGCAAGAACAATAATATACAGGGTCTTGACTGTCTTGGTGAGGAGGGAAAGGCAGCAGAGGTAGGCAGGGGTCACATGACAGGAGGATGTGTGGATCTGGGGAGTCCTTCACTGACTCTTCATTGATACCCCCTGCAGGGTGGGAATCGCCATTTCTCTTAGTAGTGAAAGTATTAAGGTGACTGTCAATATCCCACGGACTCTGACGTGATGAACATGACTCATTGTACCTTGTCCATGGTTGGGTGGATATTTCTTTCCAGGGTCCTTAGTGTATTTATAAAATTACTTAATCTTTTGTAGAGTCCGATCAAATATTTCTGGTCAAATATCAGATTTCTGATAACAGAAAATAAACTAGTTTCTTGGATGTTCTATTAACTCTCAGTCTTTTTCAAACGAGATTCCTGCTACCTTGTGGGAAGGTCCTTTCCTTTCCTTGGCTCATCTACCAGAGTTGGCATCCCTGGGCTGTGTGTCTCTGGTGAAGCTCTGCTAACCCAGCAGAGGTTTTTGTTTAGCCTTGAGTTCCGGCTCAGCCGATTCTGACTGCTGTATGAGAACTTGGCCTCACGGGCTATCCAGCAAAGCCTTCTGGGTCATCAGAACTCATTGACTAGTCTCATTGTTGGGAACCCAGTCCAAGAGAATCAGTTTTCCACCTTCTAAGGCTGATGAATCAGTGCCTCCTCTATCACTAATGTTTCTTACATTAAACTCCTGGATTTTTGTTTCTTTTGAGAAAAAAACAAAGTGCATGATGTGGACCTTACTTGCTCTGTAAGAAACACTGGCCTGTCATTGGCTCTGACACTCTGTTCCCACTTGCTGAATGGCCTGCTTTTTCGCCAGCACCTTTGAGGTTTGACGTGTCACTGAGGGATTCTCACCTTGGGCATCTCTGTTTTTCTAGTATCTTCATTCCTATCTGACTGATCTGGTTCCTTTTTGAATTATGAAAGTGTAGCAGTTCTTAGCACAGTGCTGACCCCTCAGTGGCCTGTGTTGAGGATCATCTGCTCCAGAAGGCTCCAGAATGCCAGTCTGCCTCGGCTGTGCTGACCATGGTCCTGGATGTGCTGTCTCTGTCCTTCCTTAGCCCTGTCTTACCTCATCTAGGCGCCTTCTCTTTGGTCTCCTATGACTCCCTTTCTTTTGTGTCTTCTTTTCCTTTCTCCCCATTGTACACATTGTACACATTGTACTCTGGCTTTGGATTTCTCACCAGTCATAAGATGGCTGTCTCATGTTGTCCCTGTTATACGCCATGAGGAGACAATAAGTCTTACTGGTCTTTACTGGGTCTATTGGTTTGTTAGTATTCTCCATTTTTCTTACTAATTTGCAGACTTATCCAATATGTTGCATCAATTAAGGTCGTGCAGTTTAAAATTTATTTCCAGTTAATGTTTTCTTTTGAATTTTATTTTAAATTATTTATATTAATTAATATTAATTTATATTAATAGATGATTATGGATTTTTTTTTATTCTTGCTGTTGTATAACTAGAAAAGACAGGAGAAAAAAAATAAAGACTTAACAAATAAAATAGCCACTATTTGGGGATGAGGAGCTGAATGTTGCCATTTGACATGAATATGAAGTAGACATTAAAAATCCTACTTTAGAAGGATTCACGTTGTATTCTTGGGAGTGTATCTTATGTACATCTCATCCAATAAGTACAAACAACATAAATGTACTTTTTATGTATACCATACACACATGCATTTCTAAAACCAACTTTAATAGGGAACAGATAAGAAAAAAAATGTACAATCGTGGAAAAAATCAGCCATTATTGACAAATAAAGATTAGAGATTTGTTTCCTTTTAGAAAATTCTCTACATATACACACAACTCTTACAATTGAAGGGAGATAGAGCTAGTAAGGCATTAATAAAATATCTGGATTTGAACAGAAAGTATCGATATGCCGGACTGCTCTGGTCTCTTCCAACACTCCTCTCCCTCTTGATCTGCTCTGTGCTGCGTTTTCATTGGCTGTTGCCCCAGTTGAGTTGAGAATTCCTCTATGTTGTCAGAGCAACACAGGGAGATGATACAGACTGCATGGGCTCACCGTGCCCTTTGAAACCAGAGCAGTCATCTTCTACTGCATTTATGCTCAGCACAGAATTAGCTTTCAGAGTCACACAACCCTACAAGGGGTGCCACAGAATAACACAAACCCTAAGCCAAAAGTATTCCAGAACACTAGGAGATACCCTTCCTACAGCCCCATGAGCCAAGAGGCATGTAGGAGACAAGAGGAAAACAAGGCACTGCTACTTTACAGAAATGTTCACAGAATGGATACTTCTGGAAAAGATAGGGTGTTGTTTCCATTTTGACAGGCAGAAACAAAGAGTGACCTGTTTTTTTCCTTAAAATTAAAAAAAATATTTGTAATAGTTTGCATTATAGGTCCTTCACCCTGGCAGCATCCACTCACTCAAGGGTGCTAAAGTTGTTTTTCTACTTTTTCTGCATTCTTTCTTCAAGCAAATTGAAAGTGAAAACACACCACAGAGCATTTAATTCTGAGCAAATGAGTTTGCTTGTAACTGTGGTTTGCCACACGGTGTGTAATAAGTCTTGTTAGAGGGGGTCCACACTGTCTCTTTGCTGAGAAGTCTCTTAGTTCCAACATTTACCATAAAACCACTAATTTATAAAACCGAGGATACATGTTTTAGATATTTCAAAAAATCTCACTTTTTTTTCTAATTAGACAATAGCCATGACTTTTAAAGATATGGTTTGAGTTTTTTTAGAGGATCATCTAGAAAGGTAAACACTTCTGCTATCCTTCATTGGCTCCAGAATGTTCTAGTCTTTCTTGTGGTTCTTAGAAGATAGGGCAATGTCATGACTTCCCTGATTGTTCCAGTTCCTGATGTTGAGACCAGGTCTGAGTGTGTGTGTGCCAGGCAGAGAGCATGGATTCTCTCTAGAGACCTCTAGCTAGGTCTTGCGGGGTTCTACTGGCCACCATTACTAGGATGGAGTAATTAGCACATGCTTTTAGACCTCATCCCTTGCTCTCTTTGTTTCTCTCATTTCAGCCTTTGCTCAGAGAGAGGAGCCTGGGGAACTGCTCCCCCTGCCCCTTGACGTTGCCTGTCCTCCTGTCCTCCTGTCCTCTTGTCCTCCTGTCCTCCTGTCCTCCATGTCTGAGCAGAAACCAGGACCAGTTTCTCACTGAATATGTGACCACTTCAGCTTTCCTTTGTCTTTCTCCTCTGCCAACTACTCTAACTGGTGATATTTTCATCCTGATAATTATTATTAATATTTTGATTTTTTAAAAGCCCGATTTATTCTTCAGCTCTGCTGACTTGGAGTGATAAATTACTCACACCCGCAAAAATCTTACTGGGTCAGATACAGTGGAAAGAATGACCTTGAGATCTCTGTTCGTTCACACCACAGGTGCTTCCGCTGATGGCCAGTTGGGAGTTGCTTGATGTTCTTCTGTGTGAGACTGACTGAGTCGGTGAGCACTGCCATGTGGTAGATTTTTGTGCGGCCACCGCAAACCAGACATTTGAATACTATTCACAGACTTGGGTAAAACTAGAGTAGCTGAAATTTTACATGATAGAGACAGACCAACATAAAGCTATCCATTGTAACCTAGGGTCACATGCTCTGCAGAGATGACTCAATAGTATTTTTCTTTTACCTTTTGTTTGTTTGTGTGTGTGTGTGTAATTCAGTAAGTTTTGACAATAAGTAAATATTCAGAAAACATTTTAATTTATTTAAGGGAGGATTTTACAAAGCCACACAATGAGAATTGTTTAGTATCTACACTTAAAATTATCAGTTGTCCTGGAAAGACCTAGACTGTAGGAAATGCCATCAGGGTGGTCCCCCAGGGAGGCCCATCTGTCAGCTGCTAGAGACTTGCTGTCTTGGTGCTGGGTTCTCAGCATCTCCAGTCAGACTGTTCAATTAGCAACTTACTAAGGCTGAGTGTAAAGCCACAACACAAAACAATGGTACTTCTCTTCCAATTGGACTGTGGTTGCTGACTGCCCCTTTGTCTGTGTCTCCCGACTGCCGTAGGGGCAGCACGTTAGTGAGGCAAGGGGAAACTTGCTGTGTAAGTGTGGACTGAGCTAGAAGTCATGCTGGCCTTTCTGTTGCCTGAAGAAGCTTCCTGTCATTCCCTGAGCTCTACTTGGGGATCATCATCCCTGTTTACTTACCTGGGGTGTTACTTACCTAAGGATGAGTTAGAGTGAGCTTGTCAAAGGGCTTTGAAGTTTTAGTGCCCTGAATGGTATTAGTACAAATAGAACTGTAGAACTTTCATCCAGAGTGTTTCCCTGTTTGTACTGTTTAGTAACTCCCTAGGTGGAACCAGCCTCTTGCAGGCCCAATGCCCTGGCAGGCTGAGGCCTGTCTAGATCCCACACCCGCCTGGGCTTCTGCCTCTAGGCCCAGGATTGCTGCTGCCTGCTCCAGCTTGACTCTTTCTGCATGGCCCCAGGGGTGTGTTTACTAAATCCTGCTCAGGGGATAAGCCACCCAGGCTTGCAGTCATCAATGCCAGGCCAGGAAACCCTTTTAGGTAATTAGTGTGCCTGCTATAGTATATATCCTTGAAGTGTGACTCCCTGTCACCTTGACACTTTCTTGTGAATGCTTTAGAGGTGGCTGTTGCTTGGTCAGTAACCTAGGATTAAATAGATACTTTTCTGGCTGCAGAAAATTTTGTTGCAACTTGTGATCCTGTTCTTGGCATCTTGATCCTTTTGTTTTTCATGTAAGAATGGCTCCCATTTTGTCTCTGGGAAAAACACTTTTTGGCCGCCTGTCTAGGTACCGAGCAAGAGGATGGTGTCTTCGCCGCCTGTCTAGGTACTGAGCAAGAGGAAAGACAGCCGTATCTGCATTGCTATCTTAGCTTCCTTCCCTCCCATCTGCCCACACCCATGGTGATCCGAAACACACTGATCTCAAGAGCATTGTTTCTCGAAGCCGTGATACTGAGAGTATCTTTGAAGCTCTCTTTGGGTATGAGTGGCTAGTAAGGCGAATGTTAAACTTTAGCTTATATGTAGGCAAAAACAAATGTAGACAGAGCATTGGCTGCCAACTATTACGACAGACATTGCATTTAATCTCTACTGTAACTAAAGAACAGAGCATATTCATTTCACCACTCTTGGGTAGTTCATTTTCCTTGTCTTTTCCTACTTTCCCAAGAAGGAAATCTCAGAACCCAATTTTGAACTCTGCTCTTCTCTCTGGGTCAGACAGGTGCCCAGTTCTACCTTACAGGTTCTCCCATGTTTCTTCCTGTCCTCTTCAACTTTATTCACAGTCTGCCTATGACATCCTCCTTAGATCTCCTGGCCATTTTTACTCCTTCTAGCTTATTCTTGCTTCCCAGTGTTCGTCCTTACTGTGCTCCCATTGTCCCTGGGGTCACAATCAGGTCTCTTAAAAGGTCACGCACATCTTGTACAGATCACAGCAGACTAGACGGTTCCATGAGGGGAGGTTTATTAAGAGAGTAGGAGAGGGGGGGAGAGAGAGGAGAGTAGAGAGGATAGAGGCCAGCCATGACCACGTGGAGAAAGGGGGAAGGGAAGGGAGGAGGGGAGATGGCAACCTGCAGGCCCTGGGTCAAGAGGGCAAGAGAGAGAGGAGGGGCCAAGCAGTCCCTTTTATAATGGGCAGGGTTACCTCCCTGTTGCCAGATAACTGTGGGGAGGAGCATACCTGGCTATTGCCAGGTGACTGTGGAGGTGGAGTTTAACAGATTACTAACATCTCTGTAACCTCAATTCCTCACTCTTCCTCTTTGGATAAAATGAGAAATGGACTTTCCTTGTTTGCATGGCCCTCTGGTGCTATCAAGAACAATTGTACTAGGTGAGAGCCTTTGAGACCATTGCAACAAACGGTGAGATCAATATCAGCTGTACAGAAACAAAACTCAGGAACCAAATCTTCCAGGCACTGATCCTACTGACAGAAGGTATGGAAGGATGTCTGCAAGTGTTCATCTTATCATTAGCCCGTCTGAATTTGCTTCTGATGCTCAACCAAAGGTTGACTCCTCCTGCCACTCCATCAAGGTTGAAGTATGGGCTGTCATATCTTTTGTTGATAGTGATATTCCACAGGGGTGGCTCCTGGGTTCATGAGGAAAAGAGATGTAGGTTATATGCTTGGCAAGAGGCTAGGGAAGGTTCTTATCCCAAAAAGGCAAGAGGAAGGATTAGTAATGGCAAGCTTTCTCAAGTAAGGGCTTAAGGAGAACGAAAACCAGGAGCTGGAGGTCAAGAAGATAGAAGATCCATTGTTGAGTTTATTGAATCTGAGAGGATCAGTGGAGCCATCTTGGTTGGTAGGTGACATGATTATCTCTCTCTCTCTCTCTCTCTCTCTCTCTCTCTCTCTCTCTCTCTCTCCCTCCCTCCCTCCTGCCAGTGCCTTTGTGTTCAATCATTTCTAGATTTTCACCACAGTTTTAGGAGCACATTTTCTGTGACTTCAGGGTTGGGTTCCTTCCTTTCCTAGTTCTAGACACTTCCAGATGTCACCTTGTTACTCATCCATTTGCCTCAGCAAATAGCATGCCTTACCACTGGCAGTCAGCCCATTGACTGTAATTGAAAATACTTACTATATTTTGACTCCTCATGAACCCATAAAGCACTTTCTTAAAAAGTGAATACATTTCTACCAACAGTTTCAAGTAAACAATGACATTTATTTTGGAAAAGTTATTAAATTTTAGCCCTTGGTAGTATTACCTTATTTTATATAAGGTTATGATTCTCACATGAAAATTCAAGACGTTCTCAAGTGTTTCCTCACAGACAAGCAGAGAGTCCTAGGGGTCTCTGGTAATCTGCATTCTCCAGGAGTATCAATCCTCTTTTTTCCATCTCCTGAATCAGCTGGTCTAGGGTGGGCCTCTGACTCTACACTTTGACATTTTCTAGTGATTTGGATGGGAGCCAGAACTCGTCATATAGCTTTGTAGTTCATTCTGGAGATAAGGAGCTAAGACCTTGAAAACTAACAACTGTACTGAAATGTACTGTACTGTAACTGTACTGAAAACTGTTTGAGGACACCTGTGAAACTGAGCACTATGGATACCTCTCAAGTGGCCCATCTATTTACATGGTCACTAACCGTCACCAATAGCTGAAGATGGACAGGTGGGACATGCCACCTGTTTTAAATGTAACTCTGATGTCTCAAGACTAAGAATAGATCGGCAAACAGCAAGTGCTCACCTGTGAGACTGCTGGCACTGTCTCCCGTGTTCTCCTGGCTTCCACACAGAGTAGGCAGTGATGGTGAGTCTGCTTCATGGCCAGTGCTGAAGCTGCAGCTGCCCAGTTGGCACTGGAGACTCCCTCCACGGAGGCACTGCAACTTTAAATGGAGTGCAGAATTCTGTTTGCACTGTAATTTATCCAAAAATCAAATTCAAAACAAGTCACGGGGTGTTTAAAAATACATTGAACATGATGCTAAAAATGTGAAAAGATGTTAGAATTATTTAAAAATGATGGAAACGAGGGTATGGGAGACGGTAAATAAGTCAGAGCAGAAAAGTACATGTCAAGCCCCTGTCTAGGGACAGGAGTATTAACAGTGCCTACTTTGCAGTTTTTCCAGGCAGGTGGGCTGCATCCCCCTTGAAAAGATGAGAGTCAGACTCGGTTTTGGCTCTGTCTTCCTACATAACTGCTTGTTCTCCAGGTCATTCAGGGTAGCAACAGACTGTTTCTCTGTTGCATTTGAAGGTTTACTTTTATACAGACTGAGCACAGTGCCTTTATTCAGGAGCAATTTTGTTTCCTTCAGGACCTTTAAGCAATGTCTAATGACGTTTTTGTTGTCATGATTCAGGGCAGGGAAGCATTCTACTGGTATGTCAACAGTCGAAGCCATGGATGCTGCTTAATAGGTAAAATGTACAGGAGAGACTCATGGCAAAATTGTCTGGTGTCAAGTAATTTGGGTTGTGTGAGATTGAGAGACCTTGCTATATTGTCACAGATTTTAAACACTGCTGTGGATTTGCCTTAGAGTCTAGCTGATGAACTGGTTCTCAGCAGGAACAACATTTCCCTTATTGCCACAAATCGCACACAGCAGGAGCACAGTCCGACTCTGGAGTGCTCCTCCTCCCTCAGGGCCAGATGGGGAACACATTGCATCTAGGCTGGGCCAGTCCATCTGTAAGCTGGGAAGAGCTTCAGTGCTCTCTGCATCTGTCACCAACAAGGCCAGAGCACCTCGAATGTGCAGTCCTTGGTTTTTTTGGAGCAGTGAGTACTGCTCTGGAGCAGAACAGAGCTGCCTTGGCCATGGTGGCCTCTGTGGCTTGGAACACCTGCTGAACCCATAATTTTGCTGCAAAATGAAAGTATCCATGTTTATCCCCATAGAGACCTTTTGTTTTTCTGCTTCATACCGTTTCATTCTGCCAGCTTTATTTTTGTAGGAACCCCACTATGATTACTGCAGGCCTAGAATAAAAGATTCTGTCTTGGTAGGTAGATTGCAACTAAGTTTACTTAAAAAAGAAACAAATTGCTATGAAACTCATTTGTGATTCTTAGGAACTTCTTGTCCTCTTGACACCTTTTAGCTCAGGAGCTATTATCATACTTTGTTTGTTTTGCTTTTGCAAAATCTAAGCAACTATTTAAATGCAGTTAGTAAGAAAATTCCCCTTCACCTGGTTATTTTAGGGAACTTTTATTTATCACTGCTATATGAGAAACTACTTTACTCTTGAGAATTTCTTTACCTGACTATGTCCTCCAAAACAAAACTTTCATGTGTAAAATGAAGAGTCCTTGAACATACTGATGGACTATGCATCCTTCCATTTAAGTTGTTGTGGAGAAAGCTCACTGAATATTTCTTCCAGGCTTGGGAAACACAAGAGACCTAGCATTGTGAACAAGAGTTCACAGATGAAGAACAGGAGAGAGTCTATGGTTTGGAGCAGGCTGTAATGAGCAGTACTATTTAATCCGTGTTTGTAGGTTACTGTGTAGTCACTGAAAGAATGGAAACCTGCAACGTAATGGTAAATAAAGAAAATCGGTGTTTATACCTTTTAGAGTACTGAGTATCTGTATGACTTTTTGGAAAGAATTTCGGTATTATTTATCCTTCCCTATATTATTAAGAAAATCAGTCTATTAGTTCACAGCTGAAAATTTTCAGATTTTTGGACTGAGTTTTTGTCTGATACAGCTTACCTCTCCTGACTGAAGCTGAGCGTCTTCTGTTGGGCTTTATGGAATGTCACTCTGAATACAAATCCCAATCATAAGATGGAGATTTCTTCTGTGGAGCTCCTCAGCGTCTGCCATCTCACTGCTAGTCCTCACTGGATCTCAAAGACGCAGATGCTCACATGTACTCCCGAGTTGACTAGGCAGTTCAGGGCTTCAGAAACATCTCATAACAAACTTAGATAAAACCAGGGGTCCTAGTTCCTGCCGTCTTCGCTCACCTTCCTTGGAGGTTCAGTGTCCAGATCCTTGATCCAGCTCCAGTGAGGTTTTTAGCTATCTTCTGTAGCTTGTTGAACACTGTCTGCATAAACTTGTGTGGATGACCTGGGTTCCATGTGTACCTGACCCTTAGATATCATTAATATAACGAGTTTATTATTACTTGCATGTTCACATAGTTGGATAGCTAAAATTTGAGGGAAAGATGCTGTTAACAAATACTGGTCTTAATCTTAGCTATTTTCTTCCCATATCTTGAACCCCCAAGAGTCTGCAAGGCTCAGACTTTTAGATGGTCAAGGACTTGAAGATTCAGAAGGAAAGTGCCATCAGTAAGGGAGAACCTGTCATCATCTCTGTCCCTCATTCTCTGTGGCTTGTCACTGCTTTTTCCATCCTCAAATAATAGCAACGCTGACTTTTAGACAAAACATTTTCTTTCCTTTCGTTCCATTTCAAAGTCTTATCCTGTGACTCCTTTAAAACAGGGGAGTCAGAAGACCATCCAATTGATGATTTAATTTTCATCTTGAAAAGTTGTTAGCAAAAGCAGTGAAGTTCCTCATGGGGACACAATCAGGCTTCCTAGTAACAGAACACCATAGGAATAATCTCAGGTAAGGAGATTATCTATCTATCTATCTATCTATCTATCTATCTATCTATCATCTATCTATCAATCATCCATCCATCTATCTATCTATCTATCTATCTATCTATCTATCTATCTATCTATCTATCTATCTATCTCTTAGTCAAGGTTTGTATTCCTGCACAAAACATCATGACCAAGAAGCAAGCTGGGGAGGAAAGGGTTTATTCAGCTTACACTTCCACACTGCTGTTCATCATCAAAGGAAGTCAGGACTGGAACTCACACAGGGCAGGGACTCAGAGGCAGAAGCTGATGTAGAGGCCATGGAGAGATGTTATTTACTGGCTTGCTTCCCCTGGCTTGCTCAGCTTCCTTTCTTATAGAACCCAGGAATACCAGCCCAGGGATGGCACCGCCCACAATGGGCCCTCCCACCCTTGATCACTAATTGAGAAAATGCCTTCCAGCTGGATCTCATGGAGGCCTTTCCTCAAGGGAGGCTCCTTTCTCTGTGATAACTCCAGCTTGTGTCAAGTTGACACACAAAACCAGCCAGTATACATTCTCTCTAATATTAATCAAGGCAAGGGGAGCTTAAGTTAGCCATGGTTACTCCATAGAGTAGATAACTTTCACACCCTTGGTCTTCCCCTCCTAGTGTCACCAACAATCCCATTTGTTAGGATCATAATGTTGCTGAAGGTTTCTTGAGCCACTGTATGGAAGTAGGAACAAGCCATGCTTGTTTTTAAACCTTAATAACTTGCGACTGGGTTGCTGCCCTTCCTTTGCTATTGAAGGAGAAGCTCAGAAAGTTGACGGAACATCTCTGCTGTACATGGAACACAGGTTACTTCTGACCTCAGGCCATGGACCCCCCGCTTCTGCTAATATGTTTTGCAATGCTTTCCAGAGTCTGTTTAAATAAGCTTGTGATTCTTCCAGAGACATTATGGAGGGCTGGCTTGTACCCTTTCTTTTAAGAATCATGGGGAATTTGGGGCTAAAGTTTGTATAGCGTTTAGAAGCAACAGGCTTTTAGACCATCTCTTTCAAAATCTCTGAAATTGGTTTACTTTGGGCCAATTCACTAAAATAGACTTAGAGCACTTGGGGGGAAGGGTATTACGTAGGACTTTAGAAGCTTGCAGTGTCCTGGGCTTTGAGGAATGAAGAATTCACTGGAAGATGAAAGGGAGCTTGTGGGCCAGTGTGAGCAGGCAGGGTTTTCTGAGAGGCACTGTAATACAGTCCTCCTCAGGGAAGGGAGGCCCCTCCACTATCTTTTAAATACCTCTTTGAATGGCAATTTCCAGTGGCTTTGTGAAATGGTGTCTGATGGGATCCGGTGCTTCTCATCTTTTCCCCAGACCTGCATGTGGCCTCCCCTGCCCCTTGCCTTGAATTACAGTGTTTATTTTTAAAAGCTTTTGTGGTTTGAGCCTTCTGCCTTTGTTATTGCAGCTGACTGACTGACTCAGCCTTCGTCCGTTTTCTACCTCCTCCAGTCACTTTGTGGTTTGGGGTCCAGTTGGACTTCGTGAAGACTGGGCTAAAGGAACGGAAGTTCAAAACTGTGGACACACCTGACATCGGTTAACTCCAAAGTTACAGGTCCCCTTCACGGTGCTTGGTGTGCTCACCAGAAATGTCCACTTCTCTGTTCAGCTTGCCTGCTCGCTTCCATTGACTTTCCTGTGTTGTTACGCCGTTGTACCTTGTTTTTAATCACCCCACTCCCTCTTCAAATCCCAATTTTTACCTGTAACCCTGAGCCAGAGTCTTGTCTGAAATCATTAGCTGCTTTCAGAAGAGCGCCGTAGCTTCCCAAGGAGGCAGAGCATCATAGAGACACACAGTTCTCTTCCTCGTTGCTGTGCTAGGGATGGAATAGCCTTTTGTTTAAGCTGCATATGGTGATGTAGTTCCTGTGGAAGATGGACATAGTGGTTGGAAATTCTTCAGGGTACCAGAAAGACTTGTCTTAGTTGGGATGATGCTCTGCCTGAGCACTGAAACTGCAGCAGGCCTTAGGAACAAAGAGCTGCTCCTGCTGCCGTCAGCAGAGACAGGAGGCAGAAACTTGACCCTCTGAAAGGGCTTCCTGTGCTCATCCTAGCATCCTTTTGATGACTCTCTTTCTTTATGCTTTGTGCGTCCAGGCTCTCAGACAGTGCGTCTCTTACCAACTCACCATTGTGTTTTAGAAGGAAACATCGGCTGTATATTTTTAGTTAGATCATCAGCCATTCCTCTGCTTTCTGGAACAAAATTTTATTGGGGCTGAAACCTTCCTTTTCTGTTGCCACGGAATCTGTTTAACAGTCTTTTAACTGGCAGACATATACATCCCAGTGTTAGTAGAGGCAGAGAATATTTTAGAGCCGGTTTGGATGGGAAAGGCTAGTAGGACACTTAGTTTACAAATATTGTTATTCGGTACTGCTGGGTGCTAGTTTGAAAGCGCTGATGTTTACTTCAGATGCTTTTCTAACAGCAGACTGAAGTTCCGTTTTGTGTTGGTGTGATGAGTGGGAATTCCAAAGATGTGGCTTCAGTTTGCAGTAATTGTAGCCTTGGGGACTACCTGGACAAGTAAAAGCCAGGGCCAGTGCCGGTTGGATGAAAACTTGGTAACCGACTCCTGTCCAAAATATTAGAATTTGATGTGTTATTTATGGGCTTGGTGATTTTTTATTCCCCTTTAAGAATGCATTTATAGCTAATTTATGTTTTTGTGATCACACCTTCTCAGGAGCATGTTTTATTTGTGTTGACACATATGAATTCTTTCCTTGAGTTTGGCTCACCTTTTAGAAACTGACAGTCTAGAAGTGGAAGAAGAGACCAACACTCAGTTTTGGTTGTTGTTTTGTTTGTTTCAAGCACCGCAATGGAAGCCATGGGTTTAAAGGAAGCCAATTCTACCTAGAAACGGTGGTTCCGGTTCTTCACATGATGCAGAGAAGATGCAGCTGGAGAGAGAGCCTAAGACCAGGAAGCTGTAAAACATAACCCTGTGGCTTTTTATTTTGTTCCACTTTTGAATTTATTTGCTCTTTGTTTTGCTTTGCTTTTTAAATATTAAAGGTCTCGCTGTACCAGAGCAACTCAATTAAATTAAGAGAAGATGTTCCTGGAGTCGAAAACAATCAAAGGAACAGTGCTTGCTGTTCTGTACTGCTTTCTCAGTTTCTCTTTAATGTACCGTGTGTTAGGAACACCTTTTCCTATCAGTTGTCCAACAGATGGAAATACATTAAAGGGGTGCCGCATGACCTGTGTTGGTATTTAGAGATTCAAGTTAATGGCCTGAATCATCAGGAATATATTATCTCCAGCATAATGAGACACAATCAATTCTTTTAGATTGTAATCATTGCTTAAATCCTGGGAACAAAGATTGCCCTTCTCTAATGAGAACTAGATGAGGTGGTTCACATGGCATCAGTGTAATTAAAGCCATAAGAAGCCCTCTGAGCCAAAACCTGGACTCTTCTTCCACTGGTGACCTTAGCCATCAGTCCATTCTCCCTGACGCCTGTTAACCGTCTGGATTTCTGTTTCTTAGGGGCCTCATTTTCACTACAGGATGACTTCACAAAGGTCATTGCCCATGGTGGTTAGCGCCAAACAGCCAGGCTCCTGGGGTTCTCCCAGCTTGCTGGTAGCAAGGTGAGTTATGGGCTCCTCTAAGACACAGAACCACAGTTTGCTTTGAGAATGCTTTGAGGAAGCTGTGTCTCCCGAGTTTCTGTTCTATGATCCCCTGTCTCCCATTGTACATCTGAGCCGGCTAGTCTTCTGTGCCATCTGTACTCCACTGGGTTTTCAGCCCCGCAGTCTTCCTTCGTCTGCCTGTGATGCACAGCTGGGGAGCAGGTGCTGGTTTTCAGCGGTTGCCCATGCCCTTCAGGACGCACAGCCTGTTCTGTTATCTGTGGTATTTTCCTCTAAGTCTTTGTAAATCCTGAACTAACAAAGCCTGGACGATTCTTCTCAGGAAAACTATGGGGCTGGATTGAGCACAAAATTTGCCTATCAGTTGACAACTGAATAGTCATATTTGTGGGTTTTAATTTATATATCTATATATCATCTATATCTATATCTATCTATATCTATATCTATATCATCTATATCTATATCATCTTTATCTATATCTATATCATCTATATCTATATCTATATCATCTATATCTATATATCTATATCTATATCTATCTATATCTATATCATCTATAATCTATATCATCTATATCTATATCTATATCATCTATATCTATATCTATATCTATATCTATATCTATATCTATATCTATATCTATATCATCTATATCTATATCTATATCTATATCTATATCATCTATCTATATCTATATCTATATCATCTATATCTATATCTATATCTATATCTATATCATCTATATCTATATCATCTATATCTATATCTATATCTATATCTATATCTATATCTATATCATCTATATCTGTATCATCTATATCTGTATCATCTATATCTATATCTATATCTATCATCTATATCTATATCTATATCTATATCTATATCTATATCTATATCTATATCTATATCTATATCTATCTATTCCCCCATGTTCATATATGTGGAAGCCAGAAGAATACATAAATGTCCTCTCTCAGGGTCCCTTTATTCTTTTGAGACAGAGTCTTTCACTAAACCTAGAGTTTGTCCTTTTGTTCAGAGTAAATTGTTTGGCCACCAAGCCCCAGTAATCCTGTCTCTACATCCCCTAGTGCTGAGGTTACAGGTATCATGTCCACACCCAGCTCTTGGCTGCTGGGAATATTTTCTTGCCCACTGATTTATCTCTCCAGCCCTATGTAGTGTTTTTTTTCTTCTAACCTTATGAACAATTGAATGATAATTACTACTTGAACGATGTTTGCTTAGCATCTTTGAGGGGAGGGTTGTAAGAGACCTCACAGCCTTGTTTGTATTCAGGAAAACTAGAACACATGTCAGCACTGCTTTGGCACAATTTTAAACAGATTAACCACTGTTAGTTGACTACAGTGAGTGTGAGTGGCTCCCTGGATTGATAAGATGCTTGCAGTACACACATGAGGAGCAGAGTATGATTCCAAGAGCCAGAGGTGATGATCCTTCCTGTAATCCTAGCTCTGGGGAGGAGCAGATCGAAAAATCTCAGGAGCTTGCTAGGGAGCCAGCCTAGTCTAGTTGATGAGTTTCTGGACAATAGGGAGACTCTGCTTTGAGCAGAGCCTCGTAGTGTATGCCTTTTGTCTCAGCACTGAAGAGGCAGAGGCAGGAAGATCTTGGTGAATTCCAGACCAGCTGGCTCTCTGGCTATGTAGTGAGACCCTATCTTAAAACAAACAAACAAACAAACAAACAAACAAACCCAGTCTTCCAAAACAATCATTTGTAGAATGATATGAAGAGTTAACCTTTGACCTTCACACAAAAATATACCCACGTGTTTATACACAAGGACACACACACACACACACACTGCCACAAATGTGTCACTGAGCAGATCCTGTGACTCTAGCTCACAATAGGAGAACAAGAATAAGGAGGTGGGGAGCTGTACATAGGTTGCAACTCAGATGTACACTTGGGAGACTCAGGACTATTGTCCTGATAATCTCAGTGAATGACTGGAAGTGATTCAAGCAGGACCTACTTGGAAGGTGCAAATTTAAGTTAACAGATGAATCTGTAAATACAGAATCTGTGAGTAAGGAGGACCAACTGTATTGCCTTTTCCTGCTGTGTTGTTTCTCTATGAAAGAAACAACATTTGGAAACACCAAGGTAGGAAGATGTAGAACAATGAAGGATATTCTCTTTCTAACCTCATCCTTGGTCATTGGGACATCACCTGAGGAAGGTCATATGGGACCTATTTTGACTCTCTTGGTAGATCTGCCTGTGAGGCAGCTCTCAGTGTGTTCCTTCTTCCTGGTAATGAATACCATCCTTCTGGAATGGATTCTGAGCTCTATATGTACAAGAGTGTCATTGCTTCTGCCCTGGCCTTGGTGGATTTTGTAGTGTCTACAGCAGCATCTCCAGGAGCTGGCTGAATGATGAAACATGGGTAACTCCTTTTTTACTGTTTAATACTTGTCTTGGTTAGGGCTTTATTGCTTTGAAAGACATCATTACCATGACAACTGTTATAAATGAAATCATTTGATTAGAGCTGGCTTATAGCTCTGAGGTTTAGTCCATTATGATCATGGTGGGAAGCATGGCAGACTGCAGGCAAACCTGGTGCTGGAGAAGGATATGAGAATTCTACATTTGGATCCACAGCTAGCTGGAGAGATAGTGAGCCACTAGACCCAGCTTGAGCTTTTGTCCTGTCAAAGCCCACCCTCTCTAGTGATGCACTTCCTCCAACAAAGCCCCTCCTACTCAGTAAGACAGTATCTCCTAATAGTGCCACTCCTTATAGACCTATGGGGGCCATTTTCAAACCATCAAAATACTGTACTCCCAATTTCTTTTTTAAAGAGAGTCCAGCATGACTTTGATCTCAAGTAGTCCTGAGTCTTAATTACAAAATACAATACCAGTGTCTCTGACTTGTGAAGAGCAATTGAGGGAGAGTCAGAGTGGGGATCTGAGATAAGGTGTTTTGCTTGGAGAGAGTGCATTGTCAAGTGCTATAGAAAAATGACTGTGACTCAGTAGCCACTCCCCAAAAGCTCCTGACTTTGGTGATCCTCAGAGGCAGCTTTGGAATTCCTGCACAGCATCCAGCCACATGTCTCTGTCAAAGCATATTAGAGTTGGTGAGAAAGAGACTCCCTCTGATGATTTCAGCCAGAGTGAAGGCGTCTTCTGAAGAGGGTTACTTCTCCAGAGTGTCGTCCTTGGGGGAACAAGGCTCTTGTGGCTGAGACTTCTCCATCCTTGCTTACATTTAAAGGTTGTTTTTGCTTTAGGAGTCATGCAAACCACCATGAGCTGTAGCAGTGGCACGCAGCACAAAGTTGATAGACACCTGGAGGTGGTGAAGATAAGCCCATTTATAGTCAGAGTTTGTCTTGTGATGCCAAGTGGATCAGGTGTATGGTTTAACCTCCCATTAATCGTATTTCCCAAAGATTTTTCTATTTTGCCACTGGCTAGAGCCAGGACTGATATTTGCTGTTCAAATCCTCCTATCTGCTCAGAAAGTGACAGGTCTTTCACCCTTGACCAAACAAGAGAAGGCACTAGGGCAGCTGGCATTGTCTGAGATTCATATCGGAGGGGACTCAGGAAACTACTCATTCATTTCAAAATTGCTGTGTTCAGTTTTTCTCTCAGCTGCTGGTGAAGGGCTCTATGTACTCTAGGATATGAAAATTGTTGAGGGCAGATTTGGAGGAGTAGGCTGGCTTATCAGCAACTGGCCAAACACCGTATCATTGCCTATGGCCTAGTGTTTAGCTTAGAAGTCCTTGAACTATGCAGTTGTCACCAAAATTCCATGCTATTTTTCAGACCGGTATCTCTTCTGCAGCACTTAAAAATAGGTTGCGGGTTAGGTAATTGTCAGACAGTAATGACAGCAATGTCCCTTCTCTGCAGAGCAATCGGATGCACATCAAGGACTAAACAGTCCACAGGGCAAACATTTTCTCCCCCACTCCTATCCTCTTCCCCAATACTTTTAGGTTTCCGTTTGAATATGGGGTTTTTGTATATTATTTAATTTCCCCAGTGTCTTCAGTGACTGCTACAGTGGTCTGCGATCCCATAATTTGTCCCGTGGGATGTGTGAGGAGAGATGGGCGGATTTTGTATTAGCAGTCTGCTGAGTTGCTGGATATCTGCTGGTCCAAGGGAAGAGATGGATGAGAAGCATAATGTGGCACGAGCCTTGTAGCTTAACACTCGAGTTTATACGGTTTGAGAAAGCAATCCCAGAACAAAGGCAATTCTCTGGACTGCTGCAGCTTGGCTTTATTTCCCCTCTCTTGTCTCCTTCTCTTTCAGAGAGTTATCTGAGCCTCTCTTTACACGTCTGGGGGCCAGGCTTAGGCTTATTACTTTTGGAGTACTCTTGTGTCTTTACATTTAAAAAGTGGCTGGTGAGAATTGTTAGCTGTGAATGAATCAAATCAAACACATAATAAAGTCAAGGTTAAGAAATGCATTTGGAATAAAGCTCAAAGTACTTAAAATATTTTCAAGAGCTTTTTATTTAATGGCTCATATTATAATGTCTGTTTATTTTTAAGAAGAACACATGCATTTCTTCTAAAGCCACATATAAAATTGAAACTGGACGGTGACTCCAGATTTTTATATTTGATCTTATCCAAAAGGACCAGAGGCAGTAAAAATGAGTCTTTTATGTGTGGCTAGCTAGGAAAAAAGCCTGGAGGTTGATGGATAGCATTGGAAGGATATCCAGATAGCAAGGGTTGGATGGTTTCAGAACATTGGTGTACAAGGAGCCTGAAGCCCATGATTTCAGAGAACTGGAACTCCAGAAGCAAAGTTGGAAGTTCGGAGCAGGAGGTCAAGCTAAGTGGTGAGGTGCTTGCTTAATAAGCACAAGGCATACATTCAATGCTCAGGGTTATAGATATAAATAAGAAAGATGACAAACCTAGATACTCTGTTGTCATTCACGACCACTATGGATTTCCTCCTGTGACACTGAGTATCATTAGCTGAAACAATTTTCATTTATCAGTTACACTGGTCTCTGTACATACGGCTTTGATGAGGGAATTCTGAAAGTCAGGCAAGATAGCCTTTCACAGCCAATGTTTATATTGTAGTAGAAGCATATTTTCCCACTAAATGATTGAGCCATATAGCTGCTCTCCTTCTCCCTTTTTACATCATCACGTGACAGCCCTGAGGAGGCCTCTAGTCACTGAGACTCTCAGACTATGGAGGATATGAAGGAGGGGAAGGGGCCATGCGTGTATATATCAGACTTGAGGATGAACAGAGGGAAGAAGTCAGTTTCTTTGCACTAGAATGTCTCCAGAGAGTTGAAATTCTTGAGTAGACAGGACACAGCCCAGCTGTAACAAAAGCAAATGGCTTCTAATAAATAACACTGCAAAGCATCTTTAGAGACTAGAAACACTTGGGGGGAGCAATAGGAAAAATGTCCTTCCAGCCAAGGGACGAAGCTTAGACAGGAGCCTCTAAGGTTGGAGTTGTGACTTGCCTCTCATCATCTGTAACAAAGCAATTGATGCACAACCCGTGTCTAGAAATGTTTGCTGGACACCTACCTGCCTGAACAGTGTGTTCTAGAAGACCTGCATGAAGAAGGGGCAATCTTTAGATTCTACCGAATGTCTCAGCATTTCTGTGTGATTTTGACTAACATCGGAAACTTAGAGATTGGGCTAGATAAAATGGCATCACACCGGAAGGATCCCTTTAGAGGCATACTTTAGGACAAGCTGTGCTGTGACTATCTTCATCTACCCTGGGAGGTGAAGAAGCATTTGTCATCATGCTGTCTTCACTGAACACTCCTGTTAACTTAACGTGGTGTCAGGATCCAAAGGCAACTAGGAATAGATCCCCTGTTCACTGCAGGTCAGTGGATCCAGGAGTGAGATGAAGATAGAAGCTGCTAGAGGCATCAGTTGCTGAGGAGAGAAAACTGCCTTCCGCCAAGATCTCAGGGGCATGCGGCTTTGAGGGAGGTAGGAAGAAGGGTGAGCTACGTCCATGATGATGTCACTTTAGTGTGATATTAACTGAAAGGGCAGGAAAGGTGCGTTCTGGAATGCAGTCAGTGCATGAGCTTCATGGATACCGTGGAGAGCTTCAACCTTCGATGGAAGAAGGAAAAAAAAATAGTAATCTAATACCAACAGTTAGCTCCTGCTGCCCACTCTCATGAAGGTGGTCATTTCAGGATGGGGACACTTCCTCTTTATTCTATTGCTCAGCTGGGGAACAATAGTTCAGTCCCATGAAGTATGGGGCAGGTGTCAGGAGTGTGCATGGGCCCTTTCAGTGAAAACCACTGAGGTCCTTCTGTACTTTTATGGCCGTCTGTGCTGCCAGCTGGACTGCCTTGCTTCCATTTCACTTACTGAGGCAGACATAGGTTGACTCTGCTGCTCCAGATTAACTGTGGCTTCTGTAATTGCTAAAGTAAGAAATTTCCTAGGATGAATTGTGAGTCACCTTCTACTTTTTATCATTATATTTCTATTTTAACCTGGAAAGCAACAGTGGGTAAAAGGATGAAGATGAGAGGTTACTGTTAAACCACACTCAGATCGTTCTCTTTGTTATTGGTGTCTGATAAGTGTTAGCATTTATGGGAGGCAGCATGGCCTATTCACTGTGCAGTCAGTGGGTGACGATCAAATTGGGGTCATTAGCTTACTGAAATATCTATTTTCCTTTTTTCTTCCAGCAGATTTGAACTGTTTTGTCAATGACTGCTAGTTATGGTCCCCCACACTGCCAGAACTTAATCCTCCCACGTGTATGTTGCTGCCCTTCCCCCATGAACCAACTTTTCGGTCTCCTCCCTTTTAGGGTTTGGAAACTACCATTCTACTCCACACTTCTGTGTGATTAACCTTCTTTTAAATTTACACTTGGAATAATTCATGATCTTTTTTTTGTGGCTAATTTATTTAGTTCACGTAATGCTCTTTATTTCTGTCATTGTTGACACAAGTGGTAGGATTTCATCCTTTTTAGAGGCCGGATAGTAAGTGTTGTAGGACATGTGTTTCACATTCATTAGCCAATGGAAGCTTGGGCTAATTGTATTTCTTGTGTTTATGAAGACTGCTTCATTCAATGCTAGGGTTTGGAAGTCCCTTCCCCGTACTGATTTCTTTCCCTTTGGATATGCAGCCAGGAAGGAGAATTCTGGGCCATGTGATAGTTCTAGTTCTGAGTGTCCTCTGTGCAGTATCTTACAATGATCACACCTGGGCTGAAACTAGGAGTGTCCCTTCGTCAGAGCTTTTGGATGTAGACTGGCACCTTTTGCTTGCAAGGTAGTGTATCCATCCGGTCTGCTCAGAACCTCCATGACGGGTCTTTTGCCTGGGCAGATGGCATCATGAGTAATCAAAGGCAGGTGACACGGGTGCTTTTGAGCACTAGTGAAGCTGCCTGGTGACTCTGTTTGGAAGGAAGCTTTAGTATAGTTGGTGCCAAAGGGATGGCACGACTGAGAGCCAATTTAAAAACGTGTTTATTTTTTGTTCCCCCACAAGTATAAACTCAAAATATGACAAGATAAGGATCCAGCTGGTCTATTGCAAAGTAGCCTGCTTCTTATTTTTGTCACTAACTTATACTGAGAAATGACAAATGCACAGGATCACATCTTTGTGGCAAGACACCCACCCAGGTAGGGTTACAGTCTCAATAAAACATGAACAAATGTTTGGGTGGAATAGCTCTTATTCCTGGGCAATTTGACTACATGCGACAGTGCTAAAGTAAAATGAAGTTTTTATTTTCATGTCTTTGGAGAGATGAATATTCTGAAAAGACTTCTGTTATACACCTGGATATGCAGAAACATTGTATCATAGAGTCTTCCAGGCACAATAACTTGGGAGCTCAGATTGCCTTATCTACATAAAGCAGGATCATTTGGCTCACACCTATGAGACAAACAAAGGTCCTGACGAATCAGAACTGACTGCACACACAGCCGGTGGGTTAGTCTTTGTGCGGTTGGACTGTCTTTCTGCACACTGAGTTGAAGCGAAGCATCCTTTTAGTTCTCTATGCTGAGTTTGTAGCAAGAAACTTGTTACAAACCTCCTACTTGTTATTTTTGTAGCAAAATGTTTTACTGAATGACTTAACACTTGTCATTTCATTCAAAATTCACTGGAAATCTCACAGCTAGCCAACTTCCCAAGTCTAAATAAGCCTCCACTTCCCTCTAGCTCCCCCCAGCCCCCAGCAGCAGATGCCTGTCTGCCTTATGCCTGACTTTGCAAATTATGCTTTTATAGAGAATTGCTATTGGGGTCAGCCTGAACTCTTTCCTTTCTGCTCAGCATTGTTCTGTTTTGTTTTTCAGGGTGTGTGTGTGTTTGTGTAGAGGGTACAGACCTTGGCTTTGTGCATATGGTGAATGCTGGGCCAGTGACCTCTAACCTCAGCCCTGTAGAGCTGGATCTTGATGTTAAAATTGCTTGTTGTTTCAAGCTGCTCCTCACAGGTTGAGCCTTGGTGGATGAGTGACTTGTTCTGACTCTCTACACTCAAGAGGCCACAGTGTGAATGGACCTCCGCCTCCCTTTCTTTCCCAGTGTTGACGTGCTAGCCTAAAAGGATGAATCCATTTAGCTGTCAAAATAAAAACTAAAAGTCCAATTGTCCATGCAAATGAACCACTTGTACAAACACTTCAAAACTGCCTGCATGAAAAGCCAGCTCGCTCTTTGAAAATGTGGCTCATGGGAACCTAAATAAGGACGGATTCACTCTTATGAAACCTAGTGTCTTCGGAAAGTCAATTTTGAAAATTTTCTTATTTTGAACAGTTTCTTGATCTTTGGGAACACGCTGGCTTCAGTAGTGGTTTGTGGCCCTCTCTTTTCCAGTCTATTCCCATGGCTCTTTGCAGCCGAGAACATGGCTCACTGCACTGCCCCACTGGGAGGCATTCGATAGCGTGTGTTTTTCTCTAGCTTTATTCCAGCCATTGAGGTAATGCATTGGTTCCAGGGTCAGCAATTACTACCAGCTCCAAGTGCTCGCTGAAGGGTAATCTTCGGGAAGACTAAGTGGAAAACAATTGCATTTCTTTCTTCCCAAATGTTTTCAGGATCGGCCAGTGCTCTCAGAAAGGAAATTGTTTCTGTCTTCCCTTTTCTGTGGATTCTTGCCCTGTGTTTATTGTTTATAAGCTGCTGTGTGCTGCCTTGACTTTTCTGAGATGAAGGGAGGCATCTCAGGCTGGACCTGGGAGTGAAGACTCTTAAGGGGGAGACACATTTGTCTGCTGTGCCCCTCACTGTCTAGATGGAACTTTTAGCAGTGCCCACTGTTCTGTCCAGCAAATTAAAATTGTTCTCTGAGAGTCTCAGACCCAATTTTTGAATTATTCCATGACCTTAGCCTGGGGTCACATGTCATATGGAAAGTGGCTGTCCATGAGGCCTCAGTTACTTTGGGGGCTGGTCTCTAGGTTCCCTGAGCTTGTCCTAAGATATCTAAAGATCTGGTAGTAACATCTGAAGATTTCAGCATCCAACCCTATCAAAGCCATGTGAGATGATTTGCCAAGATTCTTTATTAAATGGTTTTGATTAATGTATAGTGTTATTTCTTGAGAACACAGTTAGCTGGCTACTCCGGAGAATGTTGTAATTTGGTGAGGCTGACTTCTGGATGAAAAATTCCTGGAGGACAGTGGCCTCCCCTGTGGTGTTTTGAGTCAAGTTCTTGGTCTTATCTTATCTCAAAGTGGACGCAGAAAAATGTGGCTGGCCCCTATGAGCTGCTGGGCAGAGGCCAAACATGGGTTTGCTGTTTTAGATGCAATGTTTTCTTATTACCATTCTTTATTTCAAATGCATATATATTACATTTTGTATTTGTTATATAGGACTGGTGGCCTCTTACAGTCTGCTTTGTGTGGACCAATGCTCCCTTTGAATACTGGGTATTTGAGAATGCTGGTTGAGGGTGGCCTGGAGAGCTGGGAGACCAGGTTCTGCCAATGGAAGCAAAAGCCAAAGAAGTCCTGAGAGGTGGTCCTCTCCCCTCATCCCCTCATCCCCTAGTCCCCTTGCCTTCCCGTGCCTCCTCGCCCCCTCCCATCCCTGCTGCTGGAGTCTGATCTAATGGGATCTAATATGCACCGTGAGGACTTTAGTGAAAACTGTACAGTAGTTGAGAATCATGTCAATTCTAGCTGCTCCTGTCACTCAAAACCAGGTAACTGAGATTAAGGCAGCTCGCTCCACTGTAGCCAGCACTCCACTCTCCTTCAGCCAGCGGCAGCGTTTTCTAAACTTCAGATGTGCACGGTGGAATTTATTTTAGAAAGTAAGCAATGGGAATGCATTTACTATTGGAAAGTATTCAGTATTTTGGAGGAAAGGGTTACACCATGCTGGGTCTTCTTCTGTACCTGTGTTCCCCCGACTTACCTCTCTTCCTTCTCCACCATCCACACAACACTCTGACATTTTTCTCTTGATGGCTTTTACTCTGTTCACTTTTCATACCTTCCTTCCTTCTCCTGGATGAGTGACCGTTGTAATGATAGTACCCTCTTTCCTTAAGGGCCAGTGACTGATCTCCCTCTCTTGAGGGGGGTGGTAGTATATGCGTTTCTTATATTTTTGGTTGTGAGCCTAGCCTTTAACGGCTGAGCCATTTCTCTAACCCAGGATATGCCCTTCTTTAGAGAAGACCTCACACGGTGAGGTCAGAGAGAGGGAAGAGAGCACAGTGGTGTTCCTATGCCTTCCCATTCGTTCCATCTCTCATTCTATCCCCTGTGAGCTGTACGCATGTGCTCGGAACCGTTTCTCACTTAGACATATGCCATAGTGACTTCGTGATGAATTCCGGGACACCCTTCCCTGCTTGGCACTGCTTTCCCAAAGCCATTCTTCCCTTGCTTCTCAGCATCTCACTAGGACTCTGCTCATCAACCACCCTCTGGGTCTCCTGGTCACCAAGCCAGTGGCCTGGTGCTCACACACTGGGAGACTCTTGTCCTTCATTCATCTCACATTTCAATTCCTGGACAGAAGATTCAGATCCTCATTGTTCATCTTACTGTGAAATTCAAGGGCATTCACTTCTGATATAATGTATCCTGAGCCCCCCCACCATATAGCTCATGTTTTACAAAATAAATGGACCACAGTTGATACTCCTATTTTAAAAATGTTTAAAAATTTATTGTATGTAGTTAAAGTTTATCTAGGAATGGGAAATATATTTTGTTTGTGAATGCATACAATAACTGAAATGCTAGTTCTGATTTGTGAGCTTTACATGGTGCTTTTCTGGCTTCAAACCTCACAGCCGGCCATGAGGGAACCCTTAACCGTGTCTGCAGTGAAACCTGTGGCCAGTCTCTTTAATAGGTGCCTCTTTTTTCAAACCTTCTCATTCCAGACTTGAATGGTCTCAGAGATTTCTCCTGTGTATTTTACATTCCATGTAGCCATGAATATCCAGCCTTTTTTTAAACATTTAAGATCTTCAAATTTGAACCTTTGTTTTCCAGCATTCTAGATGGAAGTTCCCAATCTAACTCGAGGGTCACTGCATTGTTTTTCTAGAAAGACTCACAGAACCCAGAAAAGGTTTAGATACTTGGCTGTGGTTGATTTTAGTCAAAGGAAACAGGGAAAGACCAGCAGTGGAAAATGTGTAGTAGGATGGGAGCTGGGAGATGGGCTTACCTTCTGTACCCACAGTGGGGTCAAGCAGACAGTGTTTAGTTCTAGTACAAAATCGTCAAAGGAAGCAAACCCTGCTTTTTATTGGGAACAGATCAGGTGGGTGTGGTTGACCCTAGTCTACCTCCCATACTGAAGTCAGACACATAAGTTTGCACAAAGCCCACACCACAGGGTCCATTGTTAGCATAGATTATCTTCGATGGATTACGTCATCAGGAAATTCAAAGGGACCGATATCAGGCAGACCATTAAAGGAGACCTCTCAGGAGCTGATTTGGGCTAGACTTATCATTGCACTTTGCAGAGTTAACAATTTCTTCATATCTTCTAATCATGAAGGTCTGGTTTAGTGTCTGGCCTGCCTCATGCCTCCCTGCCCTGTCCTCAGCAGGACTGCCATGGCTAAGGTTTTGCACCCCTCTTATCCTAGTATTCCACTGAACCCCAGCGCCTCTTCTTTTCTTGTATCACGTCTCATCTCTTTCTGCAGTTGAGTTCCCTGTAGTCTTTCGTCATCTTCTTTGCCATCTATTAGAGTGGAGTGTGGCTCCTTTCTGTCTTTATCCCATCGGCCGTGTGCAGTGGTAGGCTTGACGTGACGGTGGACACTCCCCTGCCTCAACGTCTGGGAGGAGGTCAGCTCTCCTTCCTCCTTAGCCTCTTATAGGAGGTTCTATTTTTAGATTTTCTTATTTCACATGGTAAGCGATTAAAAGGCCATCTTTCTGCTTGTGGTCCCTAGTTCCCCACGGTCCCAATTTCCCCCTTAGAGGAATTGTTTTCTTTTAACTGTGTCTACTTCTTGTGTATTCTTATGGAGTCCTTTCTGTGGTGGCCCTGTGCAGGGGTTCCAGCAATACACCAAGCACAAATGATGGTACCAGGAACTCACGCTCCAACTCAGTGTGTGTTGACCAATGTGGTTCTTCACTTACTGCTGCTGATGCTCAGGCACTGCTGATGGGTTTGCTATTTGCTCCATTTGTAATTTGTCAGTTGGACATACCTCATCACCTCTTCTCATACTCTACTCTCTTCTCACTCATCCGTCAGAGCACATGTCACCTGGCATTTTCCCCTGGGCTGCTTTTCTTACCTATTTTATCTGCAGATAATGTCTCTCCTGTTTCCCCTCACAGTTTCATGATATTTACTGACTTATGTAACAGAGGCATCACATGGTGACTTGTGTGGTTTTCTGAGAGCACAGCTCCTGCCTGATGTGTGTTCAGGCTTGGCTCCTTCCTGTATTCTGACATCAGGATGTCATGTATGTAGTTGGTGTATGGGATCTACATACTGATGCCAAGACATCGCCACTGACCATTTATGGTTTTACCAGACCTTTATCTGGTAAAATCTCAGTATCACTATATTTATTTAATTTCCAGTGTAACTTCAGTATTTGGGAAATACCAGGTTGAACAGTGCCTAAAATGTGGATTTATTTTGGAGATTTATCAAGTCTTCTGCTTAGCAAGTCTCCACAAGAATGAATAAATACACACTACCTCCTGCCGAGTAGAGTGACCAGAGAGAATAAAGCATGTGCATGTTCAAAGCCAGGCACTGATGGGCACTTAGCAAGCTGAAATGGATGTTCACATCTCACTCTGTCATTTCCACATGGAGACATTTCAAGAACCCATGGAGGTAGTTATGGGATGAAACTTCTGAGAAAAACTATTTGTGTATCAACAAGAGTTCTAGTGATGATTCTGCACTTACATTCCTAGAGACAGATATTTTCCCCATAGTAGTTCTGTAAACTTCAGAGGTCGAGTGTATCAAGGTCACTATCAAGTAGAGAGAGAAAAGAGTGATGTCAGTGGAGCCATAAGACAAATGGGGAACCTGATGTTATTAAATCAGGTGGGCATGCTTCTGGGTTAGCGTAACCTTTTTCCTTTTGACTCCCTTTGGTTTTCTGAATACGTTTGAATGATTTGTTACTGATATATCTGCTGGTTTATGTCTTCACTATAACCAAAACCTGTGAGCAAGCTAGGCTTCTCCATCTGCAGGAATGTTCCTGTACCTTGGCTCCTGCTAAGAGTATGGTATGCTATCACAGGAGCTACACCTGAGCCCATGAACCCTCCTATGTCGTGTGCTTTCAAACTGTTCCCCAAGTGGTTCAAGGCCTGGTTTGATAATTGTGGAGCCTCAGAAGAAGGTCCATGTTGCTAGCTTAGCTATCTGGCATATGGCTAGTGGCTATCCATCTCACTGTTGGGACAAACATGGACATGGACTTTGTATTCATACATCAGGGTTCTGAAGGGAGCTGTGCTTTCTTCAATCACAGGAGGTCTGTCCATCACAGTTGAGTGATAGAGAAAGAGGCAGGGAGTACAGTAAGATGAATTGTTCTGGGGCTGTCTGGCTATCCTGGCTGTGGCTGTCCCTGTTTGAACTGAGCAGAGATGCTCTCCTGCAATATCTTTGTTTCTACCCCAGTCTTCAAATCTAAAAGTGTTCTCTTTGGCTTCATCTTCTTTGTCAGTTAAGAAAATACTGTGTTCTATGGACATTGTTCACATGTCCAGTGAAGTTCTATATCAACTTATCTCTGACCTCCGGACAAAAGGCTCATTGTCCATTTTAATTTAATTCTTATGTGTTGGCACTAGTAGACAACCAGAGCCATAGTGGGCACCAGCGGATCTGTCCAATTCTATTACTCACACCTGGACTATGATGTGAATAATCAAACGTGAGACAATTGTAGTCGTGATTGTTATAAAACATTTGGTAGGGTTCAAGAGAATAAGCTTGTATATTCACATGTGCCCTTTAATATAACCTCCTAATAAACATTTTGTTGCCACACCCATCATAGATATTGGTGATGAGAGAAAAAAAAGAAAAGAAAGGAAGAATTTGAGTGTTTTACATTATTTTCCTGGGCTGAGCATTCATCTTTTCCTTTGGGAAAGCTCCTTGACCCTTCTTTTGGCCTCAAAGAGTTGCGTCTGTACCTTATCCCTTCCAAAGGATGATGTCACAGGCCATGAAGACCCTACCGAGACCTTAGAGTTGCAGGGCAGAGCTGCACCTGGCTCGCTTGGCAGCACGTCCACATGCTGCTCTCATTCACTTCTCTCAAATCCTCCGTTTCTCCGTTGGGCTTTCCTAGAAGCCGGAAGCCTTATGGAATCACCGTCCCCGTGTCCCCAAAATCCAGGACACCCCTAAAGGCATTTCAGCTGGCTGTATTTCTGTGATCTACAACTTCCAGCAGTTGTATTAAACTTTGGGTTATTTTAACGGAGGTTGGCTTTAAGCTAGTTGGCTTTTGATCATCACTGACATATGCCACATGGGGCTCATTGAGTGGAAGAGTTGCTGGAATGTTCTGGAAGGTCTTCTCATTTTCTCATCACCATCCACAGCTGCTCTCTATTGTGTGGGTGAGGAATGAGGACATCCCTGTGCTTCACATGTACAATAGCCAGAAACCAATGGGAGAAGAGGGGAAAGAGTCACGATAAATAAGGGGAAAGGAAGGACATGAGCTGGTCTTCAGCATTGGTGGACACAAGTGTCCTTCACTGATGGCAGACACATTGTTGCACAGATAACAAGTGGGGAGTCACCTACCTCAAGCTCTGGTGTAAATGTTTGATGTTACAACCTGGCTTTCCTGCTTTAATAGAATACATTTATGAGGTGATACTCTAAGTTTTCTGGCTTTTAGCAAAGTAAATTTATTTTGTGCTACTGGACAACTTTTCTTATTAAATCATATAATTGTGCAGGAAAGACCGGGACACGTGACAGTGCAATCTCAGATTCTGGTGTAGTTTATGCTATACATATTTCTAAGACCTCTGTACGACCCCTTATTCTGGGTACTTTGGCATAAGCTAAGCAGTGGAGGAGTCATTGAAATGGGCACCATTTTATTTTCAAACTTTTAAAGGTAATCCCAGTGAATCTGAAATAATGGCTCCTATGGATGTTTCATGAGATTTTTTTCACATGTTGAACGGCACTAAAATTTTTATTTTCTCAGCCTGGAGAAACAGCTCAGCAGTTAAGGGAGTGTACTGCTCTTGCTGAGGGCCTGCATTTGGTTCTCGGCTCACATATCAGGAAGCTCACAAGTGCTGATAACTCCAGCCCCAGGGAATCTACAGCCTCTCGCCTGTGTAGGCACCCACACTGACTTGAACATACACCTTTCTCCCACCCCAGGCAAATAATTCAAACTAAATTAAATCTTGGAAGGAAACCATCAGCATTAGTTTTTAAGTTTATCCTTTTTTAAGAAATAAACCCAGCCGTGTCTTATAATGCTAGGTTTCTCATAATCGTGATCACCATGCTATCCTGTGTCCCTCTAAGGATGCCTGTACTGGCTGTACAGGGCATTGATGGAACTTCCTAGCATTTATAAGCAAAGACTGCAGTGATTTTCAATATGTTCTAACTGGATCTCTTTCTCTTTGTTGAAGGGCTGGCGTGTGACAACGGGGCTTGGGTGCCCATGTGGCTGTGTAGTTCGGTGTGATTCATGACGGAGAGGCCACTCGTCTCTGCCCTCTCTCTCCTCGGTAAGTGAGACGCCTGAGTGGGAAGTGCTGAGACCCAGAGAGAGTGCTACACATTTAGACTAGACGTCTCTTCTGTTAAAAATGGCAGTAAATGATAGCTTTCAGAAAAAAGAACTTCTTTTTTAAAGGTATTGCTATTTGGGTTTGAGCATACTGTGAAATCACTGGCGAATCTCTGGGACAGGAAGAGAAATGGTGACTCACGGTGGCTTCTAGTCACAGTGTGACTTCCTAGCAGGTTTCAGTCTTGTGTCTGTACTGTGTCCTGGCTTGCTTAGTTTGTGGTGTGTCCATCTGTCCTTGCACTTTCCTATGGTGGGACTTCCTAAGGTGTCTTGTACCTTCTGAGAGAAGCCACAAATGCCCACACTGTCCTCAGGGATGTGATTTAGCTAGTAGCATAGAGACCAGTGTCTCACCTTCCAGAGCCCAGCCTCCCATCAGCAGTCCTGCTGTGGAGTCATCTAAAGTCCAGCCCTACCTCCTACATCTGTGGGAACTCACCTTAGGTGTCTCAGACTCTGGAGTTAACCTCTCATGTCAGACCTGTGGCCACCTTTAGAAGGACTGGAAAAGGGAGGGAAGGGAATACAGGTTGCTGTGGAGAGGAGAGGGGAGGGGAGGGAGAGGGAGAGGGAGAAGGTGAGGGAGGGGGTGGGGGAGAGTCAAGGACAGGGACAGGGACAGGGAGAGACAAGGATCTATCCTTCATAAACTGCTCACTGGGGACATTCCACTTTATTAAATTACTTCTCAACATAACTAAGTCTCACTGCAGGCAGCTTTGTTGTACTTTCCAACTTAAAAAAAAAAGCCAGTGACAGCCATATATACATTCTGTGTACGTTTGACTGTCACAGTTGTTTGACAATGTTGCCAGTTCCCTCTTGTTTTGCATCCTGATCTCTACTAAATGGATTTTAAGAGTTCAGTTCCAGGTGTGTGGAGGAGCTGGGCTGACACTGAATATTCTGTCCAGTTTCTACATTTCACAGGACAAGCGTCAGTGCTACATTGTGTGTCTTTCTGTAGCCCACATAAATTCAGGTTCACCAGTTATCTAAGTACAACTAACTCCAGCACCAGGACATCTCAGTCCCTCCTCCATGGAGAACCACAGATCCAGAGAGATAGAAAGAGCCCCAGGGATATTAAGGAGTCGGGTAGCTGTGATTTGGATGTGCATGGCCCGTACATTATAGGAGGATATTATTAGCTCACGTAGGTTGCACAGGGTTACCAGGCCCTGTGCTGGAAAAGACATCTAATTCTTGCTTCCATTCTTTAAAGCAGGTGCTTTCATGATCCTTAAAGATGAGTGAACTGAGTCATAGAAAGAGTCAGTAATTTACCTTCCCAGTCAGGGGCAGACAGATACCAACTTACAGCATTGGGCATGCCATTCTGGAATGATAACAGACATGCACTATTATTATTATTTTTTTCCATTCCAAAAGTTCCAGGGCTTTTAATGAAAAGGATACAACAAGTATTAAGGAAGTGATTTTTTTTTTCAAGCAATTGATTTGTCAATCAGAAATTGACAAAGTTCTCTTTTGAAGAGGTAGGGGAAAGCACGTTAGAGTCTACGGGCCTTAGATTCTCTGCTATGTCACCTTAACTCTGCCACTGCAATGTGACAGTAGCCACAGGCAATATCTAAATGATGAGTCTGACCATGTTCCAGTTATTTACAAAGGTAGGGAGGAGGCTTACTGTGGTCCCCACGGCTCTCTTTTGCTGAGCTTTGATATATGTGTTCTCTGGAGTGCTTAAAGATCTCATCACAGAGAGGACGAGAATATATCAGTAGTCATTAAGTCTCCTAACAAGATTTAGCGTGGGTGCATAGAATCCTATCTCAAATTTTAATGAAGTCTCCACTGTGCCTGCAAAAACCAGGGAATAAAGGCATCGGGGGCTCCATCCCTTGATAAAGTCTACTTACCCCAAATGTGTTAGGCTAAATTTTGGTGTCGGAACTATAGCTATTTAAAGTAAGACCTGAGGAACACTTGGCGTGTCCTGTTGCACACCTGGCATGTGTGGCTCATTTACAAAGCAAGCTCAGTAGCATGTCCTAATTACCAGTGTTTGTGCCTTTTCAGTTCCAGGCTCTCCTCATACCGCCACACATACATGTAGGAGCAGTGTGCAGTTATTTTTGGCTGTCAAATAACTATGTTGGAGAAAATGTTGAGCTATTAACTGTACTTATTTTACTAAGAGCAAAAGCCTGTGTCTGCAGGACTCATATATTTTAAAACAAGAAATAACCTTGCAACACTCTACACTTGCATCCAAAGAGGTGGTTTTGTTTTTATTTTTTGTTTTTGTTTTTGTTTTTATTCGTTTGGTCTTTTATTGACTATTTACACTTACATACAAGTAAGGGGATACAAACTGAGGAGGTTATATTTATGTATTTGGAATACACACATATTTGTATGTAATGACTACAGATGAAAATCGAGGCCATGAATTTGAAAGGAAGAAGGTGGGTATTGTAGGATGACTTTCGGGGAGTAAAGGGGAGCAAAGGAATGCAATTATATGACAATCTGAAAACCTAAAGGAACAATTTTAGAGCACTATTTTCTCTTTTAAAAGGGTACCTTACTGTATATTCGACTGTAGTATATTACTGGAAGCCCAGTTACTCTGCTTCTTTGAGGAATTAGATCAAGTTCCCTCATTCTTGGACCCTGATAGAACATAGCTTTTGTGTACATGCCTTTGCCACGGAGCTCCTCACTCCTGGATTCTTACCCCACCCGTGTGGAAATGTGCTCTTACCTTTAGTAACAGTGGCTACCATTGAGATTCTGCCTATAGAAATAAAAGTTCTGTCTATGACATCATATTAACTGAGAAAAATAAATTGCAATTTGCTATTGTATTTATCTTAAAGTGTGTCTATATCCATGTAATCTCTGTACACAGTTTATGTATCTAGTGAAGTCTGCTAGACTATATGCTGTACTTTCAATATGATATCTCTACAGTTGAGGAGTTTGCATTCTTAAAAATATTTTTATAATACTTATATATTTACTTATCTATTTACTTATCTTGAATGAGAGTGTGTGTGTGTGTGTGTGTGTGTGTGTGTGGAGACATATTGCCTACATGGAGTTTGGAGGACAACTTCCAGGAGACATCTTCCTCTCTCTCTACCATGTGAGTCCCGGGAATTGAGAATAGATTTTGAGGCATGGAAGGAAGTAGCTATCCACTGAGCCATCTTGTCAACACCAAAGGGATTTGTATTTCACAGATAATTTCAATGAAAATGAATAAATTATTTGGATGTAGTGAATGGTGATTGTTGGAATACATGCTTAAAAAAGAACATATTCCAGTAATGCCTTCATGAAGTTAACTACTGCTAGTATTTAATGTGATTTCCATTAGTATGTCTTTTATGAATGATTTGTGGAATTAAAGCAGCATAGACATACAGGTTTGATCGAGACTTTTCACTTGTTATACTATGCATGCTTCATAGTATGGCAAATTGTTAATAAACCTAATTTTAATGTTTAAATACTATCCTACCATGGAAAGACTCAATTTTTGGTTGGATGTGCTTGAACTGAAGTGATCATGGACAGAGGGGTTGGTCCAGACTTCCCACCCCTGGCTTGTCTTGTTCCAGCTTTGGCAGGCAACATTGTCATTATTTGTGAAGCATAGATATTTGGTGCATTAGCAGTGTTGCAGGAGCCCTAACCATCAACATAGAACCTTCGTCTAATTGAGGGTTGATTCATTAGGAAGAATAACTGTAGCTGATTTAGTATTTCAAAATAAGGGTCTTGTTAGACTGTCAGCCGGCTTTTAAAAGTGTTAACAGATAATTACCCTTCACGAACAATGTGCTGGAGAGTTTGTTTTGATAAAAACATCACTCCCGCTGGGTAGCATCCCTTAATAATTGTTTCGAATGATGACACTCATTCTCTTTTCTCTCTCTATTTTTTTTTTATTGTTTCTCATTTTGTGGATGTTATTTAAGTGGTAATTAGCTGCGGGGCTAGGATGGAGGCCGGAAACAAGCACGTGTGACGATATGCTCATGGGTATGTGTAGTTAGTAAGACCCAATGCTTTGTTTGAAGTTTTTCTAACAATTTAAGGAGATTAACTCATTGTCGTTGCTTCATGCTTTCTGATGGTTTAACTTTTAAAAATCGCACACAAATGGCTTTTCCTACATTTTTCGCTTATTAGCTTTATCGTTTTAAATATAAAGTTTGCTTTAATTGTGTTAATTTTTTTCTTTATAGTTTCTTTAGTCACTGCTTAGAAACTTGAGATTTAGTTTTACTGTTTTGTATGTAAGGAAAGATCTTCGTGTTTCGATTCAAGAGGCAGTGACTTTAGATAGATGATGCTTTTCAAGCTGTTCACCTACTCTTCTCTCCCTCATCCTATTTTTAAGGGAAGACTTTATTCTATTATTTTAAATTATGCACATTTGTGTGGGTTTGTGTGTACCTGTGTATGCTTGAGTGAGTGTAGAGGCCTGCAGAGGCCAGAGATGTTGGATCCCCTGGAGATGGAGTTACAGGTAGTTGTGAGCTGCCCAGCATGGGTGCTAGGAACTGACTTTGAGCCCTCCCCATGAGCTCTTAGCGCTTAACTGCTCATTCATCTCTTCAGTCCTTTTCTTCCTTATCAATAGATCAATCTCCAATTTTAGTATCAAAGAATATGAGGGCACCCAAAACCCTATGCAGGTAGGAAAGGCTTGAGTTTTACTTTCCTTTATTTTACGGTGGAGACCCACATTACCAGTCAGGCTGCTGAAATTCCTTAAGTATTTTGTAAGTCCTCTTTGTTCAGAAAAAAGAGTAACTTCTGCACTTTGGGGTGTTCTGCAATCCTTACCTATCATTGAGAAATTGTAAATCTAAGCACGATGTAAATACTTATAAAGGTACATGGTGTTGGCCATCAGTTTTGGATTTTGTCAGCAAGCTTTAATGGTACATGACATGTTTCACTGTAGCATTTTATGAATGCATATATATGCAAATATATACCTATACCTATACCTATACATATTTCAGTCAGGATTAAGCCATTGTAGCCATTTTGTTTCTTGCTTCTGCCTTGTGTAGCCCTTTCCCCCAGTGTTTATGTGGCATGTATAAAGCTCTACGACCAAGTTGTGAAACTCAGATGTGACGCTGACGTCCACACTGGTTCAGTTACTCATCTACACTGTCAATCAATGGTGGACTTGAGGTGATGGTTTGGACACATATCCTTGGGCTCCCCGGAGACTGAATCTCTAAGGGACCACAGCTCAGCATTCTTATCTCTGTTGCTGTTTCTTGAATATAATTGAAAGTATACAGGTTTACCAGCTGTGAAATAGATGATGACTTACTTATACTACAGAGAACACTGGACAAAGAAAATTAATACTCAATTTGCTGTCCTGCAGGGAGTCTTTCTTTTGATGCTCTTGCTCCAGTCAGGGTTTTATTTCATGGTATTGGCATGGGCATTGTTGGGATGGGGCGCTTTGCTTGCTTACACATGCTGAATGATCATATTTTAGGGGTAAAGATTTAGCCTGCCATTCCAAATAACGTCACTCCTTATTATGCCTGTCCTTTCGTCTGTCCATCTAGTGGAAAATCTCTGTGATGTGATCCAGAGAGGCCTGCACAGACCTGTTGGTTAATCACATGCATTTCACTCTGTGCTACCAACGTTCACTAGTGGGAGAGTTGTCTGTTCTCATTATCCACGTTAGAATGCACTAGAATTCCCATCCCAGCACCCGTGAGCCTGGCCTCCTATTCTGCTCTCTTCTGTTTGGGGTTGTAATCTTCTTCCTCTTTTGTTTATGTGAATGCCTGCCAAGCATGCTCTCAGCCTGGGGGTCGCCAGCTTTATGGCTGCACCACACATTTGTGAATCATCACAGATGTGTGGTGAAGCCCACTCTCCATTTTCTGTCCATGATGCTCAAGGCAAAGCAGGGTGAGGTGTGTATGTGCTGTTTATTCTCACACACACATCAGTGTGGCAGATGTGTATGGGGTTAATTTCTGGGATGTAAAGATTTTCAAGTGCCTGAGAGGGCACCGCCTTCTTATTTGAATTATGTGTAGGCTCCTTTGACAGAATATCTCCAAGGAGAAAAGCGCCTGTGTTTGGGTGTTTGGGTTTTATGGCCCTTGGGAATTTCCTGCACTGTCTC
The DNA here is from genome assembly GCF_004785775.1 of Grammomys surdaster. Lineage (NCBI taxonomy): Eukaryota > Metazoa > Chordata > Mammalia > Rodentia > Muridae > Grammomys > Grammomys surdaster. The sequence continues at coordinate 25,268,122 of NW_021604622.1, forward strand.
CACATCAGAGAACTGTTGAAGCCTCTTTGCTTCAGGGGTGCAGTCTTAAACAACTCACACTTATCCAGAACTTTCATGTGGCTTCTCTGTGTTTGTGTCTCTGTCAGTCAGGGCACAAAGGGTTGGCATTTCACCTCATTTGCTTTTGCTTAAAGCCTGGACAAAGATCATGCTGAGGAAGCCAGAGCAGGAAAAGCAACAGTCGGAAAGATGGTCAGGCGATTCTGGGACATAAACACTGCTGTGGTTTCATAAAACAGTGTCCAGGAATATCTGGCTCTTATATTTCATTGCTAAGGAATGGGGCAAGAGAGGCAGATCTAAGGCATTTGCAGTCTGAAAAGATTTTAGACTTTTTTTTTCAATACACATAATTTGGGTGACTGCTCTGTTCCTAGCCCAGAGGCCACATTCCTTGTAAGGACCGTTGTTTCTCTTTTTCATGCCAGAAGTTTCCATGCTGCAGGCATAGTGAAAAGTCAGGCATATACCCACAAAGTTGAGCAATCCCAGCAGCACACTTGGTGGCTACTCTGGTTTATTCTGGTCGGGACCATGACCCAAGCAAGCATGAGTGAGAGGTATTTGTTCCTTTGCCCCTATCATTTTTCAGATCCTTTCTTTCTTTGGGGGTTAACAGCTTTTATTACCCATCCCCCATTATCTTTTTAATAAGACCTTAAGCACCGAGCTGTGAACTCTAATTTCCGGTGTAGCGATGACCCATTTTTCCCATGTTTTCTGAAGGAAAAGATCCTTAAAAGCATTTGCTCTATGTGTTTTCAGGGTTTGTCTTCGCCCCAGCTTCCGGGGAGAAACCCTTTACCCTTCTGCAAGCATGTCCTTGTCGAGAGGCCCAAACTAGGATGCTGGTAAATTTGGCTGTTGAAGTTCAGTTGGCTTCGCGCTGAGTCGTCGGCAGTGTTTGTGCCCTTGGCCCCTCCTCTCTCCCCAACGCAGATTTCCCATCTGTTTAAAAACCTCATTGATTGTTTGCCAGTTTTATACCTGAACGGCGTGGACTTCAGTCACTTCTATCTTCTATTTCTCATCTTTCTCTGTCTCTCGCTAGAATCCTTACCAGCAAACCTCCCTCTGACTTTCATGACTTATTTTTCTATGTGGCCCACTGAGATTATTAGGGTGTCGTGCCCCATCGTGAGTGAGAGATCACTTACTGGAGCAAGAGAAACTTACCAGCGACAGTCCCACTCCTCCACTCCCCAGACAACCGCTAACTGCCTCGTCCTCCCCCCCCATCTCAGTTCACTGTGTCTCAGGCTCACCTCTCTGCCATGCAGCCATGGGAGTCCTGCGTGCTTCAGTGACTGGCTCCATGGTTCTCATTGCTTCAGCGGCGGCGTCTCATTGAGTCTATTGACTTCCTAACATTTAAAAACTCCAGTGTCGAGTGTCTATGCCTGCCAGGACCTGCAATCCCACACTCTAGAATGTCTGTTTAATTGCCTATCTGTTCTCACAGATTGGGTATCAAATCATGGTTTTGAGTAGCATGCTAAACTTGAGTTCCTTTCCTGCTTCCCTTGTTCTATCTTCTCCATTGTACTAAAGGCCAGTCCGTTTTTCTAGTCTCAAAGGATCTGGGATTGAAATAATTCTCAGTTCTGCTCTTTGCCTCCTGTAGGATAACCAAGCTATCAGTAATCTCATCATTAATCCCCAGATCGAAAATCCACTACTTTTCAGCACTTTCGTTGCTACCTTCCTCTTCGCTCCTCTGAGGATCTTAGTGATGTGAGTAGATTCCTTATGACCTACTCTGTTGCTGCTTTTCCAGCCTCTGGTCAGTCTCTCTACCGCCTCTTTGTCTCCTACTTGTCTCTGCAGTGTGTGGCTCAGGGTTCTCTAGTGGCTCCATTTCATTTGGGTGAAAACGCCTTCATCGCTGCAAAGCCCCGCCCCTTCTCTATCCCTCACCCTTCTTCCTATTGCTGGTTCCATCTTACCTCCTTTCTCTAGTGTGATGTGGCCACTAGCTCTTTACAGACTCCCTTCTGTTAGCTGTGGTACTCTATGTGAGTATCAAACTGCTGAGTGACATCTCCTCTTCCAGGTTTTTTCTTAATCACAATTCCTTGGGGTTACTCCTGAGTAAGTTACTAACTCTAGAACAATCTCACTATTTTCCCTTGCTGACTTACATTTCCCCCAAAGTATTTAGAAGTCTCTGATTTATTCAATATATTGTTTTATAAGTTAGTCTACGTTCTGGTCTTCCCCAGTGTTAGCTCCACTATGGAAGGGTGTTTGCATATTTTGTGACACATTGCTCCATCCTTTTCGGATGAGAATGACCTTGTCAAAGCATAACTGTCTGACAGTAATAATTTAAAGTATAGATTGATTCATTGATAAATGGCTGACGGGTGCATTTGGGAGGTTTACCAAGCTGAATGGATAAAGACTTGTTTCTAATTTGGTCGTGCACAGTTGGACATCTGCTAGCTTGTGTGAAAGAGGAAGGACAGGGCTCTTCCTGAATCTCAACCAATTTGCACATTTGCTGTGCTTTCCCAACTGTTATCTAGCAGGTGGATATTTGCTTGTTCACCAATCTTTCGAACTCAATTCTTCATCCTCCCTGGGCTTTTTCCTCTTTTTGTACCAAAATCCAGATGAAGTCAGTAACACCCCATCCCCATCATTTTGCTTGTACAGTTTTATATAAAGTTGCGGCTCTTGTCAGGCTATGTCTACATCAGTCTCATTCTTTTCAAACTACTTGGTTCCGGGCTTGGTTGTTGTGTTCATCCCCTCAGTACTGGCTACTGTGGCACGCAGCGGGTGCTGGGCTATGTCACATGTGTTATTTAATAAAGTTACTCACTTGAAATTTTATGACGTTTAGTTTATCTAATGATTTGAAGTGTGTTAAAATGTGATCCCTTAGACTCTCTTAGAGTTTCTCCCATTCATGTGATATGTTAATTATGTGATTTTACAATAATAAATTAATTAGGTTTGCATCTCAGGCTTGTCTACTTATTGCTGAGATCTAGTGTCTTTCTGATTGGCCTTTGAGGTTTTCCAATGTGAGTGACCACCCTTCTAGGCTATATCCTTCCAAAATCTTTGTCTTACTTGTTTTAATGAGTGTTATTTTGCTCTTGAGTAGGATTCTTTCTCTATCCCAGGCTGTCCTTAAAATTATCATCTTTCTGCTTCAGTTTCCCTGGCACTGGGATATTCATCCTCGAGGTCTGTGCATAGGCTGGTAATTCATTCTGAAGGAGAATGAAATGGAGGCGAGGTGTAGGATATACATAGCCGAGTGTGGTCCTCCCCTGTACTGGAGGGTCAGGTGGCAGTTCCTTCCTGGAGTTTAACATTTCATAAATCAAGTGCTTGGGCTACTATCAGTGTCACAGCAGAGCTTTATCAGTGTCATCTTCAAGGAGTCTATGTTGCTAAACACAAAAATAGCCCAGCATGGCATAGCTGCCAGGTCACGGGGTGAGGCAAGCTCAGAACTCTGAAGTTGTTTTTTCTGTAACACAGTTATCTGGATGTACATGTCCAGAGAACAATATCGATGAGAAGGGTGAGGACATGCTGTTAGAACCAAGCAGTGTCTGAGGTCAACTGGATGGATAGGTAGGTATTAATAGATAGGTTAATGGTGATAGATACATTTACATATGTGTGTATATACATGTGTAAATACTTAATGTATAGAGATAGCAGATCCACTGGGATGCATGCATAAATCAATGGCTAAACCTGGGTAGTAAAACTCACCTAAATAGTTCAGCTATGAACTCCAGGCACATTATTTAATAAACTTCTGTAGAACAAGCAGCACTGTACAGTACCTATTAAATAAGTGGTATTCATTGACTTTGTGAACAGTAAACATTTGCACATATATATATATATATATATATATATATATATATATATATATGTAGTTTGTATAGCCACCCCTTTCTTATCAGCCATATTACTGGGCCATGGTACCAATTGAGTCCATAGCAGTGATATACAAATGGATCTGTCTGGCAATATAGCTTACAATATCCATTAGATACAAAGGAGCATCAGCGAGACAGAAAGGTACACACTTGCTTTGTTAGTGCTCATCTGAGATGCTGCCACGATACTAGCACAGATTCAGGACACATCTATTTTGGGTAGATAGGAGCAGGGGAAGGCAGGGCTTGGTACCTAGTCCATGTTGGCCTGGAACTCATCATGTTGTCAAGACTAGCTTTGAACTTGCTTCAAACTTCCTGCCTCAGCTTCCTCAGGGCAGGGATTGTAGTCATGTGATACCATGCCTGCTATCTCTTCAATTCTTATTCTTGATTTTTTTCAAATCCCAAGTATCCATTACTTTTCTGTATTTCTTTTAGAATTTCTTCCTTCTTAAACCAGTCTGATACAATAAAATATCCCTCTGCCACTGTAGTTTTTGAATCAATTTCTTTTATCCACTAACTTTATATTTTACCTATTATGTTGTATTCTTCTTATTATGCTATAATTCAGACATAGAAATGTGAATAATGTCTTAGAAGTGCCTTCTGGAATATCTTAATAGTACGGACAATAAACATGAACTTTGACAGCTGAGTTAGCTACAGTCATATGTAAACATCAGTGTTCATTCGCATGAGGAGTTTTGCATGAGTTTGTTTTGTGCAGTAGATTATTCACGGTAAATTGTTCTCTGGAGCAAATCCCAAATGGTCAGACATATTTAAAACTAATGAAGTGCACATATCTTGTGAAGATATCTTTGATCTGGGGGCCACATTTTCTTTTTTGAAGCCCATACATGGCTCCCATGTATAGAAAGTCTCAAGTATAGATACAAGGTGTCACTGCATCTTTCTGAAGTCATCCACTTGGGATCAGAAGGAAATATTGGATTTCTTGGAATGTAGCCATGACTGCACAGTGAGATGGCTTAGTGGGTAAGGACGCTTGCTGACAAGCTCAGTGGTATGAGTCCTTTCCTCAGCACCTGGTGGAAGGAGGGAACCAGTTCCTGGAGCACCATGTGTGTCCACACACATGCATGTATTTATATGTACATATGCATGTATTTATATGTAAATACATGGATAAATAAATTAATGGTTCTTGATAGTAACAGAAATCCAAACTTAAGGAATTTAATAAGCTTATACTCTCCAATGGTGTAATTCTGATAGGTTATTCATAGGAATGGCTGTAGTCATTTGAGTGTCCCCAGCACTCTAAGCACTGACAGACTGGTCAACGTGTACTGTTTTGTCCTCACGACAATCATATGCATATCTCACTAATGGTATCCTCAGTTCAGAGATGGCAGGGGAACACTGTGGAGATGTTAAGAAATGTACCAAGGTTATGTCAAGATCTCCAAGGTGACTGAGCCTAGTGCATGATATTGAATTTCTTAGTCTAGCATGTATTTCACTGCTTTCACTTCCAAAAGTTTCATAATATTCTCAAGAGAGAAAAAACCCACCACAGACTATTAAGCCCACCTATTTTAAATGTTTTTGGTAAAGAAGCCAGCTGTGGATTTATACGGATAGAACTTCAGTTTTATTTCTTAGAGCTTGCAAATATATTGAGGATAGGACCTTGCACTTACTGTATAATTATCTTGTAGAAGACATATGATTGGTGGTTGATTTCACATAGAAATCCCACATGCACAGACATCTGTATAAACAAATGGTGCTTCTGACCCATCTCTTCCTGGACATGGGGGTCACCAAGGACTTGCAGGCATCTCAATTAATGTCTGGTTAGAAATCAAGTTTCTGTTACTGATATAAACCACTCACCACTTTCTTGAAAATTATAGGCAAACTCATAGTGGGAAACCTCATTCTCTCTCCTTCCTAAGCAGATGTCTTGTGAGCACACTCAGAGGAGTCTGCTGTAGCCACTGGGAATGTAGTAGAGACTGACGCTGATAGACTCCTAACTCTTAGGATGCATTAGGGCATTACGGCAATTACAATACACAGGAGATGTGTCATACCTGGATTCATCTGGTAGAGCATGGATAAGAGGCAATCTCTAATCACCTTGTAGAGAACAAGGAGGCAATGACCTAAATAAGACCAATAAGCAATTAGAGCATGGGGGCTGTTGTCAGCCAGGACATGAAACTTATGTGTTTCCTGTGGCTTTGAGAAGTGTTTGGAGAAGGTGGTTGGGCAGCATTGGTTGGCATTTTCTATTTGTTGTTTAAACTGGCATGGTTACCACAAGGACAGTGAGCCACAAAGTAGAAGGAATGAGGCATGAAGACCTCGGAGGGGCCTGTCTGCCATAGATCATTCTCTATGGCACGGGTGGTGGACGGGTGAATGTCTCAGTGGAGGAGGAAGAACGTGGATCTTGATATTTTTAGAAATTGCATCTGTGTTACTCTACCTGAGTACAGCTGGAAAAATAAAGCATGGGATGTAGTTGGGAACACAGCACAGAGGTCTTTGTGCCCACAAATCTCCAGAGAAACCAGGAATGTTAAGCGTGCAAGCTTGTTTTTTCAATGGGAAAGTGGTAGAAAACAAAACGAAACAAGAAAAGAAAAGAAAAGGAGAGAAAAGAGAAGAAAAGAAAAGCTGTTCTTCCATTAAGAAAGCTGAGAATTGAAAGCATGGTGAACTGTGCTACCTATTGGGCCAGCTCATTTGAAGCTCCTACAACCAGGACTGGAGGTGGCTAATAATCTAAATGACCTATATGTTATGTTTTTGACCAAGACCAGGAGATACTTCCCTAGACCCTCAAGCTAGTAAAGGTACCCTATCTCTGGACCCCATCTTCATGGAGGAAATGGTATGCCTCCTGAGTTGAGTTTCCACGTACTTAACAGTTTATTGTACACTGGGGATTGTGTTATACCAGGAAAATTTCCCCAAATTGTACTGTGCTCTAAGTATGCTGACAATGAACTGCTTGGCATCAGACTCCCTGAGGTCTTGATCCGGGTTCATGCAGTCGATCTACACTGAGTTTCCATCCTCACCTCTCTGCAGTTCACTTCTCTGCCCACCACAAACACTGGCAGGGTCCCTCTCCTCATACCAACTTTGGATTTAAACAGGTCAATAGTAGACCATATCCAGAGACAGAAAAGCCCTGGAAAGGTACAGATTTAGGAAAGAAAGACAAAAATCCTTTCTGGGCCACGATAACTTGTGTTTTGAAGGGGTTCATTTCTTATTCAGATGGAGTAAGTACTTAGTCCAAGTGAGTCTGGGCTGTTGTGAAATTATTGGAGCTTGAAGTACATATTTGTGGTCCCTGCCTTGTTGACCTCACAGACAGGAGTCACTGTAGAAGAGCAGTGTGCCTTGGTCAGAATTAGAAAACATGATTAGGGTTCTGACACCTGTAGAGGGGCTCCTGGTGACATTTTATTTGAAGTTTGATTCTCCAGAAATGATAAAAAATGTGACAGAAAGTTCCAGAGGTAATTTTGTTCTTGAGAGGTGCCACTAAAAGTCTTAGTAGTGGCAACCTCTAATGTTTTACCATTAGATTCCATTCTGGCTATGGGAGACAGAACGAGCTCTTACAGTGAGTATCTAATGAGAGTTCCTTGAGCATCAATCTCCCCTCTCACTCATTAGCTCTCACTGTATCTAGGAAGGCACTGGTCCAGGTATGCTCTACCTCAATGTTCTCTTCCAGTTAACCTGTTATCAAATTGCACTTTTGTAACACATCTGTGTTTGCTGCATGTTGTTCTTTTGCATTATTTTAAATTTAAAAATTATGTGTATATTTGTTTTACATATATATATATACATATATATATATATATATATATGCATATGCATGTGCAGGCTACCTTTCTCTTAACACAAGCTAGAATCACTGGAGAAGAGGGGGGGTCTCAATTAAGAAATCGCCTCCATAAGATAAAGTTGTGGGCAATTCTGTAGGGCATTTTCTTAATTAGTGATGAATAGAAAAGGGCCCAGCCGAATGTGGGTGGGAGTTGGACCTGGATTCTCTGACCAAGTCATGGAAGAAAAACCAGTAGTAATACTTTTCCATGGTCTCTGCATCAGCTCCTGCCTCCAGGTTCCTATGCTGTTTGAGTTCCTGTCCAGACTTCCTTCAGTGATGAACTATGATGTGGAAGTATAAGTCAAAAATCTCTTTCTTCTCTAACTTGCTTTTGGTCATGGTGTTTGAGCATAGCAATAGAAACCCTGAGACAGTGTGCCACATGTTCCCTGGTGACGACAGAGGCCAGGAAAGGGCATCTGTTCTTCAACTGAAGTTACAGAAAGTTGTGAGCTGCCAAGTTGCTGCTGGGGATTAAACCATGGTCCTCTGCAAGAACAGCTAATGCTCTTGACCAAGGGGCCATCTTTGAAGCCCCTGCGTACTGCTTTTTAGTTTTCTGTGTCTCTCCTCCCCTGCTAGGGATCCTGTATCTTGGAGAGGCCTGATGAGTGCTGTGTGGTCAGGGAACTCCTTTCTGGCAGCAGCATAACAGCATATAAGCCTCCTCTGTATCTCCATATGGGCTTTGTTATGATGGGATGGGGGTTTTGTCCAGTGCTGTTAATAAAATGCTGCACGTGGCAGTGCAGGCAGGAGGCCAAGAGTTTTGGGTTTTTAGTTAACCCTGCTTACATTGTCAGCACCTTTGTAAGAAGATCTGTCGTGTGAAGTCACGATACCTGGGTTTTATCAGTCGTATAAAACTTTGATTTTCTATCACAGAGGAAACAATACATTCTAACACTGTAAAGCTAATGACCCACATTTCTCATTGTTAGTGAAAATGAGACTTGGTGCTGGCCACTGAGTCCCTGAGGCAGATGTACTTTACTGTAAAGTAGGGTGTAGGGCGGGGTGATGAGAAGTAATGACCTGTGAACTTTCAGAATCCATGGGAAGTGCTCTGGCGCTAGGATATGCCTCATTTGTATGGTGTAGTCAGTGATCAATAGTCTTGTCCTTTAGTGTTACTGGGAAAAGTGGATATCCAAAAGCACAGAAATAAAACCAGTTTCCCCTATCTCTTCCCAGGTCTACCAACTCAGAATGGTTCAAAGATCTCTATGCAAAATCTAAAGTAATGGAATCATCAGAAGGAAATATAAACACTTTGAGTTATGGATATAATATATATATATATATATATATATATATATATATATATATATATATCCTGGTTTACAGTTTCAGAGGTTCAGTCCATTATTATCATGGAGGAAAGTATAGCAGCTTCCAGGCAGACATTGTACTGGAGGAGCTGAGAGGTCTATATCTTGATCTGCAGACAGCAGGAGAGGACTGTGTTACTGGGTGTAGCTGCCTACACAGTGACACATTTCCTCCAACAGGGCCATACCTCTTATTAGTGACACTCCCTGTGGGCCAAGCATTCAAACACATAACTCTTTGGACACCATAGCTATTCGACCCACCACATACGCAAACCAGCAAATGAGATGAATAAACTTATGAAGCTTTTACACAGCCAACTGAACAAAGCAACTGAGTGTGACAAGGAAACCACATCCAGGATGTACTAGTACTAGGATGTAAAATAACCTCACCTATAACAGAAGGAACAATCTGATTACACATGAACAGGTGATAGAGTAGACACTTGTCACTAGAGAAATATACAGATGGATAATGAGCACTCACTTTATATATTGTTTATGGGGAGGTAAATTTTAGAGTGGAGAACGGTGTGAAGATTTCTCAAGGTGAAAGAGACCATGACCTGGTTCATCAGTCTCCATCCATTGTATGCAGTCCAGGGAAAGTCAGTCAGCTTATCCAAGAGGTAACTACATAGCTATTTACTGCTGCATCGTTCACAAGAGCAAACCAAAGCACCAATGCGGATATCCTGTGACAAATGTGTGGATTAAGAAAATACACAAAATGCAAAATAATACATAATGAAATCTCTTCCTCTGTTAAAATATAAAATGTATCTAGAAGACACTTATTAAGTGGAATAGGCAAGGGCCCCAAAGACAAATGCTCTATATTGTTGGTCATCTGAAAATCAGTAAAACTTGATCTCAAAAAAAGAGAGTAACAATAGTGATGACTGGGGGAGGGGAGATAGAATAAGAAGTACGGCAAGAGCCAACAAGAGCCATAGAGGGCAGTTGTTATGACTGGTAAGGTCTAGCATTCTCCAACACTGTGGGGTAGCTAAGAATGACAACACTGTGTCTTTTAGGAAGAACTGGATTCTAAACACACAAATATTAAAGCATTGAGAAAAAATTTAAAATGTTCATTAACATGATTTGACCATTATAAATACAGATGCGAATTATATCATGGCTCTATACCTCATAACATGGAAAGTGTACAGTGATATCATGTGCCAAATGCAAAGAAGCAAACAATAGCAAACCAAGCAGTAAGATAAATAATGAAGTAAGAGTGGATTTCACCCCTACAGGGTAATGTCGTTGTTAAAGACAATTTCAGAATTTAGCATTTAAAAATTATAGCACATCTCCTTTAAAAATTCTTGATACTTGGGGCTGGAGAGATGGCACAGTGGTTACAAGTATTCATTGCTATTTCAGTGAGTCCAGTTTCAGCTCTGAATACCAACATAGTGGTTCACAACCATCAAACGGCAGTTCAGGATACCCAGCACCTTTTCCTGAGTAACATAGTTACCAAGCACACAGTGGTGAAAAGTCACTTATGCAGATTAAAAAAAAAGTCATGCACATAAAATAAAACAAATCTTCTAAATACATTTTAATGTCTAATACTCTAGGGTTTGAAAATCACCTCTGAAGAAATCCATGTGGACAAGTTTAAATGAAGCACTCCTATGTCTGTTAGTCTGAATTTTAGGAGTGTGTGTTTCCCTGTCTCGGCTGTATCGAGACACTTGGGTGTCAGACAATGCAGGCACAAACCACAAGTGTTGAAGGTAACTATAGGCAAGATGAAATTTGGGGAAATATTGGTGATGGTAAACTCATGGAGGAAAAGATGAAGGGGATAGATGGGCACTGGTGCCGGTGAGCCCATGAGGGCCAGGAAAAGATGAAGGAAATGGAACTTACCTCCCCTGGCCAGGGTTTGAGTAATGACTTCTCCACTGCCAATGGGACACAGAAAAGGAATCCTGTTTGATTTCTCTTCATGGTATACTTCTAGAAGAAATTCATTCTTTGGGATGGGATTAGGGACAGGAAGAGGGTTTCATTATACTTTCAAAGATGAATTTTTCTCTGCTTTGGCCTTACAAACACCACACAATCCTTCCTTATTGTCGCTGTCAATGATAGTCTAGTGAAAATTCAGCAAGATGAAAATGGGAGCAGCCCAGAGAGATGCTTGGGGAGATCTAAGAGAAGTGAAATCCAGGCCCCATTCTTGCCAGCTTGCTAAAAGCATGCACTTATTGCTTGGAAATTCTCGGGAGCCAGCAGAGCTACATCCCAGGATGGATTTCCTGATGCATTGCATCCCATCATGCCTTCTTCTTGGCTGAAAAGCATTGTTGGGATGTAGCACTTCTAAGGACATAGACTCAGTGCTGGCTTTAGCAGCTCCTATATTAAGGCTGAACACCAGAGAGAAGACTATCATGAGCCCTGTGCCAGGAGGACATGCACATTTATACAGCATTCTGTTCCTTAGAAGACAGTCAGTTGTTCCCCGCAGACTCATCCCAGTTTACATGCATGGCTACCTTCTCCTCCTACAGGATCAACAACCTCCTGGATCATTCTTCTAATTGTTCAAAACAAACAGAGTTACACACAACTAAAGTACCTACTACTGGCTAGGATTCTACTAAAATCCTGTCCTGTAACTGATGCTAATATGGGTTTCTTAGATTTTTGGAAAAGCATTTCCATAATACCTATGATACATACGCAAATTATTTTATCTAGCAGTGATTATTCTAAACATTTTGATTGCAGAAAAAGAAATAATAGTATATGTGAATAAATATAGGTTGTAAACCTAGGCACTCCAGGAGAAACATGTGAAAGCATAATATATATATATATATCCTTGTATTCAGTTTTTTTCTTCTGTCTCCTGAAATCAACCCTTGTTTTGAATGGCTATCAATAAATTACAATAGATGTGCTACAAGATTGCTTTGAATATTAGTTAAAATCATTGTCCTTAACCTGGAGACATATCTATTTATTACAGAAGGAAACATTTACAGTCACATCAAAGACAATAACATTCCTTAGAATAAACTTAACCAAGGAAGTGAGAGACCTCTACAATGAAAACTTTAAGTCTCTGAAGGAAGACTCTAGGAAATAGAAAGATATCCCATGTTCATGGACCAGTAGATTTAATACTATGGAAATGAACTTCTTACCAAAGGCAATTTACAGATTCAGTATAATCTCAATCAAACTATCCATACAATTCTTTATAGAACTAGAAAAAACTGTGAAATTCATTGGGATCATAAAAGAACTCAGCCAGCCAAGACATTCCTGAGCAAAAAAGAACTACTGGAGGGATTGCCATTCCAGATTTCAAAATGTATCATGGAGCTGTATTCATGAAAGCATTATGTTACTAGCTTAAACCAGACATGTACATCAATGGAATAATATAAAAGACCCAACCATGAATGTTCTTAACTAGAACCATCTGATGTTAGACAAAGAGACCAAAATACACATACTGGAGAAAAGACAGAATCTACCAAATGATGCTTAGAAACATGCATGTCCTCTTGCAGAAGAATAAAGTCAGACCTGGGTCTATTACTCTGCACAAAAGTTAGCTACAAGTAGATTAGAGAGCTCACCTTGAAACCGGAAACAGTGAAAGTTCTATAAGTAATCATAAGCAGCACCCTATGGACTTTCTGAAAATGGTTCTATTTCCCTATTTTGTCACAAACAAGCTCCTCCTAAGGCTGTATGCCCCATTTGTATGTGACCACATGAACCTAGGGAAATGTGTAGAAAAGTATCTTCCATAGTTTAAGCATGACTTATGAGGTAGAGTGTGAAGTGATTTCCAAGAGCTGACCCTGAAGCAGGCAGTGAAGTTGAAAGTGTACAAGGGTTAGGAGGCTTGGGCCTGTGGGGTTTTACCATTTTCTGGCTCAGAAGAGAAACCTAGATGGAAGGGAAGTTGCCAGGCTGCCTCTCCATTTCTTCCCGTTCCATCGGGAGTTAAGTTTCTGGCAACGGGCATTCTCCTTTGAACATTCCCTTCTTAGAAGATCAAGCTTGCTCAGAGGATTAAGACTCTGCAAGCCCTCCCTTAGGCATTTGATATAAGATACCTGATATTTCCCTTCTTCACATGAGTAACCCCTGCACAAATCATTTATGCTTCCTGTGTCACAGTGTGCCCTCCTCTTGTGTATTATGGGAGGTGATGAACAGTATCATTAAAGAAAACTCTAATGGAGAATGCTCAAGGTTTTACTCGAGAAAAGGATAAATAAGAAGACTGAGTCTAACATTACCCCAGGCCATAGCTCCTTTCTTGACCAATGTTGCTGCTGTAGATTACAAAGTAGAGGTACTCAGGAAACTGAGTAGACTGAAGCAGGCCTGGTGGAATTTCTGCTGGGCTCCTGTGTATGTCATGTGTTTCCTGCTGGGGCATCTTGTGTGCACATGTCTCAACAAGTAACATAGAGACACAAAATGCCTTGGCCCAACTACAAAGACCCTTTATGATTTAGCAGCATCTGGAACCAACGTGACCACCAAAAGCCCCCCTGAGCAGACAATACAACTGCCGGTCTGGCTACAGATGTGCCAACAGGATGTTGCGGGCACATATCAAACAGCGTCTTTGCCAGACGTACGTTTTCTCTTTGTGACATCACAGATGAATGAATGTTGTTCTGATTTGTCTTTGCCTTGGTTTGGTTTCTATGTTGATCCACAAAGCTGCATCCCTTGTCAGACCTGGATTCTTAAGAAAAATGAAATGCTTCACAGATGAATAAACAAAAGTACCTTGGGTGTCATTTATAATATTACCACACTTGTGTGTGCCTGCACACTTTCAGGGAGAGGTGGAGCCTCTTTTGTCTTTGTCATTAACACCATGGGGGCCAATCTGAAGTCCTGGAGGTTTGAACCATCCGTGGAGGCTGACCTGGTGAGGCATGTTTTCAGTCAGTATGGGAAGGGAAGTCACTGGACAGTTAGCACCTACGGATTTTTATTTTCTTGTGCTGCTTTATCCTGGACTCAGAATTGCAACTTTTCCTTATTATGTTCTTCAGCATTACTGTATGTCTCCCTCTTGTCTGTCCTTCCTCCAGAACTGAGGGCTCCCACCCTGGCCAAGATGTGTGTAAGAACTTGATATATAGTGATTTGTCCTTATCAGCACCAGAGCCAGATTCAGTACAATTTTTCTTCCTTTTTGGTGTGTGTGTGTGTGTACATGTGTGTGTGTGTGTGTGTGTGTGTGTAGTGTGTAGTGTGTGTATCAGAGCTCCTGTTCTAGCTCCCATGTAGGGAGCCTACAATTAGTGTCCCCTAGTATTTGTGAACTATGGAGAAGTTATCAGATGTACAGGATATGGAATACTTTGTCAGACTAGCAGGAATTGCTGGGAAAAGGCAGGGATTTGACTGACCCATGGGAAGGGCGCAACTTACCTCATGCCTATGCTATTGAGAGTGGGCACCTTAGAAACAAACATCGAGTCCTTATTCTGCATGTAGGAAGTACAAATGCTTGTGGGGCTCTTGGGATTCTAGGACTCAGTGTGATGAGATGTGGGGTGTTTTTATCTGTGACTTGATCATGAGAGTAGCACTTGTATAGTGTGAACACATGTAGAAGAAGACAGAGTGCTGTGGGCTCTCAGTTCTTTACTATATGAAAATGGAAGGAAGGATTTCCAACTTCATACTAGGCAGTATGAGTTTGAATCTGCCTGTGCCTTGAACCTTTTAATCTCTAGACGTTTCAAGTACATTTGTGCGTTCGGGCCACTCAGTCCACTCCCATTTGCTACAGAGACTGTTCTCAAGCTGTGGTCACACAGAATGGTAGAGAGACAAAGGTTATGGAGACCTAAGACCTGCGGGGACGAAGACATGGCACAGAAGAGAGGGGAGTGTCTTAAGAGGAGTGACTGATTATAGAACCATAAACTGAACCTCTGTGGTCCATCTGGTTTGCAAACTACCAGAGGTTAATAGTTTGTACCTACTTGGCAAATTAGAGGTGAATCCAGGGAGCAAATGGCTTAGAGGCTATGGGAGTTAAAAAGTGCACAAACTTAAAATATAGATTTATACGAGAAATTAAAAACATTCTGGTGAGGATGATGTGCCTCAGTAGATGGTAAATCTATCCTGCATAGAAAACCAGTGAGGTCACATGTTTAACTAGAACTTACAGTACATAATGTTAACAATGCTATTTTAATATCATTTGTCTAAGAATTACACTCACTCACATATTCAACAGAAACTTCTGGGTAAAGTGTAAAAGCCGTGGCGTGTTACAACCGTCCACATTAAGTTCTAATTCTCTCTAAGCACCGCTTTTCTTATTTTATGCATAGAAGAATAAAGAGAGACAGCTTCTATAAGAAAGCTGTTCAATGACTGTGCCAGCTTTCTTATCTTAGGAGCCAGAAAAATCTTTAGTGCTAAGAGCATCTGGCCTTCCCAGTTTCCTTCATTCTTACAAAGCAAAATATTGCAATATTATCTACAGTGTTTATTCATGCGTGTGTGTGTGTGTGTGTGTGTGTGTGTGTGGTATAGTGTTTATAACCCTGGCTGTGTTAACATTTTTGATTAGATAATTTCCTTTTGTATGGGAATTTCTTCTGTATTATGTTTTTTACCTCCTCCAACCAGTGCTTACTAGCTGTGACTGCACCAATATATGTGACAGACAAAATTGTTTCCAGACACCAAAAACTCTTGGTGGAAAAGAAGAACGTCTCTGTTTTAAACCATTAGTCTGAGTGGACTTATGAAATTAAGACAAGGGAAGATATAGGGCATGAAGCTACGTTCGTTTGGATGGTCAGACATCTGTGAAGGCCAGGTCTTGAGCTCAATGGATTACTATTTGACATTAGTGTTAACTGTGGAACAGGTGCTGGCACTGCAGAGCCACTGTGGAAATGAGATATCTCTTGGTAACATCTCCCAGGTTTGTGGAAGGTGACCTGCTCTGGATCTTGCTGTTTGGATGAGTCAGGGTTGCCTTATGTTGGAGGATTGTGTTGAGGTGTCTATTAGACATGATTGTATTCAGAAATAAGTTTGCTGAGACCCCAAAGCACTAATGCCCAGCACCTATACATATCTCTGTATGGATTACCTGGACAATGGAATAGCAGAACAAATGGGAGTCCACCCTTGAATAAGAGGCATCCAGAGATTTTCTCTGGAAGTTTTGAGTTAATTTAAACTCTGATGACCTCACTTACTATCATTTATTTGTTATCCTTACCTCAGGAGCCCGTCAAACAGCACGCCATATACTGCCAAGTGTGTACATGAAGAGGTGAACAGAAAGCCTCTGTTACGTCTGAGGTAGTGCCTCCTACTGAGCTCAAGCGCAGCTTAACGTTGCCTTTGAAGTGGCACGTTATTTTTTGCTCAGCTTCCTCAATTATGTTCGAAAGAAGAAAGTCGTACAAAAGTAGGTTTCATAGTCTATATCTTCCAGCTACGTCTAAGACCTGATGCCAGGTCTAGCACCACAGAACATTATATGAGCCCTATATGAGCAGGGGAAACTCTTTGAAATATAGTGAGGCCATAAACCAGCCAGTGAATTATAAGATGCCGACGGTAGTCATTTTGATTTGATAGGTGTTCAGTCGGGCTTCTATTACATATATTTTCCATTTTATTTAAAGGAAAATTCCACCCAATTTGCTTAGCCCAACCATCTGGAAATACTTTTCCTTTTTCTTGACTTTTGACACTCTGCCAGCCAAAGCAAAAATAAAAGGGGCTAAGAAAATTATTAAAAATACTGATTTAATGCAATTAGTCTAAAATGAAAATCAAGTTTTTTTTTGTAAGAGTCCAGAATATGTTTTGAGTTAGATTAAGCTTCCCTAAGACTTTTGAGGTAATTATTTGTCCTGTCTATGTAAGTGAGCACTCGGCTTTCTTACCTTGATGGGCTATTCACTTTATACCTCTAGTGTCCAGCCCATCCAGCACTTGTCTGTGCTCTGTAAGCACAGCTGCTTTATTAAGCAGGCGGCTCTATCTCCCAAACGAGCCACAGCTGGCCAGTTGAGAGCCCAGGAGTGGTATAAAACTGCTTCTGTTCTGCACAGAGACCCCTGATCCTCTCTGACAGAAAACTGGCTTCAGATCGCCGTGTTCTAATGCTAACTCCTTACAGGAAATCCTTGGTAGTCCTTACCTCACCGTTTGAAATATAGAACTGGTTAAGTCCAGTGTCTTCTCTGCTTTAACATCTACCCTGTGTCAGGGTAGCTAGACCTTTACTTCTTTTCTTTATTTTTTTATCAAGTATAATGGGTTTGGGCAGCCAAGGCTGTCAGATGCTGAGAGCCAGTGGTATAATCAGAATATGCGCCTGTGGAAGAATGGATGTTATAGTGCAGGTGTCCCATCCTAGACACTTTCTGTCTGTTACTTCCATTCCTCATCATGGAAACTGTGTAAGGCTTAGGGATGTCTATGCTTTGTGTATGAAGTTGAAGCACATGAAGTTGGGCAGTTTTTAGGGATGGCTCAGACAGTAGTGATTCATCCTTCTCTGTCTGATAACCCTAAAGACAGTATTCTCAGTTCAAGGGAAAATGTCCAACACATTGATTCTCTTGCTTCTGACTGACTGTGGTTGATATTCTCTTCTGATTAGTAAGTCTCGCAGGCTTTGCTAAAGTTTCAGATAAGGTTCTTGTTGCATTTCTGGGAATATTCCCACTAAAGAACGGATGTCCTCATGTTGTGAATTGTTGAAAATAGAAGAATAGATGGAGTCAGTGACCTCTAATCATTTACAAATGTACCTCTTTCCTTCTGCTAATATTTATTCACAATCCTTGGTAGTTAGAGCCCCAAATACAGGTCAGTCATCGCATGCAATCAGAGAAACATCATTTAATTTGATGCTCACGCAGTATTTGATGCTCTGTATTGCACAGAGATCAGGTCAGAGAACCAGAGAAAAATTATCACAGATGAAAACACTTTTCTTTTTTACATGTAGGTGAATCCCTAGATCTTGAAGGCAGCTGAATAATTTTCCATATCATGCTTCATTTATTATAAAGGAAATTAGTTTTGTTCAAGACTATCCTTTGAAGTCAAATGTTATTAGAGTGATATATGATGATTATAATAGGATCCGTTTATGCATGTAATATGTGTTTTCTTAAAATAATCATGTAATCAACTTTTCTATCACAATGACAAAGGATTCGAGAGTCCTTTTAGCTTTCACCTGATTTAGATCAGAAATACTTTAGATGATAGGTATGAATCAGATCCTTTAGATTAAGAAAATAAATTTCCTGTCTTACTTTGCCTGATGGCTTTCCTTGCTTTTGTGTAGACTTCACAGGTCTCTTTGAGGGTCTGTCTTGCTTGAATGTATGGCGATTTATCGAACTGAGAAGAGATGGAACTTCCTTGGGAATTCTGGGCTGTTGGGATCAGTTAGACTATGGGAACATTTCAGATATTATGGATTATGGGATTATTATGGGATTGGGCTTTCATTAAGGTTAGGCTTTCATTGGAGCCTTTGTTGTACATATATGACACCATGACCAATCCTGTGCTGTCAAAATTCCCCCCCCCCCCGCAATCTTGTCACCGTGGATGCATAGCCAAGAGGAAGCATAGATAGTAATTTGATTTCTTCAATTTATGCAGTAATTTCAAAGATTTATTTTTAAACGGCCTCCTGACTACCCTCTGTTCATCTTCTTCCAGCCACACCCCAGGAGACCTTACCACTCTTGCCAATTCATAGTACTTTAGGGCTTAGAGACCTTTCACCATGAAGATCCTCTGTATTGTACCAGCAGCTATTACAGTATGTCTGGATATATCAGTCTCTTAGTGTGAGTCCTCACTCTACCTGATTAATATGTGAATTTGTGTATACATGTAGAAACACGTCTCACTTCCCTCAATCTCTATCCCTTCCTTCTCTTCTCCCTTTCTCACCTTCTCCCTTTCTTATATTTGACTTTTAGTGACAGAGTCTTACTGTATAGCTGTGGCTGGCCTCAAACTTCTGAGGGATACGACTTGAGATGTACACTGAGGTACCCAGAAGAAAATCTTCCTTATTCCTTTGTAAAAATAATTATTCATTCTAGTTAGCCCATAGAAAAGACACACACAGTCCTGGTATTTTATTTACAAGCTGTGAGCCTAGGTTGGCCAGGTATTGAGCTATTCTGACTTACAGCCCAGTCATATGCTTCTTGTTACTTGCTGGTTCTCATGACCCATCTCTCATGATGCCCTCCTGCTCTCTTGTTTTCCTTTCTTCTTCTGGTCTCTCCTGAGACCTCTCACTTTATTCTCAAGTCCTACCTTTCTCTTTCTACTGCCCAATCACAGGTTGTAGCTTTTTTTTTTTTAACCAATTAACTTTAAGCAGGGAGCAGGGTATACAGTGCAGCACTTGGTATACTTGAGGATCTCAGGGGTAACCAGATCTTGGGGGCCAGTATTTAAATACATTTGAATAGAATTTGAATACATGTCAGTACCAGACCAACCCCCAACATTCTTTGAGTAGATAGTTGTATTTCTCTTATCTCTTCAATTCTCAATTTCTCATTTCTAGTTTACTCTGTATGTGTATCTGTGTAGAGTTGTGCATTTTCCCATAGATGGTGTACATCTAGTTAATTCTTGTTCTGTATTGTCAGAACTTCCTTGAAACTTTTCCGGGAGATAACTCTATTTTCCCTAAAGTCTTCTTGATTCCTAAGAACGCTGAATCTGGCAGTGTGGTCTAGATCCCCTATCTTAGAATGGAGATTTTGTTTAAAGTCATGCCCAAATTTATTTTGCAGGTATTTCACATGGTGGATTATCTGGAATGACAGAGAGTTAAGAAATGATACTGCTGATGGCTGGATATACATGTGGTCTGTTATAGTAACTTGATATTTCTAGAACAAAAAATATAGAAAAATTCTGGGTGTGTTTGATGCAGAAAAAAGATATGAATTAAAGAAATACGAATTAAAAGTTGTCTTTGTTTTCTTTAATAGGCTTCCTGATCTGACATTCTAAATAGTAATATGTCAATCAAAATAACCATTGCAAACACATCTTCATGGATATTAACATAGGATATTCTAGACAATGGTGAATCGTGTCTTATTTGGTTGAAATAATTCTATAAGCTTAATTAGAACAATTGGAAGAAGAGTTAGGAAAGGAGCATCTGGAATCTATGATGTGTTTGGTTTCTGCCTGGGGTTTACATGGATATGACATTGCCTTCTTTGAGACAAGATCTTCCAAGGAAGGGACCAGCTTGCCTGCACTTAGCAAAGACCATTTGTCTCATATATGAAACATCTGTCATGCTAGCTCTAGCCAGGTTCAGTTCACCCCCCTATAGGTTACAAATGGCTATCTTTTCTAATCGTGATTGCACACCAAGTATGAGTTTTCTCTTCAGTGGATGTAAGATTCATTTTTTCCTTTATTCTTTAATCTTTTTTTACAGTCCACTCTTTATCCCTCATCTCCATCTGTCCCACTCCCCATCCCATACCTCCTCCCCAGGTCACTAAGGGGATGTTCCCACCCTCAATTCAACCACAGGGGTCCCAGGCTTCTGTCCGCTGGTTGGGTTCTAGTATCTGCATCTGACTCTTTCAGCTCCTTGTTGGGCCTCCATATCACAGCATCAGTAACAGTGTCAGGTCCCAGGGCCTCCCCTTGAGCTGGATCCCAATTTGGGCCTGTCACTGAACCTCCTTTCTGTTATACTCGTCTCCATTTTTGTCCCTGCGGTTCCTTCAGACAGGAACAATTCTGGGTCAGAGCTTTTGACTGTGGGATGGCAACCCCATCCCTCCACTTGATGTCCTGTCCCTCCAATGGAGGTAGACTCTCCAAGTTCCCCCTCTCCACTGTAGAGCACTTCATCCAAGGTCCCTCCCTTTGAGTCCTGAGAGCCTCTCACCTCCCAGGTCTTGATGTAAGATTCTTATTTCCTTATTCTTCCCCCCTCTTACTTGATAAAAATTCAGAAGGGCAGTTTGATTCATTGAACTTGCATGGGACTATATTCACAGCAGTGGTTTGTACTTGGTGGAGAGGGGTCTTAACTGTCGCTCTGGGCGATGTGAGAGAGCTAAACAGTATGCTGGTTGGGAACTTTGTAAAGGATACTTGGATGTGAAGCTAGGGACCAATCTTTGTATCTACTTAAGTCAGTACAAGATTGTGGACTGAGAAGGCAAGCCACTGTTGTGTTTGGAAGCAGGGGCTACTGCCGTAGAGACAGTGTGTAGGGTGCATATGCAAATCTCACTTCATGTTTGTCTGTTTTAGTCTCATGGTTGAGCTAAGTGGTATCCAATTAAGAAGATTTATTAAACCCAGGGGCCTTTCAAGATAATCAGTAGTGCGGCACACATGCTAGACATGTTATTTGAGCTCCACATTTTCATTGTGCAGCCATCTGATCCCGTTTCTTTTGTACAGAAATAACTAGCTTTGTATGCATGAGAATTGAGAATAATTTTTGGAGTAGTGTTGCAAGTTATTTTATTTATGGTGGCGGAGTGTACATACTTTTTCAAATTATCACAGAATGAAATGAGAAATGCCTTTACCAAAAAAAAAAAAAAAAAGAGTCCAGATGGAAGTTGTCGTTCTCAATAACTCAAGAATAAATATAGTGGAGAGGTGCGGTGTACTCCATAGCGGAGATGTAGGCAGTGCATATGTCTCTGCTGTAGTTACAGATTGTTTTATTTACTTATTTATAATCAGTGAAAAGAGGAGTTTGGATGCTTTACAAGATAAAGACAAATGGGGAAGAAAGGATCTGGGAGACTGAGTAGTGAATACTCAGGGAAGTCAGGCAATAAAACAGCGGCATGAAAATGGATCAAAATGCTTTCAAAAGTGAATAAAAGAAAG
Source organism: Grammomys surdaster (assembly GCF_004785775.1). NCBI lineage: Eukaryota > Metazoa > Chordata > Mammalia > Rodentia > Muridae > Grammomys > Grammomys surdaster. The sequence continues at coordinate 25,290,219 of NW_021604622.1, forward strand.
GACCCAGCTCTTTAAGTTTTATGTGTCATCAAATAAAATGCTTAGCTATATATACCGTATTTTTAATCCCTTCTCAGTGGCTTACCGGAGTATATTGTTGCTATTCACCTTATTAGATGTTCCTACTCATAACAGACCCACATATTCTGTAGTGTCTTGCTTCTGATTATCCTAAGTGTAGGTATATGGTCATGTGTTTTTTACAGGGAAGATGGGAGGTATGTGGGTTGGGAGGAGGGGTTCACTGTAAAATGCAAACTTGTATGAAAATTGAAAAAAAATGAAAAGATTTAAAAGTCCAAAAGGGAATAAAAACTGTAAAGGGATGGTGAATAAAATTCCCAGTGTTGATATTAACTTGACTTTTAAAACATACTAAAATGTTCATGGTAAAAACTGACGTTGAAACAAAGCTTTTTTTTCCAACAACTAGTACTTTCAAAAGATACTAAAATTCTCATGATAAAAACTGATGTTGAAACAAAAGTTTCTTTTCCAATGAACTGTTCTTAATGCTATCTCCTTAGAAAACATAGGTAAACTGTTCTATAGGATACCTGGATTGAGACAGGAAGAATGCAGAGTAGGGGATTGCCTTACATACATAATATGAACCAGAGGGGTGGAAGATCTCACTTGTTGGGGCTACAGTGTTATCTCCACCTGGAGGCTGTGGTTTGGGTGGCTGTTTCGATGGCTGGGGGTGGAGAATCTCTCTTTAATGTTTCATCTCTCTGTCTGAGCAGGCCTTAATCTGTAACCAGGTGCACTAATGAGTTCTCAGTCCCCAAAGAGAGAAGAATGCCTTGCCACAGGGAGAATCTGACAGGTATTAAGGTCTCTGAAGGTCAGCCAGCCAATCAGTTACAGACCTGCAGTGGGGAGCTCCTCTGAATGCTTTCATGTAGGCAGGTGGCTGTCCCTTCAGAGATATGGATGGAGAGTAACAATATGGGGCTGGGGTATGCACCTGAATACACAGAGAGACTTGGGGTTTTCACGATTTCTCATCCTGGCAGATTACCAGCGATTTTGTTACTCAATGTCTTTGATGTCGGCTTGCCTAGGCAATTAGTTGTTGATCACAGCTTTCTATGAAGATCTGTGGATTTCTTAGATGAGAGACATACAACTTAAAAAAAAACAGTGTGCTTGCATGTTTATGTGTGTATATGTGTGTATCTGTATGTACACATGCATGTGTGTGTGAAGTTTTGTGTTCATGGGTGAATGGACCATGTTGCACGGGTAGTCAAGAGGACAACTTCTTTTCCCCTTTTGAGTCAGTTCTCTCCTTCATTCCCAGGAACTCAGTGGTTAGCCTTTGTGGCAAGCAACTCTACCTGCAGAGGCATCTTGTGAGTGTGACAGCCGTGATTCTGAATGTGAAGCAAAGGTGACTCTATCGACCCACCTCTAACCACTGTAGACACTCGCCCAAACCTAGAAACACCGATTTTGACTGTCAATGACTTTTCTTGTGTTACGGCTATCTTACGATTGGAAGCAAGCAGCATTTTCAAGCATCCCCAGCTAACTAACATGGGGGTTAAGAAACTGATAGGTGGTGTTTACTGTATGAAGCAATTCCTCTCCGTTCTTCATATTCTATAACAATAGCTATCTAAAACTTACTTCAAAATCTATCTTCTATAAGAAACCTACTCACACTGGTTTGTTTGCACACACACACACACACACACACACACACACACACACACACACCCCACATACACATTCAGAGTCTTAGAACACTTTTACTTTTTTTGTTTTGTTTGCTTTGTAAATTCTTATTTTAAATTTATTTGTATATATATATGGTCTCTTGAATGTGATTGCACGCGCCCCTCTTGCCGATGAGAGGGAATTCTGTCTGCAGGAGCTGGAGGTGTGGGTGCATATGAGCCACCGGGTTGGGTGCTGGGAGCTGAACTCTGCAAGAAGGTGGATGTTATTACCCACTGGGGCCTCTACCCATCCCTGACCTTTACACTCTTTAAAACAAAATATAGCCTAGGGCTATATATACTTTAAGTATCCAATAAATATTTATGCTTAAGTTCAGTGTCTATACAACTCAAAATGTTGCCTATATATATCTAGAATTTTTTTCATTGAGTAGAGAAATTTGTTTTCTTTTAAATTTTTTTTCTAAAGTAGAAATGAATTCAGATGTCACTGTATTTGATTACTGGCATGAGGGTGATTTGTTTCACGTTTGAGAAAATAATTCTGGCTTTAGACTTTCCTGGGCTTTAATTATTGTATTTAGTTTAAGATAAATCCAGAGAACAATCTATAAGAATACGCCCCATAGCCAACCTTGCAGAAACCAGTGCTATCTTATTTAACACGTTATAAATTAATATCGATTTCTCTCTGAACTTGACAGTAAGAGATCGCCATTAGGCAGATATTCACATTTTGAGAATCTGCTGATATGGTTGCATAGTCCTTTGAGACGGAACCTATTTGCTGATGATACTTTGGCCATGTTCTATGTATTTCTAGCAAGTTCTTTGTTGTTTCTTTGGCCACGTAATGCAATAGAAATATAACAGTGTCAGTATGTACAGGGCTGGGAAGACAGAACCCCTTTGCTTCCTGATTGGTACAGAGTGAACCCGGCTATTCTTCATTTCTACTGGCCTCTCTTGTCAGTCTGTGATACACATCTCGCCCAGCTTGTTCAATCTAGTTGTATCTTTGCACATCTTGCCAGTGGCATAGCATGATGATTTGAATGAGAAATGTCCCCCACAGGCTCCAGTTTGAAAACTTGGCCCCCAGCTGATGATACTGTTTGTCAAGGTCATGAAACCTTTAGGTCATGGAGGCCTGCTTGGAAAGGTACATCACTCAAGGCAGGTTTTGAGTGGTTTTAGTCTCACCCCACTTCTGGTCCATTTTCTCTGCATTCTGCTGAGGTTGAAGATGTACTCTCTCAACTTCTCTAGTTCTCCAGCCACCTCCTGCAATTTCTCCTAGTCATGATGGATTTTCCCTTGTAAATCAAAAGCAAAATAAATGATGTCCTCTCCAATGTTCCCTTTGATGTGGATGTTTTATCACAGCCACAGAAAATAACTAGTACACAAAACAAGTTTATTTGACGTCTCCTCTTTAAAAGAGACAAGAAAACAAATTGACCATGAGCTGTATACTCTGACCAGAGAGCATTTGACCGTAATCTCATGTAGCCAGTAAGGTGGATGAGGTCATCCTCATTATTGTACCTGCAGATATGTCACCTTACAGGATAGAGTCACTTGGCCGTTTGCATTTGTCTTACATCTGTCTAGCATTTAGCTGTAGTATTGAAGAACTGATCACCCCTTTTCTGTCCGTGAGAATCTTACTGGCCCTGATTTTCTGTTATTCAATTCAGCAAGGATGGATGGAGGTAACCTAGACCAGCAAAACTGCTACCCTAGGACATTTAGAAAGCTGAACTTTAACTCTTGTTTAACATCAAGAAAGGTGTTGTGGAGGAATGAAAAGCATGGAAAGCCCTGAGTTAGAGTTCATGAACCGTATTTATAAGGATTCTATGCAGTCCAAATGGTGAACATGGACCCTGGGGAATCTGTGTTTCCATGCGGCCACTATGTGCAAAGGACAAGACTGCTGTAATGGGGCGCGTCTTGTGCATACCGATTTGTTTCCTGACATGTATAAACACAGTCTCCGAGAACATTCCAGGACTCAGTGTTAGGGCCTGTTGTTTCATGGAGTGGTAAAATAATATCTTGCTTAACACTATGTAACTCTAGAATTTGCTTCCAAACCGCAGGGCTCCTCATTAAACGGGTGAGAGAGCGTGCCCTGAGGAACTGCTTACCTGAGTCACCTTTCCTTGGGTGGCTAGATAATGTGTTCTGCAACTTAGTACCTGTTGGGGTGGGGGGCGACAGTGTGCTGACTCAGTGCTTGCTAACGTGAGGTCATAGAAGAATATTCTACTTGCATGGGTTAACCCTTCATGTCCATTAGACTATGTAATTAGTGTCTCTTTATTTATCTATCACTATTTCCTTCCCGTGACCTTGTGTCCTATCTATGAGAAGCTAGTGTCATTAAGGCTTGTCAGATACCCCTGACATCAAGGAATGAGTTTTGAATGGTCTTTTTACTATTTTTTGTTTGTTTTTGAGAACACACTGTAATTAATTATGTCATTTCCCCTTTCTGTTTCTTACCTCCCAGCTCCTTTATATGCACCTCCCTCTCCATTCTGTTTCAAGGTCATGGCCTCTCCTTTCATTAGTTGTAATTACATACATATATGTGTGTGTGTGTGTGTGTGTGTGTGTGTGTGTGTACACACATTCCTAATCACAACCTACTCTATCTATGTAAGGTTACCGTTTATGCATGTTTCAGTGCTGACCGTTTGGTATTCAATAACCAGCTGATGTACTCCTTCTGAGAAAGGCTATTTCTCCTGCTCTGTGTTCCTTGGTTGCCTATAGCTCTTCTAACAGTCTTTTATAAGGGGAAATCTGTAGTCACTCCTCACTGCGAATACATTTTGAGGTAATTTGATTAAATATGGATCCTGATGATAATAGTTCTAGAGATTTGATCTGTGTTGCTGAGTCTGTAAGTGGTTAGCCTTGATTGAAACATTTATTGCTGGTATAAGAAAATTATGGGCTTCTAGACTACAATTTGTACTCTATTTTTCCTGAATTTAATATAATATACTGTAATATAATAAATGTTATAAATTTATTTTCAACCATTTGAGTTTTATGACTTAGATTACAAAAAGTAATCACTGGTAAGTTCTGGTTTAGCCTCCTGTCGAGGAGCTAATGAAAGCGTGTATCGGGAGTGTCTGAGAGGAACACACTTCATAGAGAGAAGAAAGGACATCTCCTGTGTGTTCTGAGCATCACACGGTGGTTAGTCCTTGGCATTTGCCGTGACTCCAGCAGCACCAATAGCAGGACAGCTAGGGGTGAAGTTCCTGTTTCTCTCTTTTCTTAATGTTTTTTTTTTTTTTTTTTTTTTTTGCTTCATTACATTGTTTATAAGGCTTAACCCTCTCCACACTGACAAGGAGAATTCAAAGAGTATCCAGTTTTTCTTTTCAGAGTATGAAATAGCTTAAAATTAGAGGTTCAAGTCTTCACCGTACTGTGGCAGCGTGTGTCCATGGATCTCTGCAGAGCAGTCACGATGAGGTGGGGCATGTGACGATTTCAGTATTATAATTATCCGGCAGCCCACAGGGAAACAGAAATAAGATCCTAGTTTTGTAATCAGGCAGTCGATCCCTAGAGAAGTGAATTAGCACTCGAGCATCCTTGGACAGCCACCTGTTCAGAGAGCTGTGGTTGTCAGGCACCCCTTGTCTCTATTCTGTGTCATGCACACGTCCACTGTACTCAAGAAACATTTAAAACCAGAGCGTTTCCCTGAAAGAAGGGATACAGCAATAAGCAACAGCTTTTGCCTATGAACTTGTACTATGTTGGGAGCTAATAATCAATTATATCATTCTCTAGACATATGTATTAACACATATATTTGTGTTACTTACTAACCACCCTTTTCTGTGTTGATAATTATTAACAGCATGAGTTGATTTGTTCCTTTCACATGTCTGAACTATTTCAAAGTCAGAAAGAAAAAAAAGGTGTATTTTAAGCTATGTCTAATCAATTTTAAGAAATATCACTTCAGGGAAGCTTAGTGAACAGTATTTACACACACACACACAGAGAGACACACACACAGACACTTTTTTTTCAATCAATTCCTTCAACATTTCAGATTTTATTCGTACAATGCACCTAATTAGTACATGCTGTGACCTACACCACCTTGCTAAGTGGAGGGAAAGAGCTTGGCCATGGATGATTCATGATGGACAGTAAGGAAAGAGAGGACCGAATGAGCATGAGTGTGACAAGGGAATTTGTGTGTGCATGTGTGGGTGTGTGCAGAGTTAACTACTATAACACTGTGCAAATAAGCAATTGCTTTCCGTGCTATAGATCAGAAGAGACAACTGTCTTTAAGAATTTGTATGCAAGCCCTGATTCTAATGACTTTTTCTTGGGTTTTTAAAGCCTACATGGGATAGTGTGCTGATTCTGCTCAGAGCCATTGGTGTGGAGGAGGTGACGAGAGTCAAGAGAGTGGCCAGCTGTTTGCTCAACTATCTTTGGCTTTCAAGCTACTCTGGGCCAATTCTCATTTTTTAAATGCCTCAAGAAAATTCTCATGGGATGAGAGTATTTCCCAGAAATATTTCCGTATGGCCAGAAATCCTGCCCAGTGGTCAAAGTTTTTAATTCGTTAACAATTCCTAGAATGGTGATTTAGGGCATGGGTAAGAGTTTTGTAATCTGAAATACTCTCAACAGTTTCACTCCCATTTTAACCTCATGTGATGGGAGGAGTGGAGAATGGGTAGTTTCATGGCTAGGAGCTGACCAGAGGCCCTGAACATCTGAGAGGCCTTACCAGAACATAGGTGCCATGTGGCTGGGCTCTTGCATCAAGAAGAAAAATGTGGTTCCTATGATGGCTGCAAAGATCCAGAAGAATTTTGTCTGGGTCAAGCATAGACTCTGCAGGAAACATTCTGTTTACCTGACACATGGTGTTCTGTACTCTGCACCATTAAAGATAGGCAGGGTGATTTGCTCATGCAGGAGGCAGGAAGTCTAGAGACTTGGGTACAGCTTTGCCAGTAGAGTCTATCTATCCATGGTCACCATTTTGCATTCCATGAGGTAAAAAGAAAAGGTTATCTGCTTTCATTTCTTTTAACTCGGATTGATTTTCGAGTTCAGGTTAGTTGAGACTGTTGGTCTACCTATGGGGTCACCCTCTTCCTCAGCTTCTTCCAACCTTTCCCTAATTCAGCCACAAGGGTCCTGAGCTTCTGTCCATCAGTTGAATGTAAGTACCTTCATCTGACTTTTTCAGCTGCTTGTTGGGCCTCTTGAAGGGCAGCCATGCTAGGCTCCTTTCTGTAAGCACACCATAGCAGCAGTAATTGTGTCAGGCCTTGGAGCCTCCCCTTGAGCTGGATCACAATTTGGGCCTGTCACTGGACTTCCTTTCCCTCAGTCTCTTCTCCATTTTGTCCAAGAACAATTCTGGGTCAGAGTTTTTGACTGTGGGATGGCAACCCCATCCCTCCACTTGATGCCCTGTCTTTCTACTGGAGGTGAACTCTACAAGTTCCCTCTCCCAACTGAAGGGAATTTCATCTAAGGTCCCTCCCTTTGAGTCCTGAGAGTTTTTCATCTCCCAGGCCTCTGACACATTCTAGAGGGTCCCCCATCTCTTATCTCTGGAGGGTGCCTTTTTCCATTTTGTTCTGCTGGCTCTCAGGGCTTTACTTCTGTCCCCCCAATACCTGATCGTGATTCCCCTTTCCTGTCCCCCTCCCCTCTCTGACCCAGGGCCCTCCCTCCCTCTGCCCCCTGTGATGCCAGAAGGAAAGAGAAAATTGCTACTGTATTGAATTTGATGGCGAAGTCTGCTTATAGGCACTGGGGATTGTTGGAGGGATTGCATGGCGCATGTTTGGGAGATGAATTCCTGAGTCTCTACCAGCACAACTATTAAGAAAATAACAAAAATAAGTAACATAAATAACATAAACTATCAGGTAATTTTTAACTGTAGTTAATATAAATTTTAACATAATTGGCAATTTAAAGTACTGCAAGGTATTTAAAGTAATTGGTAAAATCAGTTTCTTCATGAATATGTATGTGTTAACAAACTTGTTGATAAAATGCAGTTAAAAATATGCTTTGAGCCAAAACTATTGAATAAGGTTGTCAAATTTGCACTGATTTTTAAATGGCCATCTGACTGCTTTATATATCAATAGCTGTTATGAAGATTCATAGACTTTTTATGGATATTTTATTTATTTTAGGCATGTGTTAGGAGTAGGATTATGAGGCCATGAGATTGTATATATACAGAAACTATACAACTATGTCTGTCTGTCAGTCTGTCTGTCTGTCTCTCTCTCTCTCTAACACACACATACATACACACACACACACACACACACCACATACACACACACACACACACACACACACACACACACACACACACACACATACACACACACACCATGTGTATGGGTAACCATGAAGGCCAGAAAAAGACATCAGATTTTTTTGGAGCCAGAATCCAGATGATCGTGAGCTGCCAATGTGGGTGCCAGGAATCAAAATTGGGTTCTTATCTCTCTATTTCCCAGGACAAATATTTTAATAGTAGTTTACATTTGAAACATACTGTGTATTTTATAAAGCTGAAAAGTATCACCTTTTCCCCAGTGGTGATGGTACAATATTTTCACAAGATTATCAGGCTAACTAAGGAAATACATGTTTATGCAGAGATTTCCCAGTAGTTCTCAGTAAAACACACCCATGTTTAAGGGCTTCACAGTGCACTTTATAAACAGCTCAACACTAGGGACTCGTTGACTGATAGCTCTGAGTCAGCTTCTTTTCTAGATTAAAATATATTTGTCTTTCTCAAACTAGCATAACTTTTCTTATCATATATATGCCATTGAATGAAGAGAATTATTGGTGAGTGTGCATGTGTGCATTTGTGTGTGTTTGTGTGTGCTTTATGTGGGTGCTTATGTGTGTTTGTGAATATATGTATATGTGTTTGTGTGCATGGCTTGTGTGTGTGTATTTGTGTGTTTGTATGTGTGTATGTAAAATGCTAACGATCATGTGGAGAAGACTTTTCACCAGGCAGACTGAGGTATTTGCAACTGGCACATCTGAGTTTCAGCCACAGCCGTGTTGCACATCTGTGCACACTGTGAGACTCCTAAGAGCCTGGTTTCTCTGTGCAGCCTTGGCTTAGCCTCTAAGCTTCCCTCCTGTAATCTTTCAGAACCACCATTAAACACTGGAGAGAGGGACTGGACAGTAACCTCCTTTGAGGGTTGTGAGCACATTTTATTTTATCTACAGCATGATATAAGGGAAAACTCAAGTGATTCATGGAGATGTTAGCCATGATGTGTAGAAGTTGGTTCTAACTTTTACTTAGTATATACCACCAATACACTTAATTTGGTCTGAAATTTGGTCCCACACTAGTGTCATATTTTTTCTAGGTCCCTGGGCTTCATAATGTTTTTTTCTTGATTTGTGTATTGCTGCTTTTGCTTCCCTGAATGGGTTTGTGATCAATATACTTGTTGGGTGAAAAAACCCACTAATTTAAATTCCATTTTCCCCCGTATTTCTGTAGAATTTCTCGAGAGAAGATATTACATGTGCTTATATTTTAACTCTCCCTGTTGATAATGGAACAGGCCCTGCCTCCATCCTAGTAGAAACAGGCAAATATCAACCTGTAGGTTACTGGGTGTCTTGGTGCCATTGAGTTAGGATAATGTCTTTTGGGTCATGATCCATCTTTGACAAGATAATAGAACATTTTCTTTAAAAAGAAAAAAATCTTTGACACCATCTTCCAACTTCTAGACAAACAAAAATGACCATGGGTCACACATTTTATTAAGGAGGGAAGTTGTAGATGTTTTCCTTATGTTATCACAATTAGAGAGTGCTTAGAATCCTATTGTATCATGACTGATTATTTTTATATCATTTTCATAACAACATAATACACCCTGCACTTTATGTCAATTACATATAAGTATTATAGTAGTTTACCTTCCTACTTGGAGTTAATGTGCTACCACACCTCAACCACCAAAACTTATACAGAATTGCATATCCTCAACCATTCTGATGACAAGACATAGTTTTTCCCACAAAGTACTCAAAGCAGTTAAGGTCCATACCATCATGTCTAATGTGTGCTATAGTTTTCCAGCGGGCCTTGCTCTTCTGTGCTTCATGCCGATTTCTTAGATAGATCCTTTCCTGATTATGGGGAAAGCACAGGGGTTACCTCTATTTGGAGATGGAAATAGAAGGCATACCATCAGGTAGTAGCTTAGCTGGAATTTTCAACCCAGGAATCTCAGTCCAAGACCAGGACACTAGGGATTTTAAGGATTTCTTAGGGATTTTGAGACATGGTCTCATTCGCTAGCTAGGCTGTTCTGGGACTCATTGTGTCATCCTCATTGGCCCAGAGCTCATACCAGTTTGCCCACCTTAGCCTCTGAGTACTGGCATTACAAGCTTGAGGGTGGTTGTTTATAGATTTAAATGCATTTTTAAAATGTTTGTATATATACACGTACATGGTACATGTGGGCACCTGGATACGTATATGACAACCTCTCACTATCTCTCTCTCTCTCTCTCTCTCTCTCTCTCTCTCTCTCTCTCTTGTGTGTGTGTGTGTGTGTGTGCATGTGTGCCTATGTGCATTCATGCCAAGGCCAGAGAAAGATATTGGATGTTTTCCTTTATTACTTTACACATTTTTGCCTCACCACAGGGTCGGTCACTCATGACCATGTTCTTTGTGGGAGAAGTAGGTTGGCTGACCTGACCATCAACCTTTTGGTATTTATCCTTTTCTGCTCCATCCTCCAGTGCTTGGAGTTATAGGTGCATACAATTATGTCCAGGTTCTTATGTGGGTGTTCAAGAATCAGAATCTTCTTTCATGCAAAGAAAGGCTTGACACCTCTTGACCCATCCCTCTAGCTCCTTGAATAACTTTTTTATACATACTGTAAAGAGTCTTTGATTTCTAACTTAAATGTGTATTATTATAGCTTGAGTATATATAATGAAATTTCATCCTAAAATAATACCCTGTCTTTTGTCTGTGTCTACTCATCCAGTGTCTACTCTGTTTTCGAGTGGATCAGGGCTCAGTAAATCCATTGTATTTAGGATAGTGTCAGTCAGATATGCATTCAATGCCCCTAAGTTAGCAAACATCATAGCTTAACAACGTCTATGCCATAACATCTTGGTTGTTTCCCTTGGTAATTGTGGAACTGACATAGGATTTAGGGTTACTGCTGCTTGCCAGCCTCTTATGAAAGGATAGGACCAAAAAAGGAAAAGATCTAAATTCAGAATCGAAAGTACTGCTTCTTTGTACTGAATAAACATCTCTCTTGTATCAGTGTAACACTGAAAACTCATTGTCACACCATTGGAAGTCCGTGCCCATCTGTAGACGCTTCCAGATCATCCTAGCACCATGTAATTTGGCAAGGATTATATATTTAAATTATATATTATATATTTAAATTCTTGCTGCCATCTGTGTTAAAACTGTACCAGCATTTAGTTTTAATCAATGACAGTAAGACAGAAGATGGGCAATGAGTGTTGTCAAAGTTAAGACATAGGAGAGACCACTATACCCAGGCAGGGCCATATAGGTAAGGGACCACTGAGAAGTAGAACCGAGCACAGAGCAGACCGTCACCCGTGCCTTCATCAGGGTTTCTAAGGAACAGAAGTGAGAAGGCAGGCTGATGCCTTGGCATTGGATACTAAATTTGATCTGCCTGTGCAAGGAGTGACCTCATGAGGTCACACTTGTGCTTGTGAAACATCTCACCTTTTGGGGGTGAAGTGTCTGTGCTGAAAGCAGAACCTATTGTGTCCACTTTCTTCTTTGTGGTTAGTAAGTCATTCCTCATGTGGCTGCGGCCATAAGCATTGGAAACTGTAGATGTTTTCCTGAATGGTGACATGGAGCCCAATATTTGTCTTCTATCCAGGATTTTACAGGGGGGACATCTCTCTCTCCCTCCCTCTCCCTTTCCCTCTTCCTCTCCCTCTCCTTCTCCTTCCATTTGTCCCTCCCTCCCTCCCTCCCTCTCCCCTCTCTCTGTTTCTCTGTGTCTGTCTGTCTGTCTGTCTGCCCCCCCCCTCTCTCTCTCTGTTGTTTTGTTTCATTTTATTTTGCTTTTATATGATATGGTCTTTCAATTTAACCTGGGTGTCCTAGAACTCACAGGAGGAATCTAATGAGTAAGTATATATACCAGCCTGGCCTTGAACTCACAGAGATCTACCTGCTTCTGCCTCTCAAGTGCTGGAATTAAAGATGAACCACCATGCTCAGCCTTTACCAACTTTTTCAATGGAAATGAAATCTACATCAGAGAAACAGAAACCCCTGTGTGCTCTGTTTTCTACAGCAAGATTGGTCTATATCACATGCTGAAGGGGCAGCTTTGAGCATCAAAAGAAGGAGTAGTCATGACAGGATGGAAGTGCTTGTTCCTGCCTGTGTCCCTGTGTGCTTCTGTGTTTCTTGGTAGAAGCTCAGAACTTTACATAATAGTGTTGATCGTCATGACTGATAAACCAGTTTCCTTTCCTCAAGTAGAGGTGGAGTTTTCACCCAGGCACTGAATCTAATGAGTAAGGAGGAAGAGGTTCTGTTATCGGAATGCCACTCATTGGCACTAGCTTCTGCTTCCTATGTGGCAGAGAGTCTCGGAACTATTCTTCACCCACCTGTAGATCGGAACTCCCTACACTGTTGGGCAAGCGCATGGTTTGGCTCTGCCTATAAGAACATGTAGGTTCTGGTCACTCTTCTCAGACTCACTCAGGTTTTTCATCATGTTACAGTACCTCTCAGTCCTATGACTCAGTTTCTCATATTAGCCTGACCAGCTTGAACTGCATCAGAATACAGCCTTAAGTTGTCAGGTAGAATAATCTCTCCTCACTCATTTAGTCTATAGGTAAATAGTTTTCTTGCTTTAAACTACAAAATTAGTGAATGCTCATTGAAATTCAATCAATATGTAGGAATATTTTATAACATATTTTCGCTACCTTGGAGTAACCGTACTTGACTTTGTACCCACACATGTTAAAATATTTATTTGCTTTCTTTCAGTCAAAAATTGGATTTTTTTCTCTCTCTCCCTCTATTGATAAATGTGCATATTTTGTTTTCACTCTATATCGTTACTGGATTTATATGCCAGAATGTCGGCTTTTACTGCATTGGTTTTACAGGCTGCGCGATATCTAATGGTATGGATATATCATAATTTATTTGATCTCATTACTTAGAACCTCGGTCTATTCATTTCAAACAAGTAAACGTGTTTGCCTCCCCTCATCCTGGCAACGTCTAATCTGAGGCTTTATGGCATTACTTTGCCAGGAGGATGCTATTTGTGTTTCTAGCCCATTGAGATATTTCCCGTGCTTATGGCTCATGGGCTCTACACACCCCTTCCCTGATAGCCTGTGCCTTATTTCTGACCTTTGTTGATTGCTTGGTGGGTTCTTGCAGCAAAAATATTTGTGAGACAAATGGTGAGAGATGAGGGCCCACAATAATGAGCAACCATTTCCATGCTGAGAGGGCATTAAGTCCCAAGTCAGAAGAAGGCAGGCAACACGGAGACACCTTCTAAGGGTGTTTCCTACCGAAGGGAATGTAAAACATACTGACTGTGATATTAAGGGTAGTTTGTTAGTTCTATCAAAGCTTTCACCGGGGGAACTGATGGGCATGGATGGAAATGGGGGAGTTGGTACCTGATCTGGGCTTCCAAGAGTGGACGTGGATCTAGTTCTGCTATAGACCTGGTGGAATGTGTTCTAGGCAGAAGGGAGAATGACAGGCCTGGGAACAGTTAGAGTGACAGTGCTGTTAGTGTGCCCCATTCATGACCAATGCTTCTTGCTTATGCAACATCAACCTATTTTCACCTTAGTAACATCGAGTTCTTATTTCTATACCCTTGGCTTTGTATAGTTTTATTGAATTCAAATATTTCTAATTTTTAATTCTTTTTATTTTAATAAATATTGATTTACTATATTATATATGACTCTAATTTTATGTCAGTTTTCTCTTTGGGACATTTATGCGTGTTTTGCAGAGCTGTTGGCCATGTATTTGAGTATGATACCACGTACCATGGAGATGACTATACGCTTTCAGTAGACAGTAGACTCTGATGTTGCTTCTAAGATTTTTCTATCATGAACCATTATACGTTTTTATGCTTCTTGAGCAGATGTGGAGTTTTCTCAACACCAAGGCAGTATGCACTCACAGCTGTTCTGAGACATTAAGCTCCTCCTATTGTCTCTGTCTAGGAGGGTACTAATTTGTTTTCTATGAAACACGTTTTCTTTTGTCTGTTGTCTTACTTGTTTATATTCATCAAATATTATTTGCTGTCTCCTAATTCCTGAGGAATACGCTGCTTTGTTTTCAAATTGGCTCATATGATCTTAAGCTACATGTTCTTTTTAAAACGTGTTAAGGGAGCTGGGAACTGAGACCAGAGAACAGCAGCTGGGGTCATCTCATGCCCTGTGGGTCTGGTCAGCTGGCTGCTTTCCGTGGTATAGCCTACTCTACACCAGCATTCATGGGCAGAGGAGTCAACAGCAAGGCGCTTTGCAGACTGAGTTACTCCATGGCTGCTTCTTAACCTTTAGATGGCATAAACAGTCATTTATTTATCCTGCAACCATGTTTATGACCTTCATTGTTTGGGAGCTATTTGACAAGCTACATGCTGTTTCATTACCTCCTCAGGAATTGTATCTTTGAGCTACCCTTTTGGTATTACCATTAACCTCTATACCATCATTTACCTTTTAATATTTTGAAATGTAGATGCAAAAGTATGTCGAAATTACTTTTAACCCATAATAACCTTTACTACAGTATCCATGGTGACCTTTTCACACTCCAGGATAATGAACTGAAGAACACAGTACCTTCTGTTCCCAGCACATATACATGTCACAGCAGAGCGTAATGGGCTAATAATTAGATGCTTTTGTGGCCACACAGTTAAGGTCTATTTTGACTTACTTTTGAAGTCTTACATGGAGGCTATTAGAGATCTGGTAGTTTTCTGTAGATCCTATTGTGAAACTCATTTCAAGTATGATTCACTGGCTATAATAAACTGAGTAGGTTCTTGCCTTGGTCTGGAAGGAAGTACCCAGACCTTCACAATGAGCTAACCCATCAGCTAGAAATCAGTGCCTTCTAAAGGAGTTCATAAGACTTACAATGCGTGCTACTATGTCTTAGGACCTGGGGATCTGTAGAGAGCAAAAAAGTTTTTCTTTCCACATGTTTATATCCCAATGTGTTAAATAATATTAATCAAAGACATCAATGGATTGCCAAATATAAATTTTATAGGTCCTCTTAGCATCCTTCCGATGACTGACATCAAAGCCATTGGGAAACACTTTGCTGTCATTGACTAAGTCTCTATGGTTTATGTTATTCTCGTTCATTCTCTCAGTTGTATTCTTCCTGGGTTGATTTTCCTTCTTTGAAGGTACTGAATAATTTTGTCTATGCCCTTGTGGAATATATTAATATATTTATTGTTTATTGGGTATGTTTGAAATGGAAGAATAATGGTTTTATATACATATATTATGTGGTTAAATTATGGGGATTGTGACCTCTTTTTAAATAAATCTTTTGTTACAGGTTTTAAAACACCCTACAAATCATCAAGCAAGCAGTTTCATGTAGTTTTAAATGCTATGAAGCAGAGATGTTAACAGCCTCAGGTAGGAGTAAAAGGAAGGTTTAGTTGGCTTGAGAGTTATATTGAATAAAGGCTGAGTCACAGGAAGAAAGAGCTGTAAAGAACCTAAAGAAGATGTAAGTGCTAGCCAGAGCTTCTGCAAGGTCAGTGGATGGAGAGGCAGAAGGAAGATTGAATGTGTGTATGTGTGCCTGTGTGTAGCTGGCCTGTTCTGCAAGGTCAGTGGCTGGAGAGGCAGAAGGAAGATCGTATGTGTATGTGTGCCTGTGTGCAGCTGGCTTGTTTTATAGGAGAGAGCTGGGAAAATAAGGTCCAGGAAGGTTGCACTGGCCACAGAAAAAGGTTTTTTGATGGAGTCAGTGGTTTTCACTTTTGGGAGGCTCCTTGGAGAACGACTGTAGTTGTTTATGCAACTATAACCACTTTATCAAGCTCCTTTGTAGTTTTTGCTGGTTGAGGCATCAAAAACAAAAAGCATTTTTGAGGACAGGAGTGCCAAGCCCAATGATCAATGACAAGGCTTTCTGCAAACCCAGGAGAGGTTGAAGTGAGAGGTTAACCCAGTAGAGGCTGAAGCAAGAGGGCATGTAAGCTTGAGACTGTAGCAAGAGAGGTGAGCAAAGGTCACTGGTGCTTATTTAGAACATCAATGACAGCATTTACTCATGGTTTGGCATATTAGTGGGCATATTAGAATAATAAAAAAACAGGACTCCAACTCTTAAGTGAGAAACTTGGACAGAAACTTGTGCTGAGGAGAGGTGATACTAGTAGGGTTTTTGTAAAACTAAGTGAAACTTCTTGCTTGATGATTTGTAGGGTGTTTTAAAACCTGTAACAAAAGATTTATTTAAAAAGAGGTCACAATCCCCATAATTTAACCACATAATGTAGGTATATAAAAACATTATTTTCCATTTGAAACATATTCGATGTTTAAAGACTTTTCTGTTTTAAATAAGTATAAGTGAAGGAGTGAATAGACAGGGTTTTGGGCATAGGTTTGCAGGCGATAGAAGGTAACAGAACACTGAGGTGGCCTTTGCAGGGCTGATGGACTGGAACTCTGGAAGGCCTTAACATAGGCTAAAGCGTGGTCAGTGAGATGACTGGCCCCAAGATCTGTGAATGACTGTATAGCTACTTACTTGTCGACGTTCCATTCCCAGTGATACACACGTTCATTTTGGAAATGAGGCCCAGATATTCAGGACAGCAGCATGGCGAGAGAGATACTAACTGAAACTTCACTGACTCATGTTTCCATGTTTGGAAAGTAAGAAAGGGTGACAGTATATGTACTATAAAGTTATCTACAGGAAATACATATGTAAATTCCGTCGACAAACCTATTTTGTAATTTAATAGACATTATTAATCATTAGCTACTAGGATTTTTGAATTTATTATAATCTCATTAATTTTCATTTTATAATGCATGTTTTATGCACACTTTTTGTGCATACTTGCCACAAATATATTAATGTTATTAAGTTTTGATTACGTTTTGACAGACAGGGTTGTAACAGAGTCAAGTAAACATATGTCAACTTTCTATGTCTGGTATCAGGAAGGCACAGTGTTCATACTAGGTAAAATTTGAAAAATCAAGTAAGAAATTATTTACTATTTTTTTTTGTGGTCTGATTTTATCTCATAGTATTTCATATTTATATTTCATCCTAGAATAATTACCTTAATAAAGTTTCTCTGCCTTGAATGGTAATGTCTCTTCTTTGTTCTTGCTTTTCTTCATGTGGTTCTGGTGAATGATGAGAACTGGAACTACTTATATGGACCCCAAGGGCTTTCGCGCATGGCCATGGCTCCCTCCTGTTCTCACTGTTCCAGGCCCCCGAGAACTCCTCTTTTCAGATCATCTGCCTGTAATAATCCCTTCATCCCTTTGACCATTAGCTGGAAAATTATGACATTTAGAAAGGACATTTCTCAAAACCATGGGAATTCATGTATTTGGACCAGATGTTAAGAGAATTTTAATAGGAGATAAAACATCTGTGACAATGGACGGCAGAGCCATGGAAAAAAAGGAACGCATGCATAGCATTTTAATAGAAGCATGTGCAAACTGACAACGGTAGTGTGTATGCATCCACGAACTCAGCTCTCAGATGCTGAATGAGTCCAGAAACTTCACGGCCTTGCTTGAAAATGAGGCTGAGAGTAGGAATTGTAACTTTGGACAACGGAGTCTATGGCAAAAATGAGTGCTGTACTTAAGTAGAGGTGGGGAGAGGCAGAAAAAAAAAATCCAAGAATGGCTACAAAGATGCGATGCTTAAGGATTGGATCTAGAGGAAGTCATCTCAAAACCAGAAGAAACAGAGAGGCTTGGTTAGAGTTCAGGAAGACAGAAGCATGGGAGTTCTGAGTGGGTCCCTGGATGATGATTTGGATGCTTGAATATATATATTCTTGTCTATCATAGGCAGCGGGCATGACAGAGACATTCAGTAGAGAGGAGGGAGTGGACACTGTGGCCAGAAGTGCACCTTCACTTACAGGAAGGCTGAGACTCGCAGTTCCAGATATAGTAAAGAGAGAGGGAGACTATGGCACTGTGGCTCCCAGGGAAGGAGGTTTTAGGGAATAGTCTTAGCATCGGTCACACCACCAGGGTCAGTTATGTAAGATCACTGGTCGTGCCAGTCAAGCAGAGACCAGTGTGGTTGAACCCACAAGGGCCTTTTCTCCCAGACATGGTGATCTGCTCTTACATGTTCTTATAAAGAATACACATAGTGATTGTCATGAGAAGGTGCTGTCCCTATGTGGCCTGTGACGTATAATATTGCACTACTGAGAGTCACTTACAACCTGACTACTGTAATGTGCCTTACGATTTTCTTGCCTTAGAAAATGAAGCCACGTGAGTCTTTTAGAAATTGTTCATATGGTTTTATTGTCTGACATCTCCATTATTTAACTATATTTTTTTCTTAGAAAATGCTCTTGTTGGTCTAGCTAACAGAAGTAGAATGGATAAACTTTCACTTCGTTTTAAAACCTGCTGACAGATAAAATTAATATTGTCTTTGAGCAAATAATAATTTTATCTAATGGACTCCATTTATTTTTATCATTCCTCCGGGCAATCTAGAGCTAAACAGGGGGAAGGCAGCACAGGCATAATAACAATTCCGTTTGAAGAGAGGTATAAAACAAGGTCACTGGTGCTGAACTATTATTGAAATGTATAAAACGGTTTAATGTTTTCTTTTCCCCATTTTATACTATAAGGTCATTTTATATAGCCATAAAATTCCTTCTCATCAGAGTTCATGTAAGATGGAACTCTCTGGAAAACAGTCTGTCCCTATTCAATAGCTGAGGGTGGCAGCCTGTTGTCTTTCTCCACATAAGTCTGATAAGTGTTTCTTCATTAGCATATTCTTAAAATCATTTCACTAATTATGTATGGAAAATTGCTTTTGGCTGAACTTTGACAGTTAGGGTGTATGTTTTAAAACAATACAAAGGTGTTTGATTTTTTTTCAATGTGCATAAAAATTGAAGGTTTAATGTCTGATGGCTGTCCGGATTCCCCCTTTAGGGTCAACAAAGCACATAGAAGCTTTAATCTCCATGTATTTCTCTAACAGTAGTGTCCAGTCATGATTTTAGATACCTGTTAGGATAGCTATTGTCTGGAACACTGTGTTAACATAGTGTTATGGCTTTACCAACTCTTCATCTAATTTCATTTTTTTCCCGAGATTCTAGAATATCCCGTACAGCAGCAAAGAGAAAGCAGGGACTCATTTCATACCTTCCTGACTGTGCTGAGCATGAAAGGCTTTCAGTTTCCTGGATCATTTTTTTTCCTGCTGCTCTGAACTTTCATTTCAATCATGTCTCAAAAGGCACAGCTTCTGTCTTTGTTTCTATTCAAAGGAATCCCTCCTTGGTGGATCTAGTTTGAACTTTTGTTTTATATTTACCAGTGTGCACACTAATAATCTATGCTAAAAAGATGACTATGAAACATAAGAAATAAATTTTTACCTGTTTGATGATAGTAAACCCTGCCTGGGAGTACTGAGTCTTTCAGTCCTTGCTCCAGTCCTGGCGTGCAGCACCAAGGAACGACATCTTTTAATTTTGCTGCCTGGATTAACAATGCCCTGGGAGTACCTCTCCTCTCTGGGCCTGTGGTTCACCTCATTGTATTTACTCTGCAGACATGACTGAAGTGACTCAGTCCTTCTCATCTCTTGATTATAAGTAGGCTTTATAGACTCAAACAGAAACGCCAACTTAATCAGCACAAAGCCAGGGGGCTTAGGTCCCGTTTTGACATGACTTGCTACTCACATTTGACCTTCCAAACGTTATGGAATGTGGTTGAGGTCTGGCTTTGTCAGCTACAAAGGGAGTGGATAGGCAGGTGCTTTTGAAATCTCCTTTGACTACTCAACTTCTGGGAGTGACTAATTCATTAATTGTCTCATGTGGACCAAGGGACTAGGCAGAATCAGTGTGACCATCAGTGGCAACTGATATCTGAGTCACAACTGATAACTAAAGATTAGCTCTGTTTCTTCTGATTCGTTCGTGCAGCCCATTCAGCATGCAGGAGCACATTGGCACCCAGACAATGAGTTCGAACCATAGCTTGTGGCAAAAAGAAATAGAAAGGTAGACACATAGCCGTTATGAGACTGTCCAGATCCATCTTTGATGAAAAGCGGTTAAGTGCCAGGCACAGGAGTTGTTATGGTGAGGTTCTAGGCAGGAGCTGACAGGCTGACTGAAGCCAGGACTGGCTGTGTCTGGAAATAGAAAACTGCTTCCTCCTTGAGCTAAGGATAACTGGAGCTGAGGTGAGAGCCATCGCACTAGCAACATTCAAACGGAAATGCAATGTTTCCTGTGAGTTGCTCCAGAGACAGTGAAAGCTAAGAAGCTTTTCTGCATGCAAGGTTGAGATGTAAGAGGGCTTTCTGGATGCAAGGTTGAGATGTCTAAGAGGGCTTTCTGCATGCAAGGTTGAGATGTAAGAGGGCTTTCTGGATGCAAGGTTGAGATGTAAGAGGGCTTTCTGGATGCAAGGCTGAGATGTAAGAGGG
>NW_021604622.1:25310790-25328586 GCF_004785775.1 Grammomys surdaster
AGGGCTTTCTGGATGCAAGGTTGAGATGTAAGAGGGCTTTCTGGATGTATGGTTGAGATGCAGTTTGCAGCAACTTGGTAACTGATAAAAGGGTTCAAAGAAGCAAGAGAGAAATTCAGAGGGATTGGGATAGGACAGACTCTTGCCCTGACATCAGGTGCAAACCCGCTTCAGAACATGGTCTGGGAGGCAGGTTTGGATGGTGCATGATAGGAAGTTCACCCAGTCCCCTGAACTGTGCCAAGGAATGGAACGACTGACTGACTGAAATATGGCCACCTCAGTGATGCTCTCTGCACCCCCTTATAAATCTACTTCTTTGTGCTTCTGAGGTGACAGGATCTGTAGCTTGCAGTTAGGTGGCACAAGTACAGAGAGAACTTCCTGCATCAGCTTCAGCTTTCTGGTGACAGCACTGCTGTATTCCAGGAGAGTTTGGGGCATGGCTTCGAGTCCTTGCTGAGGCCACCTTTCTGGATTAGCTCACTCTCTTGACTTTTCTTGTCCTCCCACAGGGCAACCGTGGATGCCACTGCATAAGGCACAAGGCAAAGAAGGCTTTGTGTCCCTCAATCCTGCCAGAACATCTGAATACATCTAATTTTACAATAGAGCTTGGAAGCCACTCAGCCTCCCCCTGAAAGGATGTACATTAGGCTTGTGCTGGATCTGTTTTTATTAATAACTGGTTAGCTACTGCTCCCCGAGGAGAGCTCCCCGTGTAAGCTTTCGTTCTTTTGATTCCTTTTTGATCTGACAGCGTTTTTATTTTCTAAAAGGAACAGTTATTTTCTTCCTGTCCCCCATGTCTATTCAGCCGGAGTGTGGGTGAGATTTGGAAATGTTATTTATCGCGCAAACACTTCTACACAGAGCCGTGCTTATTTAGACCCAACTTGTCGAGCGGACCTCCCACAGAAGGAAACCAAAGGGAAGCGGCAGTGATTTTGAAGTAAATTCTTTAAAAATGCATAGATGTCACAGTCCAGGTTTGCCTCTTGTAAAACATCACCATCACAACAACACTGTTTTTATTAAGTTGCTTAATGTATATTTAATATTCTGGGGCTGGTAGGATGGTATCAGAAAAAAAAAAAGAAAACCTTAGTGACATTGATTCTATAAAAGGCTTTCAAGATAAAGTTCTTAAAATTCAGTAAATAGTTATAATTAATGTGGTTTTCAGTTTTATGAGAAAGTACTGAAATGATGCAATGCACACGTGGGAGATGTCTATAAGTATATTTTATATAATGACGATAGCTTGAGTTCTAAGGAGAGAAAGACATTGACAAATCAAAATGCAGAGCTTTCAGCAAGGGGCCCCTTTTGGCAATGCCTGGAAGTGGTTTTTATTTGTTTGGCTGTTGTTGTTGTTGTTTGTTTGTTTTGGTTGGCAAAGATGAAGAGAGGTATGTGATGTTGGTTAAGGAGCCTAGCTGCCCTGGACCAATAATCACCCTGTTGCAATGTCAGTAGCACTTAACACTGAGTACTTTCCAATAGATAGAACTCCAATCACTGAGGCAAGAGAGCCCGCACTTCCTTAAGACATGTGATTTCAGCCGTTAAGGAGGAAGACCTACCTGCTACTCAGTGTTGTCCATATGTAGCAATTTATTCTAGATAAAAAGGTTACATTATACTCTAAAAATTAAATCATAAGGAGTACCTTATTGAAAGTGCTTCTGGAGGATTCCTGTGGCAAGTGTGTAATTTCCTCAGGTCATCCCAGACTCCATGTTCTATTTATCTCCATGCTCTATTTAGCTCCTGTCTCTATGGTGTTTCCCTCACATGGTGTTCGCCCCTTGAGCTGTTGCTCTCCTCCTTTCATCCAGGAGACAAAGATTTTAAGGTTCAGATTAGCACAGTTAAGATTTATTGTAAACAAAGGATGCTGGTAGTTATGGTAGATATTCATTGCCTGCTTCACTCGATGTTGGTCGCACAGTGACTATTTCCATGACCCATGTAAAAAAGGCTTGGCCTTTTCCCTATGACAGTAGTAGAGAGTAGCAGAATCTTCAGGAAATGGGACCTAATAGAAGAAAGCTAAATGCTGGCATATATCCTCACAAAGATATTAGTCTCTGGCTCCTTGAAAGCTCTTTTTCTTGGCTGTCATAAAGTCAGAGGTCCCCTCTGTCACTCCCTCACGAGGTGTGATTGATGTCATAGACTGAAAGCAGTCGACCTGAGTGATCAGACTCAAAACCACTGAAAACATGAGCCAAAATGATCTTTCCTTTTGTGTGAATGTCATTGCAGATATTTTGTCCCAATAACAGGCATCTGACTAATCTGATAGTTAACAATATTCTCTGTTGGCGTATTCCTGACAAACTGACCAGCTGTACTCTTTCATCTCATTGAAATGAGCTCCATTTTGGAGGTAAAAGCAAGGCAGCACTGTGTGGAGTTTGCTCTGTGAGAGTTCAGTGGTGATGCTGTTTTGGGTGGCAGGCATGGTTATAATGCTGGGATCACACCTATCATGGAGTTAGGATGGACTGGGGTTGGGACCACTTGCATCTCTTCTTGGTTTATCTTATTGCTAGGTTGGGTTTGTTTTCATATATAGCTGAGACAGCTCTATGCAACCTTGCTAGAGCAGCCACCATAAACACCCCAAACATCCTTGGTCTTAACAGAAACAAGCCGTATCTATGCAATTCCTTTTTTTTTTTCTTTATTTGAGAATCAATTTTTCACATACAATATATTCTTACCATGTTTTCCCTTCCCTCTATACCTCACAGTTCGTCCCTACCTCCCTCTCACCCTCATCCACATCTACTCCCTTTCTTTATCTGTCTAGAAAACAAGCAGGTTTCTAAGGGATGATAATAGCATACAAGGTAGAAAATAAAATCACAGTAGGACAAAACAAACCAAAGGAAGAGAGCCCAAGTAAAGGCAGAAGAAATAGGTACAGATGCTGAAAGTTTCTGCTTTGAATATTCAGGAATCCCATCATATATATGCAAAGCCCATAGCATAAAAAATAAAAGAAAGGTGAAGATAATTTTTTGGTTTTAAAAAGTAAAAGCACTGACACAGCATTGTGAGACAAGGAATCTTCTAAGATGCCTTTGAGCTTGTTTTCTGTTGGATGTCTACTGTTGGGCATGGAGCCCACTCTTAAAAATGGTTTGTTTTTCCAGTGAGACCATGTCTTAGCTTCAATTGCTGTGAAAAGACACAGTGACCGAGGCAACTCTTATAAAGGACAATATTTAATTGGGGCTGGCTTACAGGTTCAAAGATTTAGTCCATTATCAAGGCTGGAAGCATGGCAGCATGCAGGCAGACACGGTACTGGAGAAGGAACTGAGAGTTCCATATCTTGTTCCAGAGGGAAACAGGGGAAGAATGTCTCTTCCCCAGGCAACTAGGAGGAGATCCCAAAGCCCACCACTCTACTCACAGGGAGTGACACACTGCCACCAAAAAGGCCACATCTACTCCAAACAAGGCTACACCTCCTAATAGTGCCACTCCCTGGTCCGAGCATATTCAAACCACTACAGACTACCTTGAAGAAAACTAATTTTTGATTTGCAAGTGGTTATCAATTGGAGATAGCTCTGGGTTAGGATTTGGGTATGTGTGCAAGTCTCCTTTTAGCCTTAGGACTCCATTTTGTGGAAACCCATGAAGGCCCTGTGAAGACTGCCTTAGTTTCTTTGAGTTCACATGTAGATCTTGCTGATTTGGAGGGTCTTTTTTCCTTGGGGTTCTCCAACCCTTGTGGTTCTTTCACTCTTTCTGTATCTTCTTCTCTGGGGTTCTCTGAGATCAGAGGGGAAGGATTTGATGGAGACATCCTGTTTAGGGCTGAGTTTTTCTAGGTCTCTCACTCTCTGCATATTGTCTGGCTGTGCATCTATGTATTTGCTCCCTGCTTGCAGGAGGAAGCTTCTCTGATGAATGTTGAACAAAGTATTGATCGATGAGTAGAGCAGCGTGTCAAGCTTTGTGCCAGAACTGCACAAACTCATACAACCACTGTTGAGTCACTGTGGCAATTCCCCTGAAAGATTGAAACATGCTAGTCTTATAAGTAGGAGACCATTGTGGATTGAAGGGTTAGTAGCTAGATTGGCATTTGTGTTTCTGCTTCTTCAACAGGGAGTAGAGGACTTCCTGGTCCCAAGTACACCAGCCTAGAGGCATGAAGCTCTAGACAGGCATTGGGTTGACTTCTCTGTGTTCAGTGAATTATGTAGGTATCATTTTCAGAAATAGGGATTTGTTCTCAGTTTGTGGAGAGCAACTTACAGACTTGACAACAGCCTGGGCTTTTTGTAAGTTTCGGTGGGGAGCATTTTTGAGAATAACTCAATTATTTGTAAACTATTCTTATTGCTGAGGTGTCATTTGATGAAGAGCTATGTCCAGCTGTGGCCAAGTCTCCATTATTTGGCAGTTTAATTCAGAATTTAGGAGGCTTCTACTATATTAGGTTTCCATATATCCCTGGAAGTGGCCCTTAATTTTAACTGTTCTTCCCTGTATTCCCTCCTTTGTCTCTCCTTTCCCTCACTTCCATTGGGTTGGTTATTATATTATTCCATAATATATATAGTTATATTCCATTGGGTAAATGTACCACTTTTTAAAAATCATTTATCCTTTTAGGGACATCATAGTTGTTTCCAGTTTCTGGTTATTACGAATGTGGCAATGATGAACATGGTTGAACAAGTGTCTCTGAAGTGGGATGAAACATCCTTTGGCTGTATGCCCAAGAGCTCTATAGATGGATCATGAGGAGTATTGATCCCTATCTTTCTGAGGAATTGCCACACTGATTCAACAGTGGTTGTATGCATTTGTACTCCCTCCAGCAATGCATGAGTGTCCTCTAATGCCACATTCCTGTCTTCATGAGCTGTCACTCGTTTTATTGATCTTGGCCGTTAACCAATGTAAGACAAAATCTCCAAGATGCTTTGATTTGTATTTCTGTGATAGCTAAAGATGAACATTATTTTAAATACTTCTCAGCTATTTCATTTTGATTTTTTAAGTCACTGTTAAGATCTGTACCCCATTTGTAAATCGGGTTATTTGTTTTCTTGATGTTTGTTTTTTAAAATTCCTTATATATTTTGAGTATTAGCCCACTATCTCTGTATGGTTGGTAAAAAACACTTTCCCATTCTGCAGCTTCTGTCTTTTTCCAAACAATGATGTCTTCTGCTGTGAGGAAGCTTCTCAGTTTCATGAGGTTCCATTTATTAATTGTTGATCTTAGTTCCCGTGTTAATTATGTTCTGTTCAGAAAGTCTGTGCCCATGAGTTTCCTGTCTTTACTTGTATTGGGTTCTTTGTATCTGGTCTTATGTTGAAGTCTTTGATCCATTTGTAGTTGAATTTTGTTCAGGGTGATCAGCTTATTCAGATTGTTACATGTAGCCGTTCAGTTTGACGAGCATCATTTCTCATTGGTGATGCTGTCTTTTTCCCAGTGTGTATTTCTGGCTTCTGTATCAAAAATCAGGTGCCATAGGTGTGTGGATTTATGTCTTGGTCTTTGATTTGATTCCATAGATCAACATGTCTGTTTTTGTATTAGGGCCATGTTGTTTTATTACTATAGCTGAAAACTGTCCTTTCAAAGTCTCTAAAGAATTATGCTATAATTTTGAAGGTGGTTGCATTGAATCTGTAGATTCCTTTTGGTACGATAGCAATTTATCTTAATTCTGCCAATCCATAAGCATTAGAGGTCTTTACATCTTCTGAAATCTTCTTAAATATCCTAAAATTTTGTGGTACAACAAATCTTGTACTTGCTTGGTTAAAGTTACTCCAACAAAATATTTTATATTTTTGAGGCTATCAAGAAAGGTGTTTTACCCATGATTCCTACCTCAATCCATTTGTCATTTGCATATGGAAGGTTACAGATTTTTCTGAGGAAAGTCTGCATTCTGCTACTTTCCTGAAAATATTTATCAGTGGTAGGAAGTTTCCTGATAGAATTTTCAGGATCATTTATGTACACTGTCGTGTCATCTGCAAATACATTTAGTTTGACACTTCCGTTCCAGTTTTATCTTCTTAGTCTGATTCACTTGTCTTGTTGGTTGAGATGGTTTAAGACTTCAAGTACTATATTGAATAGGTATGTAGAGAGTAGATACTGTAGTTAACCAGATAACTGAACCTACTGCAGGAGAAATCAGGCAATAGCCGTGACTTCATTGACATAGGAATGTCTTATTCCTAATTTTCATAAAAGCTTTAGTTTCTCTCCATTTAGGTTAATGGTGACAATGGGTGTCTAAACTCCCTTCAATTTGTTGAGGTATATTCCTTGTATCTCCAATCTCTCCAGGACTTTGATCATTAATGGATGTTGGATCTCGTCAAAGCCATCTCTACATCCAATGAAACTTTTTGTGTTTTATTTTCTTTAAAGGATGATTTACATGTATTGATTTAAGTATGTTGAACCATCCACACATCCCTGGGGTGAAGCCTACTTGATAATGATGGATGGTCTTCTTTGATGTGTTCTTAGATTTGGGTTGCAAGTATTTTATTGTGTATTTTTGCATCTATGATCATAAGGAAAAATGGTCTGTAATTCTCTTTCTTTACTAGATCATTTTGTAGTTTAGATACCTAGGTAACTATAACCTCATTAAATGAATTTGGTACTATTTCTTCGGTTTCTGTTTTGTTAAATAGTTTGAGGAGTATTGGCATTAACTCTTCTTTGGAAATCTCTTAAAATATTATGCTAAAATCATCTGGCCCTGGGCTTTTATTGGTCAGGAAACTTAATCACTGCTTGTATTTCACTAGTGATTATGGTCTGTTTAAATTAATCATTTGATTTTGATTTAACTTTGGCAGGCAGCATGTCTCAAGAAAATTATCCATTGTTTTTATATTTTTCCAATTTGGTAACATATCGGTTTTTAAAGTATGGCCTTATGATTTGCTGGATTCCCTTGGTGTTTGTTGTTATATACCCTCTTTCATATCTAATCTTGTTCATTTGTTTCTTCTCCCTCTTTTAGTTAATTTAGCTAAGAATTTGTCATTCTTACTGATTTTCTGAAAGAACCAACTCCGTTTCATTGAACCCGGCATTGTCTTCATTTGTTTGCTTCAGTTTTATATATTTAATGCTTGAGCTTGATTTATTTCTTGCTGTCTACTCCCTTTATGTATCATTTTTCCTTTTTTTAGATCTTTCAGATGTGCTGTTATGTTACAAGTATGAGATCTCTCCAAATTCTTCACCAACCCAATTAGTATTATAAATTTGTATGTTTTGTTTTCATGTTGATTCAATTCTAGAAACATTTTACTTTCTCTCTTGCCCTAATTTTCATTCAGTAGCGAGTTGTTCCATGAGTTTTTAGGCTTTTGGTTGTTTCATTGATTGTAGATATCCAACTTTAATCCATGGTAGTCAGAGAGATTGCAAGGTGTTATTTCAATTTTCTTGTATCTGTGGAGGCTTGCTTTGTGTCTGAGTAAGTGGTCAGCTTTGGAGAAAGTTTGTTGAAGTGTGGAGAAGAAAGTATTTTCTTTTGTGTTTGGGTAAAATGCTGTATAGATACCTGTTATTTCCATTTGGTTTATAAGTCAGTTAGCTTCAGCCTTTATGTTTCCTTTTTTATCTGGATGATCTGCCTATTGGCATGATTAGGGTGTTATCGAAATCTCCTCAGTGTGTGAGTGTCAAGTCACTATGTCACTTAATCTGTAGTATTGCTTCTTTTATGAACTTAGTACACTTATGCATGATATATAGATGTTAAGAATTTCTTTTTCTTTTTTATAAAATTAGAATACTGTTTACTACCAATCAAAATACTTCAATATATTTTAGTAAAATGACAATAAGACTTATCTATTGACAAATACACAGTTCTCATGAATGGAATTAAGGAAAATCTGGAGGCATTAATTTTCTGGACCAAACAATGCAACAAAGTTTTCAAATCTTTTCAATATCTTCTTGGTGGGTTCTTCCTTTGGTAAGTATGCAGTATCTTCTGTTGTCACTGTGGATTAGTTTCATTTTAAAGTTTATTTGTTCAGTTATTAAAATGACTACACTGGTTTCGTTGCTAGGTCAATTTACCTAGAGAGTTAGCAATAATAGCTATTGTTCCATTGTTTGTTGGTTCCTGTTATTTTTGTTACCATAATTTTTCTACTTTTTTTTTTGATTGTAGGGATGGGATTATTATTCATTATGGTTGTTGTTGCTTTCTCCTTCCTTCCTTCCTTTCTTTCTTTCTTTCTTTCTTTCTTTCTTTCTTTCTTTCTTTCTTTCTTTCTTTCTTTCTTTCTCCTGTATGATTTATCTCTTTATGTGGATGCTTTCCTTTAATGCCTTCTATAGGGCTAGATATGGACATAGATACTACTTGAATTTGTTTTTATCTTGGGATGTCTTTCTTTCTATATTTATTGTAATTGGAAATTTTGCTGGTTATAGTAGCTTGGCCTGGCATCTGTGGTCTCTTAGTGTTTGTAAAACTCCCTAGAGGCTCCATTGAAAAGTCAGGCATTTTTCTAATAAGCCAGCCTTCATATGTTACTGTTTTTTTTTCTATTGAAGCCTTTAATATTCTTTCTTTGTTCTTTATGTATGGTGTTTTGATTATTATCTGCCATGAAGAATTTTTTTTCTGGATTAGTATGTTTGGTGTATGTTTCTTGTAACTTGATAGGTATCTCCTTTAGTTTCGGGAACTTTTTTTTTTTTTTGATGATGATTTTGTTGAAAATACTTTCTGTGTCTTTGTCCTGGGTTTCTTCTCCT
The DNA here is from genome assembly GCF_004785775.1 of Grammomys surdaster. Classification (NCBI taxonomy): domain Eukaryota; kingdom Metazoa; phylum Chordata; class Mammalia; order Rodentia; family Muridae; genus Grammomys; species Grammomys surdaster. The sequence continues at coordinate 25,319,594 of NW_021604622.1, forward strand.
TCCTTTATTCCTTTATTTATAGATTTAACCTTCGTATTATCCCAGATTTCCTGGATGTTTTGTGCCTGGAGTTGTTTAGATTTAAAATTTTTGGGGGGTGAGGTATCTATTTTTTTCTATCTTGTCTTCCATGCCTGAGATTCTGTCTTCTATTTCTTATATTCTGTTGGGGAGGCTTGCCTCTGAGACTCCTGTTCGAGATCCTAAGTGTTTCATTTCCAGATTTCCCTCGGTTGAGGTTTTCTTTATTGATTATATTTATCCTTTCAGGTTTTCTGCTGTTTTAGTAATTTCCTTCTACTCTTTGTGTTTTCATAGATTTCTTTAATGGATTTATTCATTTCCTCTTTGAGGACCTGTGTTATATTCATAAAGACCATTTTAAATTCTTTTTCTTGTGCTTCAGCTATGTTACGTTTGTAAGAGCTACTACTGTAGTAGGTTTGCTGGGCTCAAGGGGAACATTTTGTCCTGGCTATTGGTTATGTTTTTACACTGGTATCTAGGCTTCTGAGTTTGGAGTGATTGTATTTGTAGGTGCTTGTATCTGGTATTTACTTGGTGAGTGTTTTGTTTTTTTAGTTTCTGTTGCCTTCTCTGATTATTAGAAAGCTGGTGCATGTGTGATACCTGGTGGGAATGCTTCTGGGATTCCTGGGGGATTCTGGAACTCCTGGTAAACAAAGTTTTTCTATGAGTTGGGAGCTGATATTTACGAATGGAAATGGCCTAGAAGGAATCCACAGGAGAGAGGAAATCTGGGATATTCCACCCATCTGCTTAGTTCTCTGGGAATGTGGGCTGAGGGAAAGGAGAGGTCACAGTATGCAGTCTGCTAAAAGCTGGTGATGGGATTAGGGAACAGAATAGGAATATGGAGGCACTGAGGGAGAAAGATCTGTAAATTACCTACCTGTTCCATGGGCTTACTTGCTTCTCTGGCAGGCCTGGCTGGAGGGTTCCCAGGGAGTTCCTTCTGGAATTGGGGGCTGAGACAAAAGAATGAATGGGGGAAAAGGTTGAAGGAGAAGGTCTGTGTGAATCCCTGGAGATGGGAACAGGCAGGAAGGAGACTCCAAAGCTGGTGTTCTGCCAAAACATAAAACTACAAAACCAAACAATTAAAAAAAAAATGTCGGTGTGACTGGGGGATTGGATTTGGAGGAGGGGAAGGGGAGGTAAAGATTTGCAATTAGGCCACCTTCTTTCCTGGCCCATGTGGCCAGAGGGTTCCCAGGGAATGTCTGCTACTGATGGAGGCTGGGATAAGGGGAGGAATGGGGGAGGGAAGCCTGGAGAAGATTGTTCTGTGTGATATGCTAGAGACTGAGGCAGAAAGGGAAGGGGCACAGCAAGTGGTCTGCTACAGAGCTGGTGTATCTGACGGGGCATTGGAGTTTGATAGGTGAACAATCTTCAGTCACGCTGTCTACATCCCTGAACTGTGTGGCTAACAGGTTCCCTGGGGAATGCTTCCTCAGTCACATGTATTTTAAGGTCTATCAGTTGATGACATTTAAGACTTCAGTCTCACAGCATGAGGAAAAGGGAAGATGGGCTGTGTCTCACAGAAGGGTTCTAGATTTTTCTTTAATGGGAAAAACATACTTTTAATATTTTATCTCAAGAAAACTTAGCAGCTATGAATTTGTATATATTACAATGTCTGCCGGATTACCAGCTGTGGGACAGATGTCCATTCCCATCCCCACACCCCCATCCCCTTCAGCTCTTCCTCTCCAGACACTCTTTCCTTACCGCTTTGGTTTGTAGTCCTTTCCTTTGCTTCCTGCTCTGCCTGAGCATTTCATCCAATGAGAACTTCTAGAATCTTTTACATTACTGAGGATCTTAACCGTGTACCTGCTTTGGAACTCTTCGTCTTAGTGAGTCTCCTTGCTATGCCTCCTCATGTCTGTGCCCCTATTGCTGCTAACCGATGCTCTAGGGTTTGCCTCCTCTGCACTGTGCTGCCTGTTCCCTTACATATTTATATACGCATGGAACGATGCGTGTGTGTGCGTGTGTGTGTGCGTGTGAGTGTGCATGTGTGTGGTTGACATTCAGTATGAATGAGAAACACTCAGATCTAATTACTTTTATAAATTCCAGAGTTTAGCTCCTTAACATTTTCTAGTGCTTAAAATCCTCCTCATCACCCATGTAGCCATCAAAATTTCTATTTATTTGACTAAAAAAAATTAGAAACTGTTACATTAGGTAGACTACCAATTTGATGTCTTTCTCTATTTCTAAATCTTACAATCTATTATAATATCATATATATTATATATAATTGTTATATGTAATATAAATTATAATATAACAATACCTACTGTTTTTTAAGGATGAAACCTTTTCTCCCTTCATTAACTAGTTTCTTTATTCTAGATGCTTCTCATTTCGAATGTTTCTGTCTCTTCTTTCATATACCACTTCTCTAGTACTTCTTTATGTATTTATTTACTTATTGACAGTGTTTCATTATGAAGTCCATGCTGGCTTGACCTCATAATACTTTAGCCAAGCTTCCCAAGCGTTCAGATGCCAGGCAGAGACCACCTTCACCCTCTCCTCTTACATCTTTGACCCCTTCTCCACATTTAACTTTAACAGAAGACAGACTGTATTTAATTACCAGTGGGTTCATCCTGTTTCCTCCCTTGTAAATATTCTCAGAAATTGGTGATTTTTTTCCGAGAAAATAAATTATTTTTGCTGGGGGCTAGAAGTCTGAAATCAGGGGGCGGTGATGAATGAGGTCGTCTCTGCTGCACCATCCACTGTGGCCTGCATGCCATGTCATGGCAAGGAGATATGCACAACAGCATGAGAGAAGAGAGCCCAGGAGGCTGCAGGGGCCTCTCCAGCAGGCCACCCTCGTGTAAGCAATCCCTCTTGTGAAAACAGCCTGATTACTCTTAAATGCCCTGGATGCAGCATACTGCTGCCTTGACTACCGCATAGCAGTATGTGTTTGATTGCCAAATTTCTCAGTCCTGAAAATTGCCAGCCTTTGAGCATAAACTTATTTTATTACATTTTCTCTGGCCATACAATGTAAGAGAGCTCTACATTTGTTCCACTTCTCTCAGTCCAGGTTCTTGTTGTTGTTTTGGTTTGGTTTTGTTGTTTTTGTTTTTTTCTTGCTCTGTGGAACCCCTACATGCTACCTGTTGTTTAATTTCCTTTGGGCAGAACCCAGTGACCTTTCCCATGTAATGTTGCCTCCTCCTTGTCTATCATACCTCCCTTTAAGGGAGATCAACCCCATTTATCATTTAAACCTTTCTAGATTTTAGGTATTAATTCTAATTTTTGTCCTTGTCACCTGACCTGGGCTTTATGGGATATTTTAAAGTATCCATTCAGCATCTTAATCCTGGCATGTACAACATCAAATAATTATATTTTCATTATACGAGGCCATCTGTGGATACTATTTAAATGAATAGCAGCAGTCACGTCCTGATATTTATATATCTGTGCTTTCATAATCTAGTAGATCAGAACAATACATATTTTAAATATAGTTTATATACTGGTGTTCAGGGATTTGGAAAGGGCACAGCTGGGATATTTTTCTGTGTTTGTGACACATGCTGAAGACCCCCAGTGTGTTCCAGGTTTAATCTCAGCAATGGTGGCTGACAAGATGGATTTTATAGGTTCCAGCCCTCAAACCACCTACCTGGTCTCTTTGAACAGGTCCCTCTATTCTCCAAGGAACGTGTACTGGGTGGCAGGAAGTGGTCATCATGCTGTAGGGCCTGGCTTGGTAACTAGAATTTGTGACTTCTGTTGTGTGGCTTGGTTAGCAGGGTGCTACAGAGCAGTTCAGACTCACAGGGTAGAGGCCCCATCCTCATGGATCAGGGGTCGAGTTGGCATCGGTCGCCATTTTAACCATCCATGGTATTAGCTGTTGTTTCTGCTTTTTGATCATTATTGACAAAGTCTAAAACCACAATTTCTTTATGTATTTTTTGAACAATTGCCATAACTTTAAATGAACTTCTTCACCCTTCTGTCCTTTTTCACCCTCCTGTCCTTCTGTCTACAATTTCCTGTCCAGACGGCTTCATGGTCTAACAGTTAAGACCTCTCACCTTACAGCAATTGACTTCCCATACCATAACCTGTACTCTATGCTCTTCCTCTGCTCTCTTTGCTTTACCTGGTTTCTGTACCAAGTACAACAAAGCATTCCAGAATATGCTTATGGCTGCCTTGAACCTGCTTACCCACTCCACAGATGTCCTCTCCTCCTCTCCCCTTGATATGGAATAACCTTTCCAGATCTCTATCTCTTGAAATCCTCATTATCATGCAATATTAAACTGAAATCTGACCCCTATGTGAACCTATCCTTGTTCCCAGTAAGTGGCAGAGCACCCTCCCTTCACTCCCAAGTCACCCTTGCTTCTCTTAAAGAGCTTGGGTTACAGTTATTTGTCTAAGCTGGCCTTGTTTAAGCACATGTTCATAGTCTTGCAAGTGTCTCAGTGTCTAGCCGCATCCTGTTATTCTACCTGGTACTTGCTCTGTTTATGTTCTGTTTCAAGCACACCTGGCCCCAGGTTTTGGAGATACATAAATTATAATTCTATAATTTATAGCTGGGATATTTTTCTCTGTTTGTGACACATGCTGAAGACCCCCAGTGTGTTCTAGGTTTAGTCTCAGCAATGGTGGCTGACAAGATGTGTTTTATGGGTTCCAGCTCATATAAATTCTATCCTAGAATTTATAATTCTATAAATTAATAATGTCATTGGAATGATTGATAAGAATTATGAGCCATACCATTCATCAGATTTTTGGCAAAAGCAAAGACTCTAGCCTTATTAAATAAGGTCTTATGGATGATAAAGAGTGACTGAGTTACTACATGTAGACTTTATTTGCATAAGAAGGCCACGACAGACGTACCAGGAAGCCTCCAATAATGATCATAGAGATTAATCACCATTACTTAAGAGGGGTGTGACCTAGGAGGGCTTAAACTTGGATTGCCTCAGATTTAGTTCACATATTCACACATACAAACCCTGCTTAGTCAGCGTTTCTATTCCTGCACAAAACATCATGACCAAGAAGCAAGATGAGAGGATTCATCCATCTTGCTTACACTTTATTCAGTTACACTTCCACATTGCTGTTCATCACCAAAGGAAGTCAGGACTGGAACTCACACAGGGCAGGAACTTGGAGGCAGGAGATGATAGAGGCCATGGAGGGATGTTACTTACTGCCTTGCATCCCCTGGCTTGCTCAGCTTGCTTTCTTATAGAACCCAGGACTACCAGCCCAGGGATGGCACCGCCCACAATGGGCTCTCCCACCCTTGATCACTAATTGAGAAAATGCCTTCCAGCTGGATCTCATGGAGGCATTTCCTCAAGGGAGGCTCCAACTTGTGTCAAATTGACTCACAAAACCAGATAGTAATCCTCCCTCCACAACGCCCATACACACACATATACACACATACACTCACACAAACACACACACATATACACTCACACATACAAATGCAATACTAATAAACACAACAAACCCATACACACAAAATCTATGCAATATATATACACACTATCCATTCTCATAGATTGTCAGCTGATACAATCCACATGGGCAGTGTGAGCAGAGACAGTGAGGTGGGGCTGGGGTTCAGAAGCCCTGAGTAGTAAGTACTGTGAATGACCACACCTGGTCGAGCAATCAGTAGGCAGATCAACTTTACTTGGGGTGATTCAAGGTTTATAAAGTTTTGGGGGACTGAAGGTAGGGATGTCCAGGGTAGGCAAAGATCTTGGCCTTCGGCTTAGGCTACTTGGAATGCTTTATTAGAATGGAGAAGCATTTCAGGAATCTCAGGTGCTGGCTGAACTGGTACTGATCAGGAGAAAGAAAGTTGCCCTGTAATCTGTAATCTGATTGAGGCTACCTGACATTCCTCAGGTAGAGGCATGTGTGTGGGGGTGAGAATTCCCCAGGCAAGGTCATTGAAAGAGAAACCCTGCCCATGAAGGGAGTCTTCCAAATTGCACTGAGCCCAGAGGCTATCTGGTCATGGTGGACTTCAACTTTAATTAGCAGAGTTTTCACATCTACACATACACTCACACCCATTCCCCCCCAGACATATACATACCAGTACACACACATCTACATCACACACACACACACACACACACACACACACACAATCTATATACATACATATACTCACCCACCACACACACACACATACACACACTCACACACAGCAACAGACACATATCAGTAAACACACACACACATCAACACACACATCTATATGCACACATCCATACACAACAACACAAATGTACACAATGCATCTATATTGCACACATACACTCACCTATATATCCCTACACTGTTATACACACGACCTTCTATGCATACACATAACAACATATCACGAAAATCCCTACCCCTCCCATAGACAGGGAGACAGACAGATACATACACACGTACACGTACACACACACACACACACACACACACAGAGAGAGAGAGAGAGAGAGAGAGAGAGAACACTCTGAAGCATCACCTAGTATCAAGGTCAGATGTTTGTGCTTTCTACCATCACATGTCTTTATCACATGTCTTTATCACATGTTTTATCACATGTCTTTATCACATGTTTTATCACATGTCTTTACATATTATAAACTTGAAAGTTAGTAGTAGGACTTTTCCAAAACACTATCCATCATGAAACAAAACCTGAACTCATATTTATAGAATCATTCTCTTGTATGTTTTAGGTACTATTCACACATGACGAGAAGGTGAGCTTTGTAGAAGACACGTTCCCAGAGTCAGAGACCCCTTGCCCACCATGAAGGGAGCCTGCATCCTTGCATGGCTGTTCTCAAGCCTGGGAGTGTGGAGATTTGCACGGCCAGAGACCCAGGACCCTGCCAAGTGCCAGAGAGCTGAGCATCCTGTTGTCTCCTACAAAGGTAAGGAATAAGGTTATACTGATTACAAGACAATAGCTCAAATCAAATCCCATGTTTAATGTAATATCCCTTGGATATTGCTTTTTTTTTCTGTGACCTCACCTGGGTTATTAATTGTTTTGATTGAAGATGAAATGTAAGAATGTAATTTCTAGAAGGAGTACTTCCTCATGGAGGATCCCAGAGGCATTTCTATGAATGTCTTTGTTCCACTTTCATTCAGGGGCCTCCCAGCCATTCAGGTCAGTGGTTGAAACCCTGTCATCAGTGTTGCAACAAACATTAATAAGATAGGGATGAAAAGAATTCTTCTTTGGCATTTCCTGGTGAAGTTATGGATTTGTCTTGAAGAATCCCTTTGTCTAGTGTCCTAATGCAGTGGAATCCATTATTGTCTGAAGTGTGTTCTCAGTGCAATTGTGTAGTAGTTGATTGCACATTCTGTCTTCTATTCTCTCCCAGAAGTTACGGTAGGTCTTCATGGCCTGGATACTTGAACCATTCACAGTGGGAAAACTAAACAAAAACTATGCCTCTTCACTCAGCATGCCTCTGCTATCAGCCCAAACCAGACACTGCATTTTATTAACTCCTTTCAATAGCCTTACATTAGTTTTAAAAGTTCATATCACAGATTTCATATATAGATGTGAAGCAGAAATAATAATCTAAGCCCCACAATGACCAATTTACTTTCTATTTTTTATTCCTCGTTCAAAATCCTATCCCTGACTTACCCCACACCTGCCAAATTATTTTGATGCAAATTCAGGATATCATGTAATTCAATCTGTAGCTGTTACTGAAAGGAACTTTATGATATTAGTATAATACCAGACAAGGAAAATCTCTCAAATGAAAAATTTCCTAAAACTATGAAGTGTGTGGTCTCACGAGAACATGAATTCTGTTGGGTCAGACAGGGATCTACCTGAAGTGCAAAAAGTAGATTTTTCTTAGATGCTTTTAAATTTTAAATTTTACATTTTTTACTACATTTTTTCATTTCCCATGAAAAAAACATTTTCTTTAAAAGAAATGGAATTTCTTACTCAGTTTGGCTTCTGCTCATCCTGATTGTTTTCGAGTTTTCGTGTATTCCCTCAGTCCCCATAATTCTGAAGTGACATGAGTCCTGATGGGGGTCACACTGGCATCTCTTTGATGTCCCAGTGCCTGTCAACTCTCCCTGTGAGGCAGAAAGTGTCTTTTGGGCAGCTGGCAGGTATTCACAGCCACTGGCTAATGGAAGCACACTGGAGCTGGTTTGGTTTTAGCATCTCTTTTTCATGTAATAGTTAGAAACGTCTATATAAAGCAGCTGCTTTTTGAGCACCCGTGCAGCACATCTGGAACAGGAAAGGCATGGCCTGGGCTTCCCTACAGCAAAGCCTTTGTTGTGTTTTCTTCTTACTCTGGGAACTGGGTTCCCTGACATCCAGCTCTTCCTTCATTTGCATTACAGGAGATCTGAGAAGTTATGTTTCCTGTTGTTTTTCTTAGTCTATGGATCGGCTTCATATCAACATGTGACTTTTTATATAATTAATAGATTTTAATTCATTGCTATATTTTTGCCCTGGGGATGTTAGAATGATGCCCTTTTAGCCCAGGAGCATCTTGAGGTTGGGTCTGAGCTCTGAGATAACTTTCAATCTCTTGGATCAAAGATACTCCTATTCTCCGGCCTCCTTCTTCACATAGCTCTGGGAATTCTCCTTCCCCCCTGCTTGGAACACTAGCACTTAAGACTCTTTAGAGCAGCATTAAAGAAACTATGTATGAAAATAAATCTTATGAACTACTAATGTGTCCAGGCCATCTTTAGGCTCGAGAATATGAAGCTCTGACACCTTACCCTCTGTTTCTTTTTCTCATGCATAGAGTCTTTGTGCCTCTGCAGGACAACATTCATTTCCTTTCATTTTATACAATGTATGCCCACCACCCCATCATTACAGTGTGCCCACCACCCCATCATTACAGTGTGCCCACCAC
>NW_021604622.1:25328686-25347740 GCF_004785775.1 Grammomys surdaster
ACCACTGCATCATTACGGTGTGCCCACCACTGCATCATTACAGTGTGCCCACCACCCCATCATTACAGTGTGCCCACCACTGCATCATTACAGTGTGCCCACCACTGCATCATTACAGTGTGCCCACCACTGCATCATTACAGTGTGCCTACCACTGCATCATTACAGTGTGTACCCACCACTGAATCATTACAGTGTGCCCACCACTGCATCATTACAGTGTGCCCACCACTGCATCATTACAGTGTGTGCCTACCACTGCATGATTACAGTGTGTCCCATCAGTGCATGGCTACAGTGTGTTACCACCACTCCATCATTTACAGTGTGTGCCCATCAGTGCATGATTACAGTGTGTCCCATCACTGCATGGTTACAGTGTGTTCCCACCACTCCATCATTTACAGTGTGTGCCCATCACTGCATGGTTGCAGTGTGCTCGCCCCTCCATTATTAGTGTGTGCCGTACCACTGTGCTGTTACAGCATTTGCTCTACCACTCAATCACTTCCAGAGTAGCAGCTCTATTCAAACTGTTTCCTTGTAATCATTGGGACCCTTTAAGACTTCTGTTTCTCATTTTCTTTTGTTTTCACTGTATGTGCTTCACTGAGGAATTAAATCCAAATTACCACTTTAAAGTCCTGGAAAGCTGTCTCATTCTGTATAGTTATGCCAACAACCCCTAACTCAGTTTATTCTGATTCTTAGATTTTGCTTCTGCTTTTCAGAGAATCAAAGTAAAATCAGTGGAATGATTGATGCTCATAGAAACCTACCTTTTCTACCTGTTTTCTGTACTGAGTTCCCCTCTGCATTTCCACAAACCTTTCCTTATACTTCATGGGTTTTATTCTTTCAAACCTCAAAGACACACACATCCTTAGACATACAACCATAATCAAAGCTGGTAATCTTTTATAAAAGGTACATATAACTTGGCACTCTATAGTAGATCCTGGTATTAGGATGAACACGTTTACACCAGTGTTCTTGTGGTGCAGCTCTCTGCTATGATGTGTTCTGTTCCTGTCAACAACTTATCGCTGAGAGATGCACTGGAAAAGATTTCAAGGACTGGGAATTCTAGGTTAAAGGGTAAAAGTTCCTGTGTGGTTTGGCTACTCTTTTCAGATTGTGTCTGACGAAGGTAGCATTGTCTGAGGATCTGTTCCCAGTAGCCTTGCCGACAGAGAATCCTGTCGGGGTTTGGAATCTGAGTCCACCTCACAGTTCATAAATGGCATCTCAGAGAATTGCAAATTATCTTTTCTCCCAGTGCTAGGCAAGCACTCCACCGCTGAGCTTTTCCCCCACCTCTTAAGTTGCCTATTTTTAGTTTTGGGAGAACATGTAATAAACAAATAATAATCGCTTGTTACCAACAACATCTACACCTGTGCAAGATCTTGATTCCATAGAAGCCAAGCTCCCGTCTCTGAGAGCCAACAGCTCCTAACAGCACATTCTCTTAGGTGTCTTTGTCATGTGCGTGGAACCTAGGAGAGGACCATTGCTGTAAGCTACACCAATGAGCCACAGCCTCAGTACCATTTATGGGAGGTTTCCAGGAACCTCTTGTGTCAGAGCTGAGTCTCAAATAGCTGCCAGAAGTTTATGAATCCCATGAAGGGACAGACATTCCAGAGAAAGGAAATGAGCAGCACTAAGAAGTGCTGAAATGGGGAAGCATGTGTCACAGGTCCTGGAAAATGCACAGCACAGAGTGAGTCAGAGCATCCGTATCTAGGTAAAGGGAAAGAGTGAAGTGGGTAAGGCTGTTCTAGAGAGGGCAAGCGTGGATATGCATGTCAAGGTGATATCTGAAGATCAGTCTCTACTGGGAGGAAGCCAAGCCCATTCTGGGGCTGCTGTGATCAATGACAGTAAGAAGGAGAAACTGAGGTCTGACTGGTAACAAATACCGAAAGCAAAAGTGGTGAGGGAGAGGTGAGGACGCTCGGTAGATACCTAGGATATTGGATCTTCACTCCAAATATGGTCAACAAGAGAGGCAGACGTGAAGAGTATAGTAAATGTGGGCTGAAGAGCCTGCCGTCCTTGGAGACCCAGAAGGAAGAATGCAGCTGAGCCACTCCAGACCTCAGTGAGGGATTCTTTACAGATGGAGTTGGCCATGAAAGTCTGATAATTCAGTGTTCAAGCTCAACAGGGGCCAGAGCCGGAGGAGACATCTTGTCCTGGATTACCTGGGCTTTTTCTTTTAGCATTAAGAGTTTTTCATTTGAAAATCTGGACAGTTGGTATCCAATCCAGCAGTACTCTCAGTACTGGCATTGCTTTCTCGGGGCTGGTGCAAAAGTACCACCAACTGGATAATTTCCTGATGCCTTCTCTCACAGTGTGCTGGCCAGTAGTCTCCTATGATGATGCTAATGAGGCTGTGCTCTCTCTGATGACTCTAGAGACTTGTTTCTTGTGGACAGCAGCAGTGAGTGGTCTGCCTTGGTTCACAGTTGCATTGACTTGACCAGTCTCCTAGGCTTAGGCTATACGCTCTCTACAATTTCCCCTCTGTGTCTTTCTGTCTTCTGTTGTACTATGCCACTTTGTATTAGGGCTAACCCAAATCTACTATCACCTTGTCTCAAACAGCTCATCTGGAAAAGCAATGTTCAAGCTGTGCCACATCCACAGGTTCCTTTGTTTAAGAGTCAAAGGGATGTTTCTGTGTAGGCCCAGCACAGACCCTATCATGTTGTTATACCAGGGCTGTGTAGGGGGAGAAAGTAAAACACATTTCATGTAAAGCTAAATGTGTGAATCCAAGGAGACAAAAATGTGAGTCGTGCAGGGGCAGGAAGACAGGAAATAGCTTTGAAAGGAGCATTATTGAATAAGCCTTAGTGAAGACAGGAAGAAGCCTTAGTGAAGACAGGAAGAAGCCAGGTGAAGGAAGAGGCTAAAGAAAGAAAGGAGAGGGGGCAACAATCAGTGTGGCCGTTGCGATGTGGGAGTGGGGGAGGTCTTGAGAACAGGTGAGAGGTTAGCTGATAGGAAGCAGATTCCACCTCCAGTGAGCTAGACTGATGGAGGAGGGGACCAGGCACCCAGGATGCAAGACTAAGAGTAGGTTGATGTGGGGTGGGAGTTCCTGGGAATTAGACAGGTGATGCCCCAGAGACTGGGGGCTCTTGGAAGGAAGTGGCACTCTGAAAAATAAGATAAGATTGTAGATAAAACACACAAAAGATTCCCTATGGATGTTAGGGGGTCTCAGAGTAGCTCATGTTGGAGCTGACAATCGGTCAGCACTTTATCACAAGAACACTTTTTTTATGTAACGTAGAACCAACTGTGTTTGAACATTTGGGAAATTGTCCTAAGATGAAGGGTGAAGGAATTGGATAGTCTTGTTTAAAACCTTGATTTCCACATGCTTTTAAACATCATGATTTAGTGTTCCTCTTTGGCAGTGTTCTGTATAAGAGGTTTCGAGGGAAGTAAATCGTATGCCAAAGCAACACCTCGAAGTCATCCAGCACATTTTGTCAGTGTCTTGATTGGACCGACCTGGCTCGGCTGAAGGTTCTGGCAGTCTTGCTTCCCAGCCTCAGTGAAGTATTTGCCACTGGGGGCTTCTCCATTCTCAGTGCTTTGTTTCACATGCTCCGGCTTGCTGTGTTTGAAGGCTGCCGCCTTGGCTGCAAGCTCCGGAAGATTTATCTCTGAATGTGCAGTGGCGACTAAAATACCCTGACCCATTGCCAACTTTCCCTTCCCACTGAAGTGCCTGTCCTTTCCCTAAACATCTGTTCCGATAAATGGGAAGATAGAGTGGCCCTTCACACAGCGTATTTCTTACCGTGCTCACTGAGTCCCATAACCATCACTGGAATTAGCCTTAAATGTTTCAAGTCTACTCGAGGCAACTGTACCTTATTCTGCTTCTGTTTGTTTATCGATTAAAGTTTACGCAGCATGCTGGCTATGTAGAAAGTGTGTTCCACTGATTGAAACGGACTTACAGCAAGTGCTTTACAATTATGCAGGAAGAAAGAGCCCTGATGACGGAATCAGTCCATGTTCCCCAAAGCCTTGGGCCTTAAAATCATGGCTGACTTGGGGCATTTCATCAAGGTCTTTGTAGGAAGCATTTAGTATTAATGCCTAAGATTGCTTTTGTCTACAGAACCAGGCAGGGCACTATTGATTTCAACTCTCAGGGCACAGCGATCTTTATTTTTAACTCTTTGGTGATCTTGTAGAAGCTCCTACTACTGACAAGTTTATTGACTGACCTAAGAATTATTTCAGAATTTATGGGAAATCTTATGGATGCTCAGTAGAGGGTTAGTAACGCTTTGCACGAAGAGGTCGGAAAGGACAATAGGGAATTTTCTTTTCCAGCCATGGTTATTACTGGGACTAGGCTGGGAATGGTACCTTATCTGCACTTGGGACCCTAAGTGGTCAAATAATTTTAATCTTGGACTTTTATTCCTATACCACAGTATGGGTAAGGGTTTTTCATGGATCCTGTATTTTTCTTCTGACTCATGTAATTATTTCATCAGATTTATGCATATGCTATAAGCATTGCTTTGTCAGATAAGAAAAATACTGAGCATGTTTTTATTCTGCTGGCCCTTTGTGCTTGGTGATGGGGAGAATCAGAGTGTCTTCACCTGAGAGCTACTTTCTACTTCTCACCAGGATGCTGAGGTCCAATCCTTTTGCTCCCATTAACGACCATGTCTGCCCACTTTTCTACCCCTCCCACTCCTCCCTTGACATCCCCACAGACTATGTACCTGCTGGTACTGGCTGGCCTCTATCTATCGCTTACAGTTATGGCTTGAGAAAATATAAACTAGTCAGCCTCAGCCATCCCCAATGGTAGGGCAAAATTTACACTATTAGCCAACAGAGTATTGGTGACAGATGTGGCAAGAACACTGTTTTGTGCTGGGGTTCATGAATGTCCTCTCTCTCCATGTGTGTTTTAGAAGTCTATGTATGTTTCTCAGCTCTGTATATGAGCCCTGTTTCCTTCTGACTTCATGTATGTGTGTAGTTCCCCGTTCCACACACATCCTCAGGCTCCCGGTATGTTCTTTCATTGTCTATGCACATCACTTAGCTTCATCTGTATTCCAAGGTCCATGTATTTCTCCTGACTCCATGTGCATCCCTTGGTTCTGTGCAGTTTCTGGCTCTATGTGTGTCCCTGGATATATGTGTGTCCTATAATTTCACATTTGTCCCACAGGTACATGTATGATCCCATGCTCCCTCGGTTCCATGTGTGTCCCCTGGCTCCATAATTGCCTAAGTCCATGCCCCTCAGCTTCCATGATTTCACGTCTGTTTTCTGGCTTCTCAGCTCCACATTTTCCTGACTTTATTTTTTTTATGGCTTATTGAATATCCCATGATTATGCTCATGCCTTACAACCCCCGATGTATCCAACACACGTTTTCCCCCTCTGGATTTTGGGTGGCTGGAGTTTTTAATATATATATATATATATATATATATATATATATATATATATATTTCTTTTCCATCCCATAATTTCTCCAAGATCTTCCCTACCCACCCAATGTCATGTCCTTTGTCTCTATTGTTCAAAAAAAAGGAAAATTAATAACAAATGAACAACAATGAATAAGATGAAAGTTACCAAGACAAAGCATGGCTGGAGTCTAACCTTGATCATATAGAGTCAAGCCTTGGCTAGTTTTAGCCTCCTTTATAGAATCTTGTTTCCAGGAGAGGGGCTGACACGGATGAATTTGAGAATCCCTGCAATATTCTACAATTTTCATAGCCCTAAAATTGATAGGCCAGTGGTGAATTTTCTTACAGTATTCATCTCTGTCCTGTCTCATGCTCTACCAGAATGGCCCTTACAAGTGTGTGTCTGGTTGCATGGTGGTGCACTATTCTCTAGGAGAAATTTTATTAAGTTAAAAATGTAGCACAGCAATTAATTTTAATGCTTTTAATATTTGTATATATTTGGGAATAGCGATGTATGCTTGTATTCCTTGAAGCTTAGGGGTTTGAGGCAGGAGAATTGAAGGTTTAATATCATCTTATACTGCATAGCAAAACTCCAGGTCACCAAATATTTACCATAGCAGTTTCATATGAAGTGAATTAACGTATAAGAAGAGTCTGCTTAGAGTTGACAGTGCTCCTAAATGAAACCTTGTTTTTCTCTGTCTAAAGTTAGGTTTTCAAAAACCATGTTTGTTTTCCGATGTCAGTACAGGACATAAGTGTTTATTTACAGCAGGACACAATCACTAAGGATCTTTCAGAAGTCCTTCATTCCAGGAATAAATTGTCCTTTGTGACTGTGTGGAGTACTCAAAGCCTCAAGTGATAAGATGTCAAACTTGCAAAGTGAAAATGTGCAAAGCGTTTGTAAACGAAGCCGCTAATGTGTAGCTGTAGTGCCCGTTGGTAAAGCCATCGTGTTTGGAAAGCACTTCTGATTTCTGAATATGTTGCCAGTGTTTCTGTCTGCAAAAACGGAGTGTCAGACAGTGAGCGTCTCCTCAGCTTCAGTATGAGTCAGACCATGAAGGCATGCAGGCCTCGGATGAAAGGTCTGCTTGTTTTCTGGGAGTTTTGAAAATATTGATAATTTTCATGTTACTTCACATTTTATACCCCTGCATCTATATTTGGTCTTCAAGCACATTTTGAATGATATTTGGTTATTTCCTATCACTAGGAAAAATATAAGATTATTTTATGACTTCCAGTTGACCTGCTTTGTACCTGAAGTCGGTCAAACTTGTACCAGGAAGAGGATTTTATAATCCTATCATCAAGATTGAAAACAACTTCCTTTGACGTGGACACATCTTTGCATTTCATTTATCTTCAAGCATATTACGGTCTTTCTAAGAGTTAAGCGCTCAGTTTGTTTCTTATGCTAAGGATTAAAAACAGCCTCCCCATTCTGTGTGGAGGGAGAACCGGGGATAAACTCGGAGTAAGTTTTAATTAGGTAGTACTTTCTTGGATCCTCTCCTGTTTCTTCTCATAATAGCTGAGCAAAAGAAGCAGCCGTGGTTAGCTTGAGAGGCAAAGCTCTGCTCTACTGTGCATATGAGATGGATGAAATGTCTGTTACCACATGAACAAGTAAAGGATTGGCTACTTGCTAAATATTACTGGCAGGTTTTCTAATGCCATCAATACTTTTATTTTCTTTAGTCTCTCTCCATGTGGAACTATGAGGTACACTCTTAAGTTTTGGAAACGTTCTCTTTTCTAATGTCAGGTCTCTCTTCCAGGCCTTAAACAAGAGCAATGCTTGTCTTATGATGACATTCATCACAGGATTCCTCCCGACTCATGCTCAACAACGATTTGTGTGATATTTGACCGTTCCCACCTTGGAATTACGTCTGGACAGCATGTTAGATAGACTACAAAGACTATTAAGTAAAATCAATGAAGCAAGACCCTGATGCTCAGAGTGGCCTGGCGGACTGCTCCTGGTGGCCATCAGACAGTGATTAACGATTATCATTCTTGTTGGTAGTTTTGATTTTTGTTCCACTCAATGCTCTGGTTTTAGCACAGGGAGCATTTAAGCTTCTGCTTGTTTGAAGATAAAAGGAGAGGTCCATTTCATTAATAATTCAATCAATATTTAGTGAGTTTATGTTATGTGCTGGAAATTGTTTTAGCCACTGGGGTTACCCCAGTCAGCAAAGTAGAGATAAATCCTGGTCCACACTGACTTTCTGCTCTATTAGGGAGACAGCCAATAATAGTCTGATAGTAAGTGGGCTCTCTTGTGGAACTGAGAGAGAATGCAAAGCAGTGATGTCCTTAAAAGGAGGAGTTTGAGGCTGTCACCATGGTAACTAGGTGTATTAGATGGCCTCCCTTTGCCTCTCAGCCCCCATTTGATCTTTTCTTCTGTTTATCCATTCTTTGAAACCAGCAGGAAGTTATTGCACATATTTGTTTACTGTGTGAAATTCAAAAACGTATAGTGTGTGATTGACAGTTTCCTCTCCTTAAACAGTTATCATTTGTTTATGTTACAAACCTTGGGGCAGGTCTCTCTTCACGTCTTCTTTCTACAATACATGGCACATTGTTTTGCCCCCTTTTTCCATCCTGCTCTGGATGCTGATCAGGGTATAAGCCACAAGGCCCAGGCTTCCTACCTTTCGGGTTCCTCTTAAGATTTGTGAGTGGCGTAGGGTACCAACAGAAGCTGAAGAGGTGAGAGGGTCACAGCCTGTGTGCTTCCAGCTACAGGCTGATCCCAGACTCCACAGTTTACATCTGAAGCAGCTTCTAGAAAACGCTAGCAGAGATAAGCTTATAAGTTCGAGGTCTACTGGGATCATTAATTACTTTAGTTTTTATTTTAGAGAGATTGACATTGTGCGGATGATTTTGGGTCATGTAATAATGTAATTAATTTTTGATATTTCAAAGAATCATTTGGTTTGCCATGCTAAAGATGGATTGGACCAATCTCATTAGAGTCAATCTAAAACTCAACTACAGAGTAGCATGTGAAAATTACTTTTGCAGTTAACCAATATGGTTCTAAATAATCAACAGGTGAGAACGATTTCAGGGGGAAATCTCAATTGTTCCCATCCGAATAGCGATAGGAACATTATTTATTCCAATCTGTGAAGCACATAACATAAACTCACTAAATATTGATTGAATTATTAATGAAATGGACCTCTCCTTTTATCTTCTACAAAGTCAGCACTTGTTGCTTCTATCCGTGGTTTTAGGTGTGTATAGGGAGATGCTTTAAAAGGCAAAGTATGTATGTTTAGTATGTAAACTAAAGAAATTAAAATCATGAACTAAAGAGGGACTGGAGAGCCGACTGAGCAGGCAAAAAGCTTGTCATACTTGTGTGAAGAAGTGAGTTCAAATACTAGAACCTGTGTAAAGCAGGTCATGACAACTCAAAGCGGTCATCCCGGCACTCCTGGGGATGGCAGCAGAAACAAGGGAATCCCTGGAAGCCATCATGCTGGCCGGCCTGGACCATAAAACAATGACAACATTGTTTTGAGAAAAGAGACACTCTGTAGCCAACAAGGCATCAAGAAAGGAGTGACACAGAGGCTGTTCTCTGAAATATATCAGAGAACAGCATATATATATATATATGTGCAGAGAATAAATATGCACAGAACAGAATATATATATATATTTTTTCACTGAACACAAGCACACACCCCAAACATGGGAGTAAACTATAAATATAGTAAAAAGGGGGGAAAGGCTATAGGAACTTTCGAACCTTTCTTTTTAGATAAGAACTAGCAAAATCAACAAATTTCTTACCAAATTGATGAGAAAATAGAAGAGACATGTTATTTAAAATTGGGACTGCATCAGGAATCACCAACTTAGAGCCCTATTGAGCAGTGACAGGGAGCAGGTAGCAAAGTCTGTCATTCCACAATTTAACAACTAGGCCAAATCGGAAAGTTCTTTGTAAGGTAATGTATCAGTTTCACTAATGACACCTTCAGTCTTACTACTGGGGGATGGGGGTGCTGATGCAGGAGGATCACTTTTGCCCTAGGGGTTGAATTCATCCCATACAACATAGTGATTCTAAGTCTCGATTTAGTAAAGAAAAATTTAAGTTGATAGCTCAGAATTCTCCGACATGATGTTGGGAGGCCGAAGCAGGGGAATCTCAAGTTCAAGCCGTTTGCTAAGAGCACATTGTTTGTACAGGACGCTGTGTCTCAACATGAACAGGGCAAACAGGGCATGGGCTATATAACTAAATGATAGAACACATGGCAAGCACATGTAAAACCGTGGGTTCAACTCTAATACCACAGAATTCACTGATAGGCCTTCAAACTCACATGACTTACATTGTGGATTTTATTAGAAACCTAAGAATGAACTCATCAGTTCTCCAAAAGTAAACAATAAAAACAGGGCATAGGCTGTAAGTAGATGATAAGCATTTCCCTTGCTTGTGTGAAGCCCTGGGCTCAATGTTAATAAAACACACACACACACACACACACACACACACACACCCCACTAATGTAACTTCAAACTCACATCACTTACATTGTGGATTTTACTAGAAACCCGTGGGAAAAAAATCAGTTCTATAAGGTCTTCAGGAGAGCAGAAAGGGATAGCATACCTTCTAACCACCATAAGCACATTGTGTTGTCTTGGTATTAAAGCCAGAGAAGTTAGCCCAAGATGTAAAACCACAGATCCGAATCTCCCATCAGCATAGGCACAGAAAGCCTTACTCCCAGTTAAATAACTCAACTTAGTGATCTGTAAAAAGGGTGATGATACACCTGCTCAAGTTGGCTTCATTCTGTAAATGCAGGTTGGGCAGTATTTCAAAGGTTTATGTTTGAGAAGTAAGTCAATGCAATCAATGCCTTATTTAACAAAAATTATAATAAATCCGTCTCAGCCAATAGAAACCATAAAATTCTCAATACACATACAGTAAGACCAGGGGATAGAGATGTTGCATTGACAGCTGGAAAGACACTTCTGCTCTCAGAATCTAGCATGAGGCACAAGGTGGAGGAGGGAATGCTTCCCCACGGAGGAGTCTCCTCCTTGGTGTTAGTGCTTTCTGTCGCTGTCAAACAGAGTACAAGATAGAAATTCAATAAGTGACGTTAGATTTGGAAGGAAGCATTGAGATTTGTTTAAAAAGATTTCCTGTATGGAATATCCTAATGGATGTTTTTCAAAACGTTTTGAAGCCAATGAGCTCCTTATAATTTCAAGGTACAGAGTCAACATAAGGAAATCAATGTTCTGAATGTGGTATCAAGCATTAACAGGAAATCAACTTCAGTCATTATCACTAGCATCTAAACTGTGCGGGTTTAAGAACATATGTTTCTGTGCTGTGCACCGAGATCTTAAAGCTCCCCAGCCAGAGAGATGAGCATACAGTGGATAAAGAAGACTTAAAGGGACAGGACCCAGTCTGTATGCTGTGGTCCATACATTGCTGGGAATCAGGAAAAGCTCATTTGCTTATCTTTTGCTCCTCAGCTACTAACATAGTAAAATTTTGTGTTGTAAAATGAGATATAAATTGATATTTTATTAACATGGTTGATGCCAGAATTTCTATCACAATATGTCTAGTAGGGAATTAAGGTATCATATATGAAAGATTGTCTGGCCTTTCGTTTGTTGTATTTTCAAAGTAATTACATACTAAGAAATTTGCATTCTTCTCCAAAGTTAGTACATACTATTGTTATCTAACCCCAAACAATACAGTATCGAAGTACTGAAAGACATTTTTAATTCATTAATGCACTAAGGTTTAGAAAACCTCAGCCTGAATGTCCTTTGGCTTCTAAGCTATTGTATCAGTTACATCTATTTTGGCTGTGGTCCACCTGTAATTGATTTGACAGCAGTCTCAATCACAAACATAGGGATGGGCCCCCTAACTGGATGAAAGGCAGGCTCTCTGTGCTTGGATCATAATCTCAACAGTGCCATTGAGGTCCCAAGCTCTGTAATTTGTTCAGGAGCCCACATGGAATTGACCCCTGCTTCTTATTGTCATTTCAAGTTTGGATGGCTGCTGGAAGCATTTGGAGGCAGCCATCAGCAGGTGTCAGGCACTGCCGATGTCTTTAGTCATCTCTTTCAAGTCTGAAATGAGAACACATGCCAGATCTCCCCCTGGAAACAGGATTATTTACTTGTAAGTGTCCAGGGCTATGATGCATGGTTGCCCTTAGGTGTTAGTGGAAAGGAAGTGTCTGGTAAAAAGGAACAGGAGAAATTATTTTTGCATCTTCTGACTCCAATAAGCCTGGGGTTTGGGTGAGACAGGAGAGGCAGTCCCTTGAGCACACCCTTTTGTGTGCCAAATCACTCAGGAACTTAACCTAAGCACTATTTAGGATAAAAATAACGCAAGAAAATTTATGAGGATACAAACGTTTAAATAAGGACAGGATCAGTACAGGCTTCCACCGAGGCCTGCTATGGCTCCAGGGCCTCCACACCTTCATCATTCCCTACACAACATGGTCTTCATTGCACAATGTTCATCTTTATAATATTGTAGCAACCTTGTTTGTCTTGGTTGTTAAGTTTGGAAGTACCCTCTCCATGGTTTTCTCAGGGGGAAGCCTTGGCATTTCTCTTCTACCAGCCCTGTTTAACAAATGGATTTCTCTTATCAGAGAAGAAACTTTCTAGGATCCAAGGCTTGTCTTACAGCCTTGTAGTGGTCTGTGTGTTATCTGGTGGTACTGCTTGTTGAGTATCCATAGAGAGTGTCTTTTGTCCTCATGGAACACAGCCATCTCTTCTTTTGTATCTGAACCCTGGAGGGTCTCTTACGGACACTGTACCTTACATTTCACACAGGGTATTTTCTGACAAGACTCCTTAGTATGCTTTTTGCTAAATGCCTGGCAAGACACTGTATTAAACAGACTCAGAAAGCAGCCCAAGCAAATGATTCTCAAGCAAATGTGAGATATCAGCAGGGAAAGCAGTAATTCCCCATTCTTGTGGTTTATACGTTAAAATGAGTACAGAGTGACTGGAAATGCCAGTGGTTATACATGAACAACTAAGAAGAAAAGCATGGTCTATGGGTAATTTTCAGTGCCTTGTGAAAGGGATAATGGGAGTTTGGCACTTGTAAAATAGCTAAGCATATTCTTAAAGAACCCATGTCATAAAACTGTGTGCATTATAATTAAACAATGCTAAACCCAATACAAAGTAATTTACCCTTTCTACAGCTTAAATCACACATCTTTGATCTGATTAAATACTGTTTGATGTTCATAAGCTATTTATTTGAAACCTCTTAATCTGTTTTTCCCTCAAGGGACATATTAAAAGCAAGATATCTAATCTCTCAGTGGAAAAGCTTTAAAATGCGATTGGGATAGGCCTTGTGAATATGTGATGCTCTCACAAGAAAGATCTATGGGGAAAAAATTCACCTACATTTCTGAAGCCCGATTGATGCAAGGTACAAAATAAGTTTGTATTAGTGGCCAGTTGCATTAGTCACACCATTTTTTTTTTTTTACAAGATCTAAATTTCTTATTCTCAAGGTATTCGTGCAAAATTACTCACTGTCTTCTCTGATTTAAATCAGCTTTTGAAAACTCTTGAGGGCAATGTTTGGAATTTAGCGGAAAGAAAAAAGAGAACATATGGAAATAATAAATTTACACGGTTGGTTATTAATGATTCCTGCTATGAAAAAATTTAACTTACACAGCAATGAAAACAGGAGTGGAGACTCTGTAGTGAACGTCACACGTGTTTGTCATTACCATCCTTATTTAAGGCTTCCCTTCCTCTGGAGCCAAACATGGACATCCCAGGGTGTTTTTAGCAACCAATTCCAAGGCAGCCAATGAAATACTGTGTTTTCTCTAGCTATATCCTGCTACACCCTGCCTACTTCCATATGCCTCAATTTTTTTCTAGCCTCCTGAGATGCCTTCTTTTTGTTTTCTTTAATTTTGTTTTTAATTCAGCCACCCAGTGCATGAATTAAAAATAGTTTGGCTGCAACAGAGCCGCTGACCCTTTGCAGCACCGTGGCTCTTGGCAACAGCCATGTAGCCATTGCTTGAGGGGCAGGGGTGGGAGCGATATGGTTGGATGGTATTCTGTGGCTTGCTTTGTAATTCTCAGTCTCCAGTTCTCTCTGCCTTCATACATTTGTGAAGCTCCAGTTGATATCGCCAAGAATTTCACACTCCAAGTGAAGGGAAGATGTCTCCCTAAGGATGTGTGATTCTGTTATGCAGCAGTGACTCTTTCCATGACTTTGAGCAAAGTTAAAAACATTTCCTTGTTCTGGAGATTTTTTTTTCAAGTAACCCCACTTCTGACTTTCTAGAACTGTCTTCATCCATGTAATTTGCTTCAGATTTATTCTTACCCTGCCTGAGAATCATGACCCCTGCCTTCCTGTTGCTGGATTTAGAGAATAGTCGCTAATGGTGTAACGTGCAAATCAGTTCCTCAGTGCAACTGCTTCTTGCTCTGTTTATTTTTATTGTCTGCACATTAATCCTCTGGTGTGTGTGGATGGGACAGGGATTTTTATCAGTTAGAGCAAACCAAAAGCCCTCCCTCTCTCTGCAAGCCATGATAGTTTGCTTTGTCCTGTGTGTTTTCATTCACACAATAAAAGGTTTACTCCCTTTATAGTCAGAGACCAAGCTTCTCTGACCACATGGCCTCATCAGGTTGTGTGTGCAGAGCATAGGACAAGGAAGTCTCATGACTGTCTAATGAGTTTTGTAGTACCACAGTCTAGGTGGTGAGCTTTCTAACAGTGTGAGTATAGGAACTCTGGGATGGAGAGATGGAGATGGCTCCAGAGGACCTAGATTTTATTCCCTGCATCCACATAGTATCTTATAATTGTCGACAATTCCAATACCAGGAGACTCAATGCCATCTTCCTGTCTCCACAGAGTTGAATGTGGTGTGCAGATATATATGCTGCCTAAATTTCTACCTACATGAAATTAATCAAAATTACTGAATTGGAATTTTTTCTTTTTTAAAAAAAATATTTCATGCCGGGCTGTGGTGGCGCACGCCTTTAATCCCAGCACTCGGGAGGCAGAGACAGGTGGATTTCTGAGTTCGAGGCCAGCCTGGTCTACAGAGTGAGTTCCAGGACAGCCAGAGAAATCCTGTCTCGAAAAGCCAAAAAAAAAAAAAAAAATTTTTTTTTCATTTATTTACATTCCAGCCGTTGCTTCCCTTTCCGGTTCCCCCTCCCCCGCCAGAGTTCGTCATCCCATTCCTTCACCCACTTGCCTCTGAGAAGGTGCTCCTCCCCACAAGTTATCTCCCTTCCCTGGGGCCTCTAGTCTCTTGAGGATTAGGTGTATCTTTTCCCACTGAGGCCAGACCAGGCAGTCCTCTGCTCTAAATGTGCCCAGTGCCTCTGACCAGTATATATACGCTATGTATATGCAGTGTATATGATATATATATATATATATATATATATATATATATATATATATATGCTGTATATATGTTCTATATGTGCAGTATATATGCTGCTTGGTTCATGGCTCAGTCTCTGGGAGCTCCCAGGGATCTGGGTTAGCTGAGACTGCTGGTCTTCCTATGGGGTAGCCCTCCTCTTTACCTTCTTCAATCTTTCACTTAATTTAATCATAGGAGTTCCTGACTTCAGTCCAATGGTTGGGTGTAAGTATCTGTGTGTCTGTTTCAGTCCGATGCTGGTAGGGCCTCTCAGAGAACAGCCGTGCTAGGCTCCCATCTGTAAGCACAACATAGCATCAGTAATAGTGTCAGGCCTTGATGCCCCTTTACCCCCATGAGATGGGTCCCAAGTTGAGCCAGTCACTGGACCACCTTTTCTTCAGTGGACTGGAAATTTTATTGAATTCAAAACTAAGCTTATATGATGAGACAGTTATAGGGAAACCCCTCGGGGTCACATGATATCTTTTATCATTTGCAGGCCTGGCATTTCTTGGCGGGGCATTATAGGCATCTGGATGAAGAATAACCATTTTTGCTTTAGCTTCAATTTTGCACCACAGAAATCACCTAGTAGTTTACATTTATCCAGCATTGGAACATACTTAAGTGACTGGGAAATGTGTGGGCTAGATCTCAAAATCAGAGCGAGTAGGGGAGTGTACGCTCTCTGTAGTTTCTCAGTTTCCCTCTTAGACTGAACTGTTTGCAGAGGCTATTAATAGCTCATGCTCTGTTTTAAGGAATCAGGCAAAGGAAATAGGCTGTAAAAACCATGTATTTTTTCCCATGAGTTTTAAAATATTATTTATCAACACAAAAACATTGGAATAGCATGGAGATTATTTCTTTCTACACATTTGGCATAATGTACTAGTGACTCTGAAATTGATTGGAAAGCAGAAGAGACATTTCCTATACAAGAAATTCAGCAGGACACCGAGGGAATCTCTTAAGGTAGAACCTTAAAACACATAAAAAGAGTTACCAAAAATGCATGGAAAGGAAAGTCCTAGGAGACACAAAAAAAAGGAGGAAGGAGCCTAGAATCCTTAGGAGAAGCAAAGTTTCAAAGACTTTACTGGTTGAAGATGTAAAAGAGATGAGAGCATCGTGTGTGTGTGTGTGTGTGTGTGTGTCTGTGCATTTGTGTATATTTATGTGGTTGCGTGTGTTGCTTGTTTATATCTGTGATTGTATGTTTGCATCTGATTGTAGGTATCTGTGTGCATGTATCTGTGTATGTGCGTGCCTGTTCATTTGTATGTATATGTGTGACTGTATGTGTGCATGTGTGAGTGTGTGTATGTGTGTGTGTGTGTGTATGTATGTATGTGTGTGTTTAGGGAGTATGATGTCCATGGAGAGGAGAAACTTATCCCTGTCTATAGAATGCCAACTCACAGTTTGCTTTTCTAGCTTGCTGCAAACTGGAAGTTTAGAAGAACTGCCTACTGACTTCCTAGGAAGAGAAGAGGGACCTGACTGAAGTAGAAATTATCACACAGAGAGAAACTAGGGCACTGAGCTTTCTCTGTGGATTCCCACAGGGAACCAGAACAAGTACCAGAGCAAGTACCTTTCTCCTGGGAGGAGGGCCACACCAGCAGCACCACATTTGTAGGATTGGAGGGCGCCCTCTAGTGTTTGCCTCCATGACAGTGCTTCCGTAGTTCCTGGATCAGGGCTGATGGAGACACATCTGGGTGATGATGGGCTCAGAGTCAAAGACTACCCTTATGGGGCAGTGAATGGCTTGGAGAGGACGTGCCCAGACTTCAGTGATAGAATGTTATTGTGATAGATTAGTCCTAAACAGTATTGAAAATGCAAAAGATATACATGTAAAGTCGGCATGATCAGAGCTGGAGTAGTGGCAGATATGGATGAAAACAGACCCTGGGACGAAGTGTTTCTGAGTCAGAAGGAAATTCTGAGGGGTATGATCATCCAGCATGGTAAAGAGGCATGGATTAAGCTGTAGACGAATGCAGAGTAGCATGCTTATGTAATCATTTACCTAAGTCTCACGACACTTGAAAATAAATGACTCACACCTAGATACTGGGAGAGGCAGAGGCCGTGTATTTTAAATAACTCCCCTTTCTCTGAAAACAAAACCATACAGTCCCTCATTTCCAGGAGGAAAGTATGCAGATAGATTAGATTAGACTTTCAGATTGAATTAATGAGTGAAGCGTGCTTCACAGACATAAGTGGAAAGAATGGCCACAAGTTAAATTATCCACTGCTGAGAAGTGCATTACTTTCTCTGACAGAGAAAAGAATATAAGGCATTTGACATTCACAAGATAAATCATAAGCCAATAAACAAAATTACCAAATAAAGTGTAAGAATTTACAGTGTATGTTTCTTCTTCAGCCTAGCCTTTCATTCCATGGATAAAGATTTTAAAAATGTTTACAAGTTGATGCCTCATTTGAGTATTGAACTCCAGATTCCATATGGACTCAGTACAGTGATTTCTGCTGTTATGTTCATTGTTCTTTTATTTTCAGCAAAATCTGAATGCTGTTCCTCATGAGTATAGATTCAAAGGTGCTGTGTTTCTTTGAAAGCTGTTGTCTTGTTATAGCAAGTTGCAAAACTTAGTAAATACATTTTCTTGGGGGAATCCCACTAACTACTTTTGTTATTCCTTAACAGACTTTCTCTTTAGTAGAGTGCCTTCATTTTTTTAATCATATGTACTTGACAAAATACCTTTACCTCTTCTTAAAATACTGAATGCATATCAGTATACACCATGGCAAATTTCTTCACATTGGCTGATGCATTCTGTCTGTGTCATTAATACAAGCAAGCAAGCTCCATGTCTCTGGATAGTGTTCCTTGTGTTAACTCTGGGCTATTTGCATTCGTGATGCTTCCCTTAGATGAATGAGCAACAGCCTGGGTGAGACAGGATGTTCCTACCCTAAGGTGAACCGAGGTTCATTTAGGCAATCTCACTGACATACACAGAAGGCTCGATGTCCAATCCTGAGAGAGATCATGTCACCGTTGAGTTTACTCTTTATCTTGAATTAAAACAAACAAGCAAACAGAAACAGCAAACAAACCAAACTTTATCATAAACCTACATAATCCTTAATGTAGGCGATTCATGGAAACTAAATCCTACCATAGTAATCTTAAGAAAATCAACCCTCAGGAGATACAAATGTTTCAGGTCAGAAGATACCTAACACAAATGTTTCAGGTCAACACAGTTCTCATTTCTAGAGTGACTTTTCCCCTCTGCTTCCATGGTGCTAATCTTGAAACTACATTAGCCATTTGCTCTTAAAATCTAACTTCCCTAGGTTCATTTCCCCCTTTGCTTTCAAGGAGGCAACTGTTTGAAGTATCTTGCTAATGTGGATACTTCAGTGTCTCACAAGGTAACATAGGGTGGTACAAGATACAGAAGACTAAAGAAGTTGTGAATAGCTTGATTTGAATTCTGCAATGGGATGGACAAGATTTGAAGTGGAGGAATGATATTTATAGATTAAAGGTTACAGAGAAACCTGCAGGAGAGGAACGGTTGGATCATTTTAGATTCCATCCATGCTAGCCATATCACCAGCTCTGCTTCAGTCAAAACTCACTGGAAAACTCCCTCTCAGCCTACCTTGTCACACAGGAGGAAAACAAAGTGGGGTCAGGTTCTAAAATCCTGGTGTCACTGGGTAAAAAGCAACATCCCAAGAAATTGTTCTTTTACAGTTTACAAGGTACAGTTTCACACGCACAAGCGTACAATTCCCCCAAGCTCTGGCCAGTGGCCACATATTCTGTTCCCCAGTGACTATCTTTTCCTCCAGTTGTGTAGCTGAGAATGTGAACCAGGAGACATAATCTGCCCACCAGCCCATGCTCTACTATCAGTGGGACTGGGAACAGAATACTGGTGTATCTGATGGCCATGTTTTCAAAAATCACTTAGTTGTGATGAACAGGAGCTGGCATGGTGTGTGTGTGTGTGTGTGTGTGTGTGTTCCCATGCATGTGTGTATTCTTGGGC
>NW_021604622.1:25348140-25391103 GCF_004785775.1 Grammomys surdaster
CCCCCTTTCCCTCTCTCTCCCTCCCCTCTCTCTCTTGTTCAGATAAATTTGTACGGTCTATCCATGGCAATTGCCATCCTAAGAGATGTGTGAACAATAGATTATGGACACTATTAAAGGAAAAGGAGGTTGAAGGGATCTCTAGGTGTTCTCTGTCCTTAAATGACTTGATATAATTGAAAAGAAGCACACACTGGGAGACAAAGAGAAGGATTGGGTGTAAGAAGCCATGTGAATAGAGTTTGGGAGGGTTTCATCCATAAGAATGCTGTGTCCAATTTACAGGGGTGGGGAGCCAGAGTGCCACTAAACCAAGGAAGATATTTCTGGTTCCAGTCAGGTGCCCAGTGTGTGATGAGAAATAAGAATGGCCTAAACCACCATCATGGCAGCACGGTGGAGAGGCATATGTTGAAGAATTCTAACAACAGTACTGTGCTTGCATGTTAGTAGCGTATCACTGAAATATGTTCAGGGTCATCTATGCCTTCAAGACAGTGTCAGTGAAAGTCTTAGAAAGGGTGGTGCTCATCTTCCCTGACCAAAAAATGTAAGTTAGAAATGTGACTTTAAATAAAAGACAGACTAGATTTTTTTTCCCATTATCCATCAGTCCCATACCGAGTAACATCTGGTCACATAGCATTGGTGGTGTATGTTTGTGTGCTGGAAAGGCAATGTTCCCTTCACGGCATACGCATTGTGTTAGTCTCTGTCCCCTATGGTTCAGGCTGCTCATGTCATCACAGGGAGTCTCTCTCCTGGAGCCTTGCACCTCAATGTGCTTGGCAACAGTTCTTCCCAACTTCTTTTTACTACCAGATCCTGTTCATGGGACCAGCATTTGAGGAGAAGCTAATCGTTGTCCAGCAAGGGTAAAGATACATTGTCAGGATCCCCTGACCCCAAACATCTTCACTGTAGTTATGTTTACGCTTTAAAAAGAACAAAAATAGAAATGTTTATAACTGTTAAGGGAAGAAATAACAAATGCAGGCTGGAGTCATCAGCTTGGTTGGTTTTGTTTGTGAAGACAGTTTTTGCTAATTATAGTCATCGTGCAAGGGTTGTATTATTATACTGACCATATGTAATTAACCAGACTTTCCTCCCTCTGTGTATGAAAATAGAATGCACAGCAGTTTTGCCCATGTCACGCTCCTAAGCAAGTTCTCTTTTAGCCTTCAGTAGACACAGTCCAGAATTCATCTTTACTTGAGGAGTTCTCAAATCTCTGTATGGCATTAAATTTAATAGGGCTAGTATATCAAAAAATAGAATTATAATTATGGAAAGTCAGTTAAAAGGGAGGGTGAATGGTAAAATGAAATGAGATTTTTAATGGCTTGCCAAGAGTTATAATTAATGAGATGGGGATTTGGCCATGCATGTGACCTTCAGGTAAGAAGCAGGCAGAATTGTCTGTCTGTGAGTGGATATAGGAGGAAAATGCTTTTGCAGAAGTAAAGGATTCTCTCTACCTTGCTAACTCTCACTCCCCATTCTCCAGGAAAGGAGGCAGCTTGGAGGCCCCATCAAGTGACCAGAGAGTCATTGGAAGAGCAGAACAGTGATGTCCTGGTGCCCCTGGAAAAAGGCGTTCTGTTGTTACTCAATACCTCTGCTTGATGGCCCACTTAGAATTGTGCACATAACATGAAGCTGCTTTTCATGACAGTCTTAATTAGTGGGTCTGACCTGCTTCAGGGTCTGTCTTGTACTGAGATTTTCTTTGAACATTAGTTGCAAACAAATGAAGAATAAAACCCAGCACAATGCTAGCAGGCTTGCATGCCCAATCCATCCTGTGGTTCAGCTTCTTTACACACCACATGGGCTCCTGAGGCTACAAAGAATTGTTTTTGTCTGATTAAACACAAGTCCCTTTGAACTCCATGGGGGTTCGTTTCCGCTTATACTTTCTTGTAACTAATTATGGAGTTATCTTCGTCTTCTTTTCCTTCTTCTCTGGGTTTGATTTGGAAGCCAATGTCTCAACAAGTCAGCCTGCCTCACCTGCTTCGTCTTTTCCTTAAACTGAAAAAAAAAATCTATCAAATTTCATACCCTGAGGGACAGGGAGGCAGAAATCAATGTCTCTATTTGCAATCCCCCATTTCTTTTTGTTTATGTACAGAAAATTGGTTGACTAAAAGACAAGCAAATAAGAAAAAATGTCTAGTGACTGGTGCATAAAGCAGGTTAGTAATGCATCTACGTACCACACCCAGAGCCTGCCTTCTCAGGTAGCCCAGGGGCAAGAAATACAGTTGTCAAGGTAGCTGAGGACTTTACTGGGAAGGGATAATGGAGAAAGTTTGGATGAGGGATCATCTTAGAATCTTTATGTCTAGAGACAGAATTCAATTTGCAAGCATGCAAATGTACATGTGGAGATGTCATACTGGTCTGTGAGTGGGATTAAATAATTAGATTAATTCTTAAATCAATACCATGACGATTATTCATTCTAAAGTTCTTCTGTGAATTATAGAAGTTGTGGGTAGTAACAGAGGACAAATTGAGCCTTGTAATGAAGTATATGGGGTTTGTTTATTCATCTTTGTGTATCTTTGTTTCTTTGAGAAACACACACACACACACACACACACACACACACACACACATATATATATATATATATATATATATATATGTATATATATATATATAGATATTTTTTTTTTTCCCATTCTGACCTGCTCCTATGGACACTCTATGTGCTGCAATAGTAAAGACCATCTGTGTCTTGGCATCTATCAAATCTTTTCTTCATGTCCATTTACTCCAGAGTTGCAAAAGCAGCGAATAACCACAAGCCCTATAACCATTAGGATTTCTAGAAGGCTCCTCCATTTAGTTCTGTGAGAAGGAGCTTTCGGATTGTTCCTCAACCTGCTCTTTGTTTACCACCCCGTCTCAGAAGAGGAGCCGTAGATGGAATGGCTGTACTGCACAGCATGGGTACCACCCAGAGATCCCTAATCATTTACTACAGCATACCCCAAGGCTGGCTCCCGCCCCTCACGTCTTCCCCAGACTGCCTGCTATTCTGTGTCCTGCATTCTGTCTTTTGTGATTATTCCCGATAGACCAGACATTATAACCTTTAAGAGTTCATGCAGATCAGGTCTTCCTTCCCCTCGCATATACATCTTGGCTTCCCAGGGCCTTGCAACAGGAAATGAAGACAGATACACACTGCTTATTACTATGGATCTTAATTATTTAGAACCCAGATGAATCCACTCAAGATTTTCTGTGGTAACAGCAGTATAATTGAGTATTTAGAGTCATGACCATATTCTTGGTGAGTCAAGATAATGACTAACTTTTTAGTAGTAAGTTTGTGTCTTTGTCAGTGACATAAACCTGGGTCTTTTATGTTGGCTTGCAAGATAGCACACGCCTTGCCTCCCTCTCAACTTTTCCTTCCCTCCCCCTCCCCTGTTCAATTACCCATGGATCCACTCACCAAGGAGCACCTCTTGGAATCTTCTCTCATAGACCTCTGTGAAGCTGTTTCTTCCAATCCTTATTCCATCTTAAATGTTACCTGCAGAAGGGCTCCCCTCTCTGTACTCTGTTTCACATCCATCTGTGTCACACTATGACCCCACCTCCTTCTCTGTAATCATCGTGGTATTTACTGTCTTTCATTGATCTGCTTCCCTCATTGGGTATCTCAGGCTGTGAGTTCAGCAGTAGTCTCTATTTATTTTCCTGTGTTGTCTCTAGTTTCTAGAGTGATGTCAAGCATAGAGTTGGTCAGAATTGACTGTATGAAATGTTGAAAAGATGGCTAGTCATGGTGTCTGGTGGGGCCTGGTCTATTGAGGAAACATTAGTGGAATGGAACAGTGACCATGATAAACACAGTTACAAACAAGCTCAGAGCTGTGAAGCCCCTGAAGTCCTCTGGGATATGTCAGGACATCAGTATGTGAGTGTGTCAAGAACTGAACAGGAGCTTTGCAATGAGATTGTGACATAGAATTCACAGCACCCTAAGGAGCTCAGGGATGCCATAAATACAGCTTCTCGTTTGTTCTCACAATGGCTGTGTGGTCTGCTGGGACACAGGAGTGGCTGTTACACAGCCAGGCTTATGGAACCTGTCAGGTTAGTACCTGGAAATGAAAACAAGCACAGTTTCGCCAGAATAAACCTAAAGAGCAGAGCAGAAGCAAAATTTCCTTTCCTTTCCACATCTCTTAGTGGACCTCTTTGTGGTACTCAGTGATTTGACTGAGTGGGCAGGCAGAGAGCTCTCTTGGGGGTGCTGAGCTTGGGCAGAAATCCACCTCTACTGGAAATAAGACTTCTGAAGCTGTAATATCAGCTTTATGTGTCATGTTCAAAAAAAGACTTTTTTTTTTAAAAGCATCTGGGGTATTTAGCTTGGGGCTGCTGCTACCAGGCAAGCTGGGAGCAAGACATGCATCTTATGGCACTATAGGTAACAGTAACCATTAGGCTATTCTAGGAGCCCTGGACAGCTTGGTCTTTTCTTTCAGATGAAATAGGACAATAGGAATTAGATGAGGTTTCAAATGGTTTTTTGTGTGTCACTGCTGAGAATGTGCAGCGATTTTTTTGTTGGTTTTATGAAAAGCATAATGATTCTATCCATGGTTCTCATTGCTGATAGAAGAGATGAAAAGTTCTATAAATCCGTTGGCATAAAGCATTCTGCAGTCCCCACTGCCAGTGATTGCCATATGGTATGTGATAATGGAGGAAGGGCTGGCGATCCAGGCTCTAAATTAATCTGTAATGATTACTTATGGAGCGAATTTCACTGAGACACAACCATGCCCATAGACTGTGATGGCTGTGTTTATAATACATTAGAAGAAGACTCTAATATGCAAAGCCTAAAATATTTTCTATTTTACCTTGTATCAAAAAACTTATCCAAAAAATACAGACATATATATCATACAAGATCATTGAGTGTGTGTGTGTGTGTGTGTGTGCGTGTGTGTATATATATATATATACTGTTATTGATAGTCCCATAAGATACATGTCTTGCTCCCACCTTGCTTGGTAGCAACAGCCCCTAGCTAAATACCCCAGATGCTTTTAAAAAAAACTTTTTGAACATGCAATATGTGTATATTACAAATATGTTATAGATAATTGATTTTTAGCAACAGAACATAAATAAATAAACTCTGGGCACATCTATTTAAACTTCTTAGTTAAAAATGTATTCACACAAGGGCTTGCTGAAACTCACAGAGCTAGGTATCACCATCAATTTAGACAGAGTCCAGGTCACTAGATACCTACACATTATCACACAGCATACAGTAGTGACTGAGAGTTGCCATGGCAGAAGGTTTTATCCCATCATTTTTATGGTGGTCTTTTGGGGGTGGTAAGGGAGAAAAGTGAAAAGTAGCTGTGAGAGTCACTGAACAGCAGACCGTGATACTGCATTTATCCCGAGAACAAAGAA
The DNA here is from genome assembly GCF_004785775.1 of Grammomys surdaster. Taxonomy (NCBI): domain Eukaryota; kingdom Metazoa; phylum Chordata; class Mammalia; order Rodentia; family Muridae; genus Grammomys; species Grammomys surdaster. Next base: position 25,353,608 of record NW_021604622.1, read on the forward strand.
AGTCAGTGTAAGCAGACGGTGTAGCTTGGGAGCTGGGGATTGTCTACATTTGAGTAAGTCCATATGTTGGGAGGTCCATGGGGCCAACCAAGTCGAGGAATGTGATTTCTTCTCTCTGTGTGGCTTTCCTAATGAATTGGGGCACACATGGCAATGGATGTAACCGTGCTTATTTCCAACTCCCTTGAAAGATTTATCTGTCACAGACTGCGGACTAGCATTCTTTCTGGAATACTAGTGGTAGTTACTCAGTAGAATAATGGTATTAGAATGAAGTATGTGTTAATTATTGTAGTCTATTGGTAATTTACTGTTTTTTTTATGCAAGTGTCTGAAGGAAAAATAAGTGTCAAATCTGTCTTATTCCATTCCTGAAAATGGGAGTTCTATAACTTGTATGAAGGAAATAATGAATGTTACTAAGTACGTGATGGATGGCATTGCCCTGTTTCCCAGCCATAAACCTGTCACCTCCTAGAAAGAAGGTGGTTGCATTGGGCCTAAAGAGACAGGAAGTCTCATAAATCTATGGACTAGCCACTAGAGGCATACATTTTTAATTTTAAATATATTTATTTTTCTCTATATTTTTAAATGGTCAACATAAAGATTTCAGTATGACATCTTTATACACACATAACATTGGTCTTGACTTGTACTCATCCTCTACCCCAACTTCTTTTTAAAACCTTTTAAAGATTTTTAAAATTATATGTGTGTGTGTGTGTGTGTGTGTGTTTGGGGGGTATCTCCACATGACTATATGTGCCTATAGAAACCAGAAGAGGGTGTTGGATCTCCTAGAGCTGGAGTTATATGTGATTGTGAACTTCCTGATGTGTTTCGTGACACCAAGCCCAGGTTCTCTGCTAGAGGAGCATGCGTGCTTAATCTCTGAGTTATGTCTAACTTCCTACCTCTTACTGTTTCTATGTCTGTCTATCTATGCATGTATATGTGTATGCATATATGTATACAGATACAGATACATGTTTGCATCTATCATCTTCTAGGCAAATTTGGCATAATTCAAAGGACCACATTGCTTCAACAATGTCTGTGGAGAATGGGGGGAATTTTCATTAGGATAAACCTCTAATTCAATGTTACGGGCCTCGATGGTAGTTGGTTCAGAAAAGGTCTAGTTCATCTGTTATGTAATCATAGATCAAGATTACTCTGTGTTATCCAGGAAGCTTGCTTTTGAAATCTTTGATGGCTGTTGTACCACATGGAAGACAGTATATAAGTACAGTTTGAGGTGTCACCACTCTAACTGAAGAGGTAAAGTAAGTATGAGAAACACACAGAGAGGGTTGGAAAGAAGGCGGTGTACATAGTACTTGGTGTGCAGACAGGGGTACCTGAGTTTGATTCTACCACTCATATGAAAAGCTGGGTATGGGGGGTATACGCTTTAATCCCAGTGCCATAGAGATAAAGAGAGCTGATTGTCGGTGCTTGTCTGCCAGCAAGCCTAGCCTAATCAGACTATCCCAGTTCCTGGTGAGAGACTGTCTCAAAAACCACTGTGTACAGCAGCTAAGAAACAAAGGCTGGCCTCAAGTACCCTCACAGATGTGTATGCCTACACATTTCAAATTCCCATACAAGCATGTTCTCTCTGCCCTCAAAGACTGTACTTACTGAACTTCAAATACATTCTAGATCAGCAGTAAAAATAGCACATCAAAGTTTATTTGGCTAATATCAAAATATTCTAAAATTGAGTTAAAGTATAGAATTAATTTACCTACTTATTAGACTCATTATATGGCTACTAAAATTTTCCAACTGATGACATATACAATATTTTTGTTGGACAGAGCTTCACGAAATCACTTATTATATTCCTTTTGTCCTCATGGGACTCATTAATATCTTCTCCAGCCTATCTTTCTTGTGTATGCATCTATTCTTTTGAAGCTAAATTATAAATGTGACTTTGTTTCCCAGTCAGTAACTACAGTAGTCTCTTTTATATAGCAGGGACTTAATAAATATTCAGGAGCACATAAATCAGTAACTAGAATTTCCACAATTGTTGCTGCAGATTGTCATAATGATAAGTCCTGGGGAAAACGTGGGCCTGTCTTGGAAAACACGTTCTATTCTGGGTCTAGTATATACCTGGAATCTCTACTATGCAAAAAGGCCACCTTGGAACTTATTAGACGTTTCTCGAAGCAGGGAAACTTCTTTTAACAATGTGATGTGTCTCCTGGATTCTCATGCTTGCTTCTGAATTCTGCACAGGTGGTATATGACATTAGAGTATGATTTCCAGGTAACAGGCGAAAGAAAAAGAACACTGAACATATAGTTTGTGGATCGGGCAGAAGGGGAACATCGTGGCTTAAGCAAGTGGAGTTTCTTTTAAAAGCTGAACTCTGCGAATGTGGCAATGTGAACTAAGCAGCCTTTTCAAACAGTTCTCTCCAATCCTTGATATTACTTAGAGCTGATTGGCTCTTTTAACCCTAGCCAGACTTGAGGTAACCATGGCTTACATGGCAGCCTTTTTGGCTACTCCTACCTAGCATGAGGGTGGGATGGGAGATGGTGGCAGAGGAAGAAAGTACCCATTAAATAGGAAGTGCTCATTTTCCTGATTCTAGTCGTATTAGCAGCATTTGTAATTCTATAGTCATAAATCTAAAGGAAATTACTTTTTAATGTCCACTGGCACAACATTAAGATTTTGCAATTAGATTTTATAGCTCATAGTCATATGTTATGGGTCACAATGCAAGATGAAGACACCTCTGTAGGAGAGACTCACAAATTTAAGATAGAGCAGGCTGGGCACTAGCTGAATTGGGGAGGGTTGGGGGTTTCAGGCTAATCCTAGCATAGAATTTCAAGATCTCACTTTGCATAGGGATTCCAATTACTGTTTTCTAAAATGTTGACCCAACATTTCTTCTTGAGAGAGTTACTAGCACTAAAAACCAATAGCCAGCCATGTTGGTCCATGTCTTAAGGGAAGTGATACAAGGGATTTGGTAAACTAGAAAATGACAAAGGTCTAAACAACTATACGAAGAAAGACAAGCCCACTCACAAGATGTTCCTTGAAGCATCTTCCTGAGAACTTTGCATTATTGCCTCTTGACAGGTGTGTTTGAGGGAACCATGTAGAACTCAGAAGTACCTGGGCCAGTAGTTGCCTGAAACTCTTTTGTTGTTGACATTTAGCTCCTAAGATATTTTAAGTATTTGTCATAAGGATAGAGAAGTTACAAAAAATGAATGGAATCTCTGATCTAGAGTGTTTTCTGAAGGCAGTGGTCCCTCTCAGTGGATTAAGTGAGGAATGGTTGGTCCCTGATGAAATGTTTTGTTCTGACTTCCTTCTAGATAGACACACCCATGAGGTTTGGAGGTTGAAGTCCTCGTACGTCTAGTTTTAGGAGTGATTCTTGTTGTGGAACACTGACTCCTGCTCAAAGGGAACTTGACTTATGACATCAGATTTTGTCTAGAAAGGGGAACTGTAAGAGAAAGGAGGGTAACATTTGCCAAGCAGGTTACAGTAAAGCACACCAGTACCGACATGCTATCCTATTCTTGTTATGGGTTTTAAACATTTCACCCTCTTGGTTTTTGATCATAGTCTTAGCTTAGATTATGTTGATAGGGCAAGCTATGTAATGCACTGAAACTGCAACTGAACTTCACAAAAGAAAAGAAGCTTGCCAGCTTTAAAGGGCATTAACTATCTTTGAGGTAAGATTGCCTTTTTATACCTTAGGAAAAGCGAGCAAAAGACTTGCCAAAATGTTCTGTGTACCCAACCCTGCACTCTGTTTTCTGGTGTGCCAACAATAGCTGGCTCTTACAGCTTCAGCACAGTGTCTGGTTCACCTACCACCCATGGACTACACCCACACATCAGGAACTCAGGGTTGAGTGCATAGATCTTTAGTTCTTCAGGTCAACTTACTCAATCCTGTCTTCTTACAGAACCTTCCATATCCCAGTAGAGCAGGTCTGTCCATGGTGGGCGTTTTCATTCTTAATATTTACAAAACATTTGCGTTCTAAAACCTGGATAGTGGACATGGTAAATGGGTTATGTGCTTGTGAGTGCCTGCGTGTGTGGTGTGTGTGTGTGTGTGTGTGTGTGTGTGTGTGTGTGAATGAGTGTGAGTCTATGTTGTATGGCATTGACATAGAAGTCAGAGGCCTACCTTGAGTAGCAGTCTTTCTCTTCCACATCATGTGACAGTGTCCCTTGTTGTTATCACTGAGTATGCAAGGCAAACTGGCCTAAAACTTCAGAAGATTCTTTGCCTCTACCTCCTATCTCCCTGTAGAAGTACTGACATTACAAATGTGTGCCTGATGTGTCGGAATTTCTTTGTGGCTTGTGGGCACCAGAAGAACTAAGGTTGGCAGACTAGCATAAGCCTTCTCCCCAGCTCTGAAAGTGCTCCCTTTCAGATCCTAATTGATATTTAGATCATTATTAATATTAACAATAGAAAAAGCAGTAGCTGTTGTGTGCAGGCTGAAAGAGAAGCTGGCTTTGTGAGCCCAGCTTCCTGAGGTTGCGTTTCGCTGTTGCCTAGTCTGCAGTTGAAAATCAAGTGGGTCTTGATTTCGCTTAACAATGTATCAGTAGGACTAAGTTTACTCTTGAGATGTAGAGGTTGCTGCTTTTCCTTTTCCGACTTTGGAAATGTGCTGCTGCATTTCTTTGTCTGATGAGGCTTCATAATAGTGCTCCATGACGAGTTGAGCTTATGTGTCATTGGCTTTTGATCTAAGCATGACTTCTCTCACCATGTTTCAATTTTCTTACCTACGATGAAGCAGCAGTGAGAGAAATATGGAGATTCAGAGTCGGGAGCTATTTATAACAGAACCTAGAACCAACTGCGCTGCTGAGTTTTTACATTAGTTAGTTTGGAACTGGTGGTCCTGTTTCATATTCTCTATGTATAGCTTCAATGACAGAGTCAGCCAAGTGGCTTTAGGAGACATACACATAGTAGGTTTTGCTTTGTGCTTCAACATCTTCATTTGATGCATGTTGCTTTCTTTCTGTGGCTTGGGAAGTATTTTCCTATTATGTCCAGTCCTCACTGACTGTACATTGTGATTCTAATTTCAGCCTGGAATTCAAATTCGTATAGATTTTTTGAAACATTTTCTCTGTCCCCAGGATAGACTGAAGAGTGAAAGAATGAGGGAGGATATTAGAGCTGGCACATGGCAGTTCTTATTCATCCTCATCCATTTTGACAATTCAAGCCACATTGGGCTGGTTAGAGTCGTGCTGCATGCTGTCGCCTACTCAGCCTGGATTCACTGCCAGGTTTGGATCAAGAGCTGCTCCTCACACCAGGATCCCCTTTGTGGACCATATTTTCAGATTGCAAAAGTTTCTCAGCTTATGGCATCATTACCTAGAAAGTTTTTTGCTTGTTTGAGATAACGGTTTTTCTATTTTATTCCCTCCTGTATGATGAAGGGGCACTGACTTGCAGATGTATATCCAGCACACACTTGAAAGCCCCCAATTACTTTTGACCAAATTCATTAACCCTCACTCATGTTGATTAAAAATAGTTTTCTTGAAAGTGCAAGCAACATTTCTTTTAAAAGCAGAAATGGTACACTTTTGATAAAATATTGACAAAATATCACCCATGAGCTTATGTTGCCATACGAATGCACAAATTAACATGCCTGACTTTGTGGTAGACAGTCATTAGAGGACATGTGTCAGTAATATGTTTGTGCTATGATTAGGTTTTCCAGAGTGTTCCCCAAGTGTCATAAATGACCCATGGGGTATTCAATTTGAATTTATCAGCTTTGTGTCAGTTCCCTTCCTGCGGTGGCCTCATAAGCCATTTTGCTCAAGTTCCCTTCCATCATACGAATCTTCCAGCTGCATCAGAGAAGGAAGGAGTGCTGTCTCTCTGTCTACTTTCTTCTTTGTCTCTCTTGACCAACTGCAAAACTCATTTTGTGCCCACTGTCCAGGCTCTGGAGACTTCTCTCTTGACCCACATCAACTTGAACTGGCCTAGCTACTCTGTTTCTGTTCATTTTATGACTTTTGGAAGTCAGTCTTGATACTGACTAATTACTATTGTTGACATCTGTTACCATGAAAGTAAATTGTATATTTTATGATGCTAGAATTGCTGGGTCATTCTCATATTTATTAGGTAAGCCTAATTCCCTCTGTCTCATATGAGCAAATGCATGCGTGTGTATGGAAATGTGTATATTTGTGCATGAATGTATACATATGTATTTTTGTGTACATGTATATGTGTATGTTTCTATATATGTACACACATGTTTCTGATATGATGACACCATATACATTTATTTCTTCAACATAATTTAAGGTGTTTTTTTGGTTGATCTCTGAGATTCCTATCTTAGAATGCTATTGATTCAGTCTTACTACATAGCTTATCTTGATAATTACAACTTCAAACTGAGTTGGGAAACTTTACTTTTTTGTATGGAATAACTGGTGAAATGTTTGCATTATATTATCCTCGTGCATTTTGTCTTAATGCACATAAACCTAATCTTGTTGCTTCTCAAGCATGCCATATGTTGGAGATCATTATCCAATTAGTTTATGTGCTGTTAATAGCAAATTAGCACAAGCAAATAAGCTCTAAAGTAATGCTTAAATTAGGAACACTAGATAGAGTTGTATATGTTGGAGGGAAGTAACTTAGTTAAACTAGAGACATTAAAGGGAAAAGAACTGACTTAGTAAAGGAATAAAGAGATTTAAAGAGATGAGATTGAGGGGAAGTCAGATCCCTGGTCTTCAGGAGAGGATAGTGCCTTGTGACTCTGGCCTGCAGGGAATACTGCAAGCCTGTGGTTTGTGCATGCAGGGGCTTAATTGGAGAGGGTGGTTTGTGTAGCAATTCTCACAAGGACCTTGAGAGATTCAGTTAAGAAATAAAGGTATGTGGTGTACAAAGTTGGGGTAGACTAACATGGATGAGGAATTCAATGGACAATTAAAATGAAGAAATTTACAATTTGATTTGTACAATTTGATTTGACTGTCACCCAGAAAGGACACTGTTCTTTGGGGGGGGGCAAGGGGAGTACATTTTAATTTCAATTAATGAAATAAAACAACATTGATCGCTACACTGTTAACTTGTTTTCCTTTCTTTACTCAGCTTCTTGATCTGTCTACAGGGTGTTTTCAGAAGTACCACTGTTTTCCTTGTCCTCTTTATTGTTCCTCAGAGTAGCAGCTCAACCTGAAGTGATTCTCTTCATCTCACTCCTATTAGACGTTGTTCCACTCCTGATTGGTGGATGCATGGCAAACAAGCTAGCTGATTGTTTTATGATACTTGTAGTAAGTTTTCTTCCTCTTACTTATATTGTATATCACCACCAGCAGCAGCAGCAGCAGCAGCAGCAGCAGCAAGGCCAGCCTTCACTTTGCTGTTTGTTTGTTTGTTTGTTTGTTTGTTTTTGGAAGAGGACCCAAGTCCTCAGCTCTGGAGCCTGGAAGTTATGGTGAATGAAGTGAGATATACTCCCTCCAGCCTGCAAGACTGTACTAGGGCTCTTCGTGGGTTTCTATCTGAATGCTGATGCTTTTGAACTTACATGTCATGTCAGCTCTTCTGCTCTGAGTGATTATGAAAATGTCTCTGCAGTCCACCTTCTACCTGTCAGCTTTAGTGGGAGACTTTCTCGTGCTTGCTGATCTATGATCTTTCAGTAAATCCAGTCATGCCCCCTGAACACTGACTTTTTGGTTTAACTTGAAAATATTCTTTAATTTTTCTACCTTGGTATCACTCCAACAGCCAGTCTGACTAATGAGACCCTCACACACCTCTTGGATAGAAATGCCTCTTTCCATTCCTGGACCTAAAGTCTATGGTATTTAGTGTTTTACTATCTAATACTCTTATTTTCATTCACTATACTTTCCACAGCACCCTCTCTGTCAGTGTCCCATGCCTATTTTTAGAATCTTTGTTTCAGTAAGTTAAGTGCTCACTTGAAAATTCGGAAGAGTTCTCTTGTTACATCTGTTATAAAGTTCAGACTGAATATGAATTTCTCTATAGTTTATGTGTAAGTATGCCTTTGATTTCCAGTCCAGGGTTTCTTAAGCTGTTGCTAATTTCTTTTCTCGTCATTCTTCCTCTTTGATTCACTGACTCTTGAGTGGACTCACTCATCCTTAGACTTTAAATTCAGACCTTACTCAATGGGTACCCAATAAAAGACACCATTTCTATGTTGTAGACACCAGAACCTTGGTTTTCATTTCCCATCACCTGGAAGTACTATGCGAGTAAGAATGGTTATATGATCTATCTATCTATCTATCTATCTATCTATCTATCTATCTATCTAGAAACCATGGCCTCCATGTTAGAATAAGAGTGGCTAGATGAGGTAGTACAAGAGGGAAAACATGGTCTTCATTTTAGAATAAGCATGGTTAGATGATGGGCTGGAGAAATGGCTCAGCTGTTAAGAGCATTGGCTGCTCTTTCAGAGGAGCTGGCTTCAATTCCCAGCACCCACAAAGAAGCTCACAACTGTCTTTAACTCCAGTTCCAGGCCACGCAACATCTTCATCCAGACATGCATGCAAGCAAAATACTAATGCATATAAAATAAGCATAAAGTCATTAAAACAAGAAAATCTTTTATACAAAGTGTGGTCTCTCTAATGGAGAAAGCGTCATTACATGAGATCAAGACAGAGGAATACTGTGGTCTCCATATTTCTCCCTTGCCTCCTGCTCTTCTAGGACATCTGCACTATGATTCTAGATAATTCTTGCCTCTGCCCTATGGTTCTGGATGACTGTTTCTATTGGGCCTTCTAGCCTCTCCTCTCTGTAGCTGTAAAATTCCTACAGCCCTATAAACACTTATAAACTATATTTATACTTATAGAGGTATTAACACTATTGCCCTAACTGCATTATAAGTTCTTAGAAAGATCATTTACTAATAAAATTTTATAGCATTGCAATCTTGTATTTACATAGTTATAAATGAATAGTTGTTTTTAATCAATTTGTGGTAAACATGGAAAAAAATGTGTGTAAAATACCAAAAAGAATCTGGGTTACCATTTATATTAAATTTTCAAAAACAAGATTTCTATAAGCTTGGACCAAAATAGCTTTCAATCAATGTGAATTTCCTAGTAACTGATAATGAAGATATTTTACTATCCACTCACAAGGCCACCCCTGCTTCATGAGTTTTGTGAAAAGTTTTCCATAGTAGATCTGTTTTTATCTTCAGTGTCTGTTGAAATGTGTTATTGCCTTTCTTTCAGCCAATAACAGTATTGGTTTGACAGTTGGCATATGCCCATTTAGTCAGTATGATATTACTCAAACACTAAATCAAAGAAAACGAGCATCTGATTATATGGTTGTTTGCCAAGGAAGAAGAGTTCTATGTCCAGTGGGGTTAGTGAGTACGTAAGCCTCAGCCCTGGGGTCTCACAAGAAATGGTTGTTCCCATTCTATATTCCTTTGATGGGTCCCGTGAATGCTCATCTGTAGCCAATGGAAACTACACATCTGGCTTGTAAATCACAAACAAGCCTTGCAGTCTGCAGTGCTCTTTATTGGGTGGCTGCCCTTTGTGTTTTTCAGGTTCATGTATGAAATATGTGATATCCTGACAAAGACCTCCAGGGGCCCCTAATGATGACACCAAGGGACCTCCCAGTCCCCATCACTCTGCCTGCTTCCTGACCTGCCCTCTCTGTCCTGTCATCCTGGTGGCAGATCATCCTTTTCCTTTTGTTTTGTTGTTTTGTTGGTTTTACCCTTTTTTTATTTGTTCCTTTTTGTTTTTTTCATATATAGAAATTGGCCCCTGGTTACGGGAATTCAGAGCCGAGAATGCTGTCGATTTCTCGAGGTTAACATTTGACCCAGGACAGAAAGAACTTGTCGTAGGAGCAAGGTGAGAGATGCTGTTTTTCCTCTACAGGCATTTTCTGATTTCACTGTACATCTATGCGCGACACCTGGGTTTCTTGGCTGAAGTCAATGTGTACTGAATAGTGTAATTTCATCTAAGAATGTCGTGCTATACACATGTCATGTGGTCTATCCTCAGAGAGGGAGCAGATGTGCTCCTCACTGCAAGCCTGGGTCAACACCCGCTCCCCCAAGCTGCAGCAACTCCTTAGATCTGAATTCACGAAATAGGTCAGCCCATCATTTCAGAGGGGATTTCTAGCAGGGTTCTGGTCTTACTTTAAAGGAGATAAAGTTACTTTAGACATGAGAAAAGTGAGACAGGGAGTAAATAAACTTGTCCAGAGCCATAGACCCTGTGGGAGATGGGCCCCATTTCCAAACCCAGGCAGTTTGATCCAGTGAAACATGTTGTTGACTTATCTGCATGTTTGTCCATAAAGTTCGAGAGCTCATAGGCCTCCATGAGCTTCTTGGACACCCTCCATTGCCGTTTTGGTGACATTGAATTGCCCATTGCCAGAAAGCTGAGAAATCAAGGGAAAGATTGTCATGACTCCTCTCACCCCACGGAGAGACAAAGCCGATTCCTGTGTGTGGAGTCAGCATCTGTGTACATCTGAATCCAGGAGCCCAACATACACATTTAGAGCTGTCTCCCTCATGCTCACTGATATCTACTCTGAAAATGTGTGCAATTTCTACATTCAGAAATGTGTCATATGTAAATATAAATTCTTCTGGAACCAGAAGAAGGTATCTAGAACAACTGGTTGTGCATTTCTCTGTCATATCAAATTCTTTGTAAGACACCTATTTTGTAGATCGAGAGTTTGTAAAATTCCCACATAGACCCAAGTGAAGCTGAATTTAACTTGTGTACTTGATCTTTTGGTTAAACATAGTATGTCTCCTAAAAACTTCTTTCAGATCCTATTTCAGAGCATTTGGGGAGGACATGAAGGGTCATGGACTTTACACCACAGCTCACCTGTAGGTTCTGAGCAGCCCGAATGTATGTTCCAATGGTTAGGTAGTAGGATATACAACTGAAACTGTCAGTATACGGATAGAAGGTGGCCTGCGGTCACAGTGCTGGGTAGGTGGCACTGGCACTTTGGATGGTTGTGAGGAGAGTGTGGGTGTGAGCCAGACAGATTCCTGGTGCCTTTTTCCTCAAGCTCTTTCATAGATAGGACAAGGGAATTTCTGATACTGTCAGCCCACTCTTTAACTGACAGTGTGGGCTGTACATTGCAAGGGTTTTAGGTTGGCCTCCTGATGTCTAGATTTTTCTTTTCTGTTTGAAACCTCTTTTTATATAATGGCTGCTCTTGGGAGCAGCATTGGATACCAGCTGAGTGTCTGGTTTGACTGCCAGCATCTGCTTGATGTCTCATGCCTCTCATAATTTCCCACATGCTCTAGGTCTATGGAATTATTTAAGCTTCTCATAGCTATTAAGTGTATTCTCTTGCCTCTGGGATTAGGTTTGAATTTTTCCAGAATACTGGCTACTCCTCAGTCAGCCCACGCATAATTTTCTTCTTGGGTATATCTTTCTCTTAGAGAAGGTCCTGACCCAATATCCTTTACTGGGTTTGAATCCCAACATTGCCTATGTTTCATCGTTCAATTAGTATTCAAGGGTCTACTGTTATTACTGCACTGTTAAGGGTAATGCATTATTCCTTTACAAGTGTCACCCTTTTCCTAGGTAACAGATGTGACAAGCCTTTTTTGTTTGTTTGGTACCCTGAAATGTAGCACAGTTCCTTCCTCCTTGTAGAAACCCAAAGATATCAGACTAGGTGACAAGCTTAACACTAAGATTTGATTTGTTCCTTTATATATGTCTGAGAAAATTTTAGGAAAACAGATTTACAATAACCTCGGTTTAATTCCAGATAGTTACATCTGTAACAAACATGAAAAGGTAACATGCTATATATCTCAAGGCTTGCCTTCAACTGTGACCCAAGCAGAAGAGGCCCTTTCCTCAAAGGCAGGTACAAATACGGCCCAAACTATGTTGATCTTCTATACCTAAGTTATCTTTCAAACTGTTTTAAAAGGCTTTCTATTAGCTTGACTCAAGAGTCTCCATCATCACTGGAGGACTAGAAAATTTGGCATTTGGTCAAGATATCAGCTTCTCTTAAGGGATGTAAGAAAACACAGAGTAAACCACAGATTGTGACAAGCTTCTGTGCCTGCTCTGGCTGCAGTAGCAATTAGGGATGGTTCTCAATGGAAAACCATCCTTGGTCATTTTCATCTAAGCAACTCTGCTTGTCTCTCGAGCATTGCTTTCCAATGGACCAGTTCCTGAGTCACCCTGGTGGGCAATGTTGTGTGGTGTCCAGAATAAAGACAACAGAAGACAGTATGCTCAGTAATGCCTGAATTTCAGATAATTGTAACCTAATATTTTATAATAAGTATGCTTTGGAAGCCTGGACACCCTAGGGACAAGGGCTGCAGTCTATATTTTAGAACAATGTTTAATACACTGTAGCTACTTGACAAATGAGAGAGGACTAAGCTGGCCTTCCCAAGCTTGTGACCCAGAGCCTGCTTCTGAGCCTAATTTTCTTATCTTTAAAGTTGGTACGATTATCATCATCTCTTCCAGCTGTAGTGAAGATTAATGAAACAGTCCATGACACACTCTAGCTACCTTAACAAGCTCCCAGCAAGCCTGCAGTGTGAGGAAACCATTCAAATTCCAGATGAATCCACATTCAGACACATCATCATTTCAGGCAGATAACCCCAAAGGAAGAAGGGAGAAATTTCATCTAGGAAATTTGGTGGGATTAGGCTCAGAATGTGTAAGAAGGACTCTGACCACTTATCAATTTTTAAAAATAGCCCAGCCCTCAGGTTCTTATATGGGAAGGCATGACCTAGCAAGACAAGTTTGGATAACATGTGTGTTTTTCAGAAACCAGAAATGATTTAAAAATATGAGCCGTGGAAAAACAGAATGGATATGTTTATTTTGTTCCTCGTTAGCACTCGATGCTGCTTCCCTTTACGCCGGTGATGCTTTCTGTCACCGAGATTGAAGTCAGTTAAAGATCCTTAGAACTCTTTGATAAAATGAGGTCATTGTGCAGAACAAGGAAAATAAGCCCTCAGGCATTCTGTGCTTATGTAAGACCAGGACGGATATGATTAGGAAGCCACACAATTTCCAGAAGGATTTATTCACTAACGGTATGCAAGGTGTGCATTGATTTTCATATGCATTTAAATGCACTGTTGTTCAAATCCTGCTTTACTCTTGTTTCTTTACATTTTAATAATGTTCACCTTTGCAACTGTCATACTGGGCCATCTTCCCTTTAAGGGAATGTGGAAAATGTTATAAGACATTAGGAAAACAGCGCTTCCAAAGATAGCTACAATTCACCTTCCCGTTATTTGCTTCTGGTATTTGACTTCCATGTGTTTCTATTCTTAGGATAACATGTGTCTGGTGTATATATATATTTCTTGTCAAAAAACCTACCAAAATCAATTTCATGGAATGAAAGAAGAAAGGAAAATCAAAGCAAAAGAATATGCGATCGCGTGCGGTGTTTGTGTGGCTAACTGTAAAAGGAATGGCAGTAATGTACTTCACGAGCTACAAGGCTCCATTTTGCTGTAGATGCAAATGTAGCAGCAGATGGAAGAGAGGGTGATAACATTTATATTTTGCAAATGAGTTCTTCTTGTGACTTGGATTCAATCTAAGGGGTGGCAACCAATGATCTTGAGACACAGAGATCTGTGGGACACATTGAATTTGAATGGTGATTGCCTATGACAGTTGACTTGATGTACACAGCATGGTGTATAGTACTGGTTACTTGCAAGTTAGCTCCATACAATAGTACAAAATGCTGTGTGCTTGTCATGAGAGAATGCATCATCAAAGCTCCTGTAGGGTGTTTGGACACTTCTTTAAGATGGCTTTCTAAATGAAAGCATTGTTTCACCTGTATCTTGTTTCAAGATGTTTTTACTTTAAATTCTATTTGTCTCATATGCTATCAATTACTTACCTTCCATATTTAACATCTCACGCTTTTATTCTTCTTCTAAAGTCTTCAATGTAAATGTAGACATACCCAATGAGGGGTATATATTTACCCGTGGTGTTTTAGTCAGAATGGACCCAGATAGTGCTCACAAACCAACTCTCACTCACAGTCCAGCTAACTCAACTCCCTGTTCTGTAAAGTGGTGAAATTAAGACCCAGAAGCCAGATAATAACTGTGATTGATAACAAATTTAATAATTTAATATTTTGGAAATATTTGGCTCTTCTTCAATCAGAATTCTATCAGGAAACAGTAATACTTTTGACTACATCAAGTAAGACAGATTCTGGGTCTGGTTAAATCTTCTTATTCACATGATTTGATGTGAGAACAACCATTAGTGCCACACCTTACACGCCTGACTTCAGTGTGGATCAGCCTATAGCAGTAGACCTTGTACACTCACTCTATGGGTGCATATTCTGAACACTTGATCATTCCAACTCATACTTGAGAACAATGCAGAGAAGTCTCTGGATCACCTTCTTAATCAATGAATATTCTTCTAGCTAGTTGAGGATATCTCTATTGCTGGATAGAAAAGAGTATATATTACCAATCAGCATGGCCTTTTGTTTTGTTCTGTTTTTTAACAGAAGAAAGAAATGTAAAAGTCACTAATTCAGTTGAAAACCTGAGTGCTCCTAAGGAAGAGGTTAGTTTTCTCTAGAAATCACAGTGATTGGTTGAATAATTTCAGTGTATTTTTTAACCATTTGTTTCCCCCATGTTCAAAATTGAGAATTAAAACTGAAGGAAAGAGGCACATACTTTCCCTTTAGCTGAATTTGCCTTATGTCTTTGGAACTGCTAGAAATTTTAAACACATTAAAGTTCTGTGTTTACAGAAGACCTTCATTAATTCATGCTCTGGGTGTCACAGACTCCCAACAATTTAGCTCTTTAATTTGTGTGTCTGGGAGATGAAAAAGAACATCTTTATAAGTTGTTCTTTTAAGCATGAAAACAATGTATAGAGTTAGTAGAACTGTGTGTTCCTAGACCATGGTTACTTAGCAGTTTCTAGTAGGGAGAGTAGGTTCTCTTGATGGTTTGTCTTAAGCTGATTCTAGCTTTTCCCATAGGAAGCCAGGGCACTGGAGTTTTGTGTTCCTAATAACCTTCCAATAAATTATTTTAAGTGAGCATGTGTTCTCATAAGACTATGCCAAGTAACAAAGCAGGCTCCTGTTTAATTAAAATGAGGGTTGTTTTTTTCCCCCTCTTCACAAAACAAGTATTTTACTACTTCTAATGAAGGTGTGTCAGGGAGAGGTTAATTTAGAGTCAGGTAAAGTTAACTTTTCCAAAATTGCCTAATGCCATTCTCTGTTGTTGTTTCTTTTTTCCAGATAGCTATAATTCTTATTTTTGCTTTAAAATTTTGCCTGGGATTTAACCTGCTGGAACTATTGTATCATTAAAGGCAAACATAGAAATGCTTATAGGATCAGCAGATCAGCTTCCAGCAGACACGTCTCTTCCTGATTTTAAAGGATGTATTTTAGGTGAGCTTATGAAATTAGAGGTAACACATGCCAAGGGGATGAAGTCGGTGATTGGGAGTGAATCCAAGAAGCAGTGGACGCACAGTGCAAAGCAACCCGAGGGGATGGCCATAAGGAGACTGTGATCTCATTAACTATGACTTAAGAGAAGCAGTTGGAGAGGAAGGAGGGATGATGCTGCCCCTTCCTTCTCCGTTCTGTTATCTGGCCTCACCTGAACCTTTACTTTGGGACTTAATTACATTTTCTTTTCCTCTCTTTTCTTCCTTGGGGCTAGTATTACCTAGTATTATGTGTACTGGTGCTTAACATTCTTTGCTTCATTAGCATGGTTTAAGGTGAGCCATCATTTAATTTTTAGGTTAAAACAACAGTGGATCTGCCTCCCTCGGCTGCCTGCAGGTGCTTCAGTGAGCCAAGGTTTGAAGTCTTATATCTGGGCAATATTTGTGAGATGTAGTTATCGAAATGATATCTTATGTAGACTTGTCTAGGAAGTGCAGTCCCTTGAATTGTGACCAGTTTTCTTAGTCTCTGGTTACACTGTCCTGGTGAGTGTTAAAGACCATACAGTTAGTTGAAATTAATTTATATTTGTACTGTCCGGATTAGTTGAGGATTTAATGCTCAGGGGTGACTCGAGCTTGAGATAATTGGGATAATTAACTCTTTGAACTCGGGGCCTAACTCTGATTTCTTGAGTCAACTATTACTTCACAGGCACTGCCTCCTCATTGCAGGGTGTGGTTGTGATTAAGTTGTGTGGATGTGATATACCTTGAGTGCCAGGAGAACTCACTTCTGAGCCAATTCTGTATGGGGCTCATTAAGAATTTATTGACTTAAGTACTTTCTTTTTAGGACCCTTAATTTACCTAGTATTTACTAAGTGAATTACTAGTAGCTACAGGATTCTGTGAAGGATCTCAGGTATTGGGGAACTGAAGCATGTTCAGCTCCAAGTACAAGAGTTGGTTGACGGTGGCCTTTGAGTTCATTTTCTGTCTTTCGCAAATAGAGTTTTATTGAGACACAATCACGTCTGTTCATTTACACGTTGACTGCGGAGAGTTTGGTGCTTTCTGACTTTGGGCTTAGTGATAGGGAAACTAGTAATAATTTCTTTGTGAACAGCTTCAGTAGCCCCGAGGACAATAATAACAAACAGATTTGATGGTACTTGGGGCAAGGAAGGTTGCACTGAGAAGGCTCCCATCCAGGTGGGCCTTGGACATGCTTTGAACACCAGTAGACAGTTCTCACAGGAAAACTATAAGACTTCTGAGTCTGGGAAGGAAGAACTTGGAATGTGAGTTCCCATAGGTAACTCACAAAGGAAAGTGACTATGATGGGGACCCTGGATCAAAGCCAGAGCTGGGAATTAGTCTTCTAATATAGGGTTTGGCAACTTTTCACTCAGGCCAAGAGCTATTATCTGGTCCTTGTAGACTGTGGAAGTCCTTCCAGACTCACAGTTTAGTTTATTCAGATCCTCTTCTGTGTGGCAATAGAGAGCCCCTGTTGACAACAGAGAAATGCTCCAGATTCCCACATCTGTGGATTCATATGCTCACACATGCATGAGAAGATAGTGCTACTGCACACTGTGCAAACTGTGCCAGGGTTAAGGAGAGACCCTGGTGGGGTTGTGGTCAGGCCACAAAGAACTTGAAGTTAGGCCTTCAGAATGGAGATAGGAGAGGAAACAGGTAGAGACATTTTTCAGAATTGGTCTTGACAATGATTGATGAGAAAACGGGTATCTGAGGCTAGAGTCCAAGGAGACTTGAGTGGGATTCAGTGGGAATGCACCCGTAGGTGAATGAGCGATGACTCTTTTGTTATTTAAAGCTGTGCGAGGATGAAAGCTCATGTTTCAATAACTGAACAGAGAGCAGCAAAATTATTTTCATGTAAATAATTAAAGTGGCAAATACTCCTAGGAAATCATGGGGTAAAGGAGTCAGAAATACTCAGTTGGAATTGTTTTGAGTCATTGAGTTTCTCTGTTGACTAGAAAATGGAAAACAACAAATCATATATGGATCAGATGCATGAAAGTAGAAGTGGGCAGTGCCTTTAGTGTATTCCATCAGCATGGGGTCGTTCAATCCTGAGAGATTGCAAGGTGTATTTAATGCATATGGAAGTTTAAATCATTAGAGTGCCTGTTAACAATGTTGACTTATAACTCTTGTTCAATATAGTTTTCCCAGAAAAGCTTTCTCTGATTTTTCTTTCAATCTGTGAAATTATCTAATAATATTGGATTCTTTCACAGGAACATTAAAATCTGCCTTCATCGCTTCCTTCTTGCTAAATAAGTACCTGCCCATCTCTTTCTGGGGCCTTTTATTGTTATTTTTAAAATATTCTTGTGGATTTGTTTCATTTTGTTCTGATTCTTTTTGCTGTTTTTGGAACAGTATTGCTTTGTACCCCAGTGGGCCTCATACTCCCTTGGCAATCCTGTCGTCTTGAGCTTCTGTATGCTAAGATTCCATGTGTGCAACACAATGTCTGCCAAGACCTTATTATTTCCTTTGCTTTGTCATGCCATTGGGATTGGAAGTGATCTATATGCTGGGAAATGGTCTAACACTTGAGCTTTCCTTCCATCCTCTGATTCCATTTTCAGTTGGAGGGATTCGGCCTAGTGCCTTGTTTATATGATAAGCAAATACTCTACCACTGAGCTGTGCCCACTTATGTCTTATGAACAGGTCACTTAAATATGTCACTTTGCTTCTGACATGGTTGGGCATAAGTTTTATTTTGAAACTTATTTCTAGTGTGTGACCCTTTTAAGGATTAAATTGAAATACCCTTTTGGAGATTGAAATTAAATGACCCAGTATGATTTATGAGTGCTAGACATAGAGAAAAGAAAATAAATACCTACATTCAGAACTACTTAAAATTTGTCCAGTAACAATCATGTATTTAACATATATTTTAAAAGCTTTTATTTAAAATAATAAAAAACACTATTATTATGAGGGAGTATAGGTCTGTTCTCAAGTACAGTGCCTATAGGCACCCAAGAGACTGTCAGATCCCACAGAGCTGGCAATACAGGGAGTTATGAATCTCTTGTCATAGATAATTGGTTGCTGAAAGAATAGTCTGAGGTGTTTCTGAGTCAGCTATTCATACCCAATGTTGAGAGTTTTTGAAGATGTATAGGAATAATCAAGATTGATTTTGCTTGTTATCATATTTAAAATGCATATTATCAAAAAATTCCCAGAATTAAAAAAAATCTACAACTTAAAGATTATCAATCAAAAAAATACTGTCATTGTACTTGAACCATATGTCGCTGAGCTTCCACTTCTGTCAGAGGAGCTAATGCTCCTCCATTACAAATCACACAGGTATCAGACTTAAGAAGAGTCAGTGTTGCCCTTAGTCAGTCAGCATGGAGTCATCTATGCTGGTCGCTGGGTAGGTGGCTCATTCTCTAGTGCATGGCTACATCCCCATGCACATAGACACAGTACTAATTCTATTCAGGGTTGTTATTGATAGCAAATAAACAAAGAACATTGAATTGGGAGAAAGATAGAGTAAGAAGCACTAGAGTAAGAAGCTGGAGGGAGGAGTGGTGGATGAACTTGACCAATATATATTGTATAACTACCCAAGAATGAAACTACCCAAGAATGAAAACATATTACTTAAAACATAAATGTAATTTAAGTTTATCTTGGCATGGAACTACCAAAGAATGAAAAATATTACTTAAAATATACATGTAATGTAAGTTTGGTTTGTTAATCGCTTGTAAAAAAGCACAAGGAAGAAATGTTTTCTAGAATAATTTAGAACACACACAAAAAAAGAGACAGGTGTTTTAGAATTAACTAGCAGTCAGTAAACACAAAGCTAGAAATAGCCCATATTAGGTTGAAAAACAGTCATTAAGTTCCCTACAAATTTCTTACATTTGTTAAAAAGGCTAATCTGTTAAGGATTTACACTTAAGTTTTTTTATGGAACATTTTATGTTTCCTGTTGTATACTTACCATCTTTCCTGCCAATTCACATATTTAAACTTTCAAATCTGTCATTGTAACTGAAAACCTGGTTATCTTGTCAAATTCTCTTGTGTCAAACAGCGTACCCATGGGATACTGACAGTCTTTCTGAAGGAAGTATGCTGGTGCCAAAGCAGAGAAAATGGTCTTGACTTGGATGCAGGCCAGGCAAAGTTTTCAGTTAGCAGAACCTTCTAAGACTGACTTGTATTGTGATAATTTATATGAAATATATTTTGTCTTCAAATTGTTTCAGGACCAACTTCAGACTAAGCTTTTGTAAAATACCAAGGGTTTCTTGTCTCCATTGTTTACATGTTTTCTATGAATACATTTGCATCTTGATCCCCTTTTCTCTCAGTGAAATGACCATGCCCTTTCCCTTAAACATTGCCTTCTGAGTTACAAGCATACCTCTGCCTGAACACGTTAAATAAGAATGTAGACTTTTTTCTTTGCTTTTATAGTCATAATCATGAGAGGCCAATTGAGTTTTTCTAAGAGAATATCATCTTAAGACACCTGTGTCTTTCACAATTAATGGAGGTCACAGTTAACATTTTATGGTGTCTCTAGATGAAATGAGCTTTTCAGTTAATATGCTTTTGATGGTTTAACCTTTTCTTTAACGCCCTCTGAATTGTAGTACTTTATATGATGACGGCATTCAACTTCATCTGGTAAGGACTGCACTGTCCCCTCAGAGACTGGATTGTTGTGTTTTGTGATTTGCTGCTAATGTGCCACTGGGGGAGGAGATATGACTCAGTGATGGGTCTTCAGTCCTAGAATCAATAAGACATAAACTCCGAGACAGAGGAAAACCTATTTGGACATCTAGAGTGGGAAAGGATAAACAGGCTTTAACATTGTCATTTGGCATCTGCTAAAGGCAATGGCTTTGTGATTTGAATTAGTCATCTGCATCTGTGGACTCCTCCAATAACATTACTCATAATAGTGATCTCGCTTATGGCATTTGAATGTCTAATGTCTAATTTTATTCCAAGACCTTGGGAACAAATGTCTAATTTTATTCCAGAAATACTAAAGAGAAAAAAATCCATATTTTTAACTAGTATAGCCATAAAACCAAACCAAGTTTACCCCTTAGCAAACTGCTACTTATTTCTATAATGAAAAGAAGACATGAGAACAGAACGGTTCCTTTAAATTGTGTCACTGTACACAGAACAGTCTAACATCTTAATCTTTTGTACCAATGCCTCTTTCCCTTGAAGAATGACCACGGCCCTCATTACTACCTGTTTACATCTAGAGGTGTTATGAAGATTAATGGGAATACTTAACGCTTTGAGCTTCTCCCAAATTGCCCCATTAGAGAAACAGACGCTAAGAGCAACATTTGGTTAGCATCACTGGTTGGCTGCGAGCCCAAATCATTACTCTTTCATGTTGGAAAGGGTGGTGGCCTTTCTCCTGGACCTCACATATATTGTTTTCCCACCTCTGTGCTCACACAATTGCAAGATAAAGTGCTTGCTTCTTCTGCAGTGCCCTGGAGAACAGCCATTTGCTGGGGACATAGATCTTACTTTGTGGTGTGAGCGACCCAACATCTGGGAGTATCAATTTTTTATTCCTTTTAGAAGATTTTCTTTCTTTTTGTAACCTTTAACTTCATAGGTCACTGACCCAAAGAGTAATAGATCAACTTGTCTTGAGAGATTTAAGGACCTTCTTGTTGCCTAGCAGGACTGGAATTTTTGTGCAGCCAAAGTAGTCTTAGGTCCAAGCTTGGAGAAAACTGGTTTGTGAAAGAGATTAGCGGTATCTCTTCAGATCCCTTGCTCCAGTGGAGGGGAGGGATTAAAAGAATCCCATCAGCAGCTCACTTGAGATTCTATCTGGGGATATAATCTTGAAAGAGGTAGGTGTTGTGATGGTGGTACCAAAATGTGCAACGTTTCACATTGACAGTACACAATGAACCATCAGAGTGTTTGCGAGATTACTTGGGTTTTCTGCAATGCATTATTTATTAAACAATTTATTATTTATTTAAAATAAATAAATAATTAA
The DNA here is from genome assembly GCF_004785775.1 of Grammomys surdaster. Taxonomy (NCBI): domain Eukaryota; kingdom Metazoa; phylum Chordata; class Mammalia; order Rodentia; family Muridae; genus Grammomys; species Grammomys surdaster. The sequence goes on from NW_021604622.1 coordinate 25,375,280, forward strand.
AAATCTAATAAATAAATAATAATAAATAATTTAAATAAAAATAAATTTATTAATTTATTTAAAAGCAACTACTACTACATTGTGTCCTTCAAAACAAAGACAAACAAACAAAACCCACAAAACAAAGCAAAAAGACCAATTGCTAGAGAAAGGCAATCAACCAACATGAAAACAGACATGTATGTAGTAGATACCAGTAATGCACAGCTCAGGTGACTTCAGCTTCAGATTGTCCAAGTCCTTTGTTATCAAGACTATGGTTTATAGTTGGCTTTCCAATCCCAAATGCACAGCCCCCAAAGCATACATATAAGCAAAATTATACAGATTGAATGGGTTATATTTATGGACACACACACACACACACACACAAGTATGTAACAATTGGGGAATTAATGTAGAATATTTGAAAGATTTGAAAGAGAGAAAAGGTTATGGGAGTGATTGAGAGTTTAAAGAGAGGGAGAAAGAATAATGTAATTATGTAAGTATAATTTTAAAAAAAAGAAAAATAGACCATGGCTTATAAATATTGTCTTATTAATATTGTACTTATTAACTGGACTTATGCAAATAAAAACATCGTTCTCTGTTTTGTATGATGATGTTGTAATCATATCTGATAAGATGATTTTGAAATGTTCATTAGGAGAAATATAAACAGTTAAACTGGTTCCAGAAGTTACTAAAATTCACCTTGTCGTTTTTGTTTTTTAAATTAAGATTTTTTTTTTTAAATGACTGTTGCTTATCTCTCCATTGCTGTAATAAACTGCTTAGAATCATTAATAGTGTAAGGACAAGTCTCCTTTGGCTCAAAACTTAAGAACTTCCACACGTGTCCGTCTGACCCTGTTTTGTTCTTGTTGGTGGAGACTGTAGCAGACAAAGCTTGAACACCTTGTGTAGACTGGGCGAAGAGACAGATGGAGCTGCACAGGGTCCCAGGATCTTCTTCAACAGTGACCTAACATTTTACTCCAAGGCCACGCCCCCTAACAGTTCTATCTCACAATAGTGCCACAGCTGGGAACCAAGGCTTCAGCAGACGGACCAAGAGAATAAATTGTCTATCCAAATAAATTTGTCTATCCAAATTAGAGAAACAAATGGTCAGATGTTCAGGCATCTCTGTTGTTTATTAAATCAGTTGCTTAAAATGTTGTTTAATTATTTACTTAATTAGTTTTTATGTAAAATTTGTGTGTGACAGAGTGGGTAAGGCGAGAGGCTTACACAGGAAGGCATCCTCAATCGCTTTCTAATTCATTTTTTGAGATTATGTTTCTCACTGAGCTTGGAGGTAACCAATTGGATAGTCTAGGAAATGAGTTATAGGCATCCCCTGTCTCCAAACTTCTCTCCATACAAGCTATAGGGTATAGAGGTGCAGCACCATACCCAGTAATTTACAGGAGTACAGGGGATCAGAACTCTGGTCCTCATGCTTCCTCAATGGACACAACCTGCGTCCAATCACCATGGTTCCTTTTAGTAAAAGGAATATGACTTAGAAATAAACATGCACACAAATGCATACACACACACACACACACAAAACAATAATAATAATAACAACAATTAAAGAAAAAGGTAATCAATTTCAAAAGAAAACAAAGGGTGTATATGGGAGGATCTTATTGGAGGAAAGGAAGGTAGAGATAACATAACTATATTTTAATCCCATTTCCCAAGTTCATAGCTTGGTCTCTTGCTGAAATGAAATGTGGGCCAGTAGTTTAGAGGAACATTTAACACTATAGTGAGGATGACAGGGGTGGGGTGTGGGGAGGTTTCCATGTAATCAGATCAGAGAGACTAACCTGCTCTTTTAATGGGGAAACATATGTTGCAGTCAGATCATAGTCACAGAAGTGAAGACATTAAGCGGCAGTGGGATCTTCTGTCTCTCTCGTGTTGATACATTGCATAGACCGATGCTCTCTCACAGGTCTCAAACACAGATCTCTTGATAAGTCAGATACCCCTGGTCTCTGGTTCTGGGTGTGATATCACCCACACAAGTAGCAGGATGATATTTTATCCCCTACATCATTACCTCTTTTTACCTTCATTCTCAGCATGCTCGTGGATGCTTTGATTTCGGGGGTTCTACTGAAGGTAACTTGATCTCTGTTTGTATTTTACAGAAACTATCTCTTCAGACTACAGCTTGAGGATCTGTCTCTCATCCAGGTAAATGTGATTTATTTTGCTTTTAACTTACCATTTTTCACCACAAGGATCCAAAGCCAGGTTCATGTAGAGTTGTTAATCTGGATGAGCAGGGTTCATTTCCTCAGTGGTCAGGGCCCCCGGACTCTGAGCTGCTTTATCTGATGTGAGTCATCACCTCTTTAATTCCCAGTTAGCCATTTCCTACTGCATGTGGTCAGTTTGCTCCCTGGATATCAGGTGGTGACAGTGGGAGAGACATGGGTTAAAATCCCGATAAAGCAAAGAGAAAATGTTAACCTCTAAAAATGAATTCATTTTTGTTGCCATGTGGAGATTGAACTTGGTATTTTATGCTTGAATGTTTATTTTTGTGGCCAATCTGATCTCCACAGCTTCTTTGCTTCCTCTAGTCTTTTAGGAAAATATGCCAGGCAGGTTCTTTTAGAAGGGAAAATGAAAGAGATACAAATATCTCCCCTACCCGTGTTTCAAAGCTTTCCCTGCAGACTGTTAGTATCCTTGAGCTTTGGAGAGTTTGGAAAATAGACTTGAAACAATTTTAGTAATACCCTGCTGTCCTGGGCGCTAAGAAGTGACTGGGTTGAAGTTGATCCTTTCTGTCTAGAATGTTGGGTAAGAATGAGCAAAGTCACTCAAAGGAGATGAGGCACAGGAATTGTTCAACGGTTGTGTTTTGCTTTTGCTTTTTAAGTTATGATGATGAATAAATACTTATAATAGTTTTATCATATTGGACAACAAGTTACCTTCACACTACAGTTTGGTGTGTAACTGACGTCTTCAGCTGAGCTAACTGGTTGTTAAAATGGTGACTTTTATTGATAAGCAATCAGAGTGATCAGCAAGTGACAGGTACCCTCCCTCTTAAGTTAATCAGAACAATGAGAAATAGACTAAACGATGTCACTTATATTTAGATCTAAAAACATACAATTCAAAGAAGCAGAGGATAAAATGATGGCTACCGAAGGCTTAAAAAATACATAAAGGCCTGGAAAGGCTTTTGCCAAAGTATACACAATTCCAGTTAGACATCAGGAAGAATTCGAAGATATGATTATACAGCTTGATAATTAGAGTTGCAATACCTATGCAGCATACTTTCAAACTGTCAAAAGCAGGTTTTAAATTTTCTTTTCACAGAATCACAATAAATTTATTAGATAATATACAGATTCTGATGCTCGAAGCCATTTCACAGTCTATACACGTATAATGAAATCGCATTGTGTTAAAAATATATGAAATTTAACCAAGCAACAGTTTAAAAGTTTAAACACAATTGTAAAAAATATTATAAAATAATCTTATGGAATATTGGCCGTTCAATATAGAGTATGTTCATTTCTACTCTCATGGTATCGGGCGGTATCTAAGCTTTCATCTGTGAAATGTGGGCTGTGAGCTGGGGAGCTAGCTCAGTAAGTGTTCAATCCCGGAACCGAGGGAATAATGCAGGTGTGGTAGTGTGCACTTGTACTCTCAATGATAGGGAAGTGGAGTCAGGCAGCTGGATCCCGGGGCTTGAATAACTGCTAGCCTACTTGAAGGATTCCAGGGCTGGAGAGATCTTGCCTCAAACTGTGCTTTTGGTGGCTCCTTGGCTTCCCCATGCATGAACGCATGGACTCTCACAGAATTGTGCATCCACACAAACATAAATGTGTACACACACCCTAAAACGGGTATAGAGTGACTGTGCAAGTGTGTGCAGAGGAGTGTGCACAGAAAAAATAACTTTATTTATTTATTCCTATCCTAACTCTCTGGGGTTAGAGATTCTAGAAGCATTAAATTCCAGGAAAGTGAACACAATTTACAAACAGACTTCTCCACTGTGGGAAGTCAGTGTTTCTTGGAAAAAATGATGGTTCTAGGACAGACAGAGGATTGTATAAGATCAGATGGAGGAGCTTGTTTTAGAAAGGGAAGAGGGGTTCAAAGACTGGCAATGAGATGTTGGGACCCAGGAGCCATCTGAGAGTGAGCTCACTGCACAAAATGAAGAAATTGTTTGCCAAGAAACAGTAAAAGTAGCAGATTATTGAACACTGAATCAGATAAGAACTGATGAACATATGTTAACATTATAATAAATGAGGCAAAAAAGCCAACTATAATATTGACGGAAAAAATCTAATAGAAAATTAAGAACTGGCAACTGTCCCACTGTAAACTCAACCACATAAACATGATCCTTGGGTGGCAAATTTGTCATGTGGGTTTGATGACAAATAAGACATTGACATTCTCATAGTACCTACCTAGATAATAGTTACTAACTGCACTTGGAAAACTAGGACGTCATCAATGAAGAACCCTACTATGAATCTATAACCATGCAGAGTAATAGGACTTTAGCAGTAATGGACAAAGGGTCTGTGATTTGTTGAACTGAGGATGCAGTAGGGTTTCCATGACAACCCACCCAAACTTATAAACAATCTCATCATAAGGAAACATCACTTAAGCCCAAGTAAACATCTTACAAAAATCTAGTTTTGAACTTTCAAATATTGGTATGTGTGCAAATAAAGACCTGCTTCATCCAGAAAGAGATCACCTTAACATGTCTATCAAGTGTGATACTTATCCAAATTGATTCTTAAAACAAACTTTATCACGCTATAAGTGACACTTTTGAGACAATGTGGAAATCTGAATATCACTAGATGAGATAGAAACTTTGTGCCTTATAAATATATAGACATTAATCCCTTGATTTGTATGACTATGATGATAAATGCCATGGAAGAGAATGCCCTTTTCTTTGGAAAATGACAACAAACTGTGGAGGGTTGCTATGATTTCAATATCTAGTGTTCCCCCCATCAATAGGCTCCTGTGTCTGCATACATGTCCTTAGCTTGTGGTACTGCTTGGGAAAGTTTTGGAATATTTAGAGGTGGGGTCTTGCCGGACAAAGCAGGTCACAGTGATGGGCTAGAGGGTGAGGGTGGAGTAGGGAGGGACTTTATAAGTCAGCTCCACTTTCTGTTCACGTTCTGCTTCTTGACTGTGGGAGCAGCATAACTAGTTGGACTCCTGGTATTGTTGGCAAAGCTTCCTGCCATGACCATGATGTCATGTGGTTCTTTGAGCCAGAATGAAGCCTTTGTCACCAGACATTCAGGTATTTCATCACAGCCAAAGGAAAAGTAGCTGACAAGAGGAGTTAAAGGACATCGTGTTCATAAGTGACTTGTAAACAGCTTAAGTTGTGTGTGTGTGTAGTTGTTACACACACAAAATGAAGAAATGAAACAGCAAGTCTGATAGCGTGTTACTAAGGAAATTGGGATCAATATCATAAATACTCTTAACATTTCTTGACTATATCATAATAAATGCAGAAAGCTCCAGGTATGCCACTCCTGTTAAGCTGTGAATAGGAGTGTTGTCAGGGCAAGCAGACACTAATTGTCTTTCCAGCTATCACTTCATTTTGCCAGGACTATCTCTGACAAGGTCATATGTAGGTCGCTGACAGCAGTGAACACCCTTACTGAAAAAGTGAAGTATGTCAGTATGGCTACCTAGTGCGTCTCAGTCTGCTCACAGACTGAGGAAAATAGTGACATCCAAAAGGTGGTTTTCAATACAGCTGATAACAGGAGCCAAACATTCTCCTCACCCCTGACCCTGACTGCCCATGCTGAGCCGTGCCACTCTCCTGTTTTGTGTCTGTGTCTGTAGGATTGTAGCTCCTTGTTTACTTTGTGTTACAAGAGATAAAGCTAAATTTTTCTCAACACTATTTGTTTCTCATGTGTCCCTAGGAAACAAGTCTAGTTGATTTCTATGAATATTTTATTTTTATTTAAATTACTTATTCCAAGGGTGAAAAAAATAATAATGGCACTGGCAAACAAAAAACTGAATTGTTGTTATAAATGGGTCATGTGAGAGGCCTGAAGACAGTACAGGCCTTAAAGACACTTACTGCTGAACCCAATACCCAATGCTTGGTCTTGAGAATCGCATGATAAGCATACACACAAATACACAGACACACACAGACACACAGACACACAACACACACTTATACACAAACACACACACAGAAGGAAGAGAGAGACAGAGAGAGAGACACACACACAGACACACACACAGAGATACACACAAATGCACAAACATACACAGACATGTACACACAAAAAGAAAGAGAGACATACACATACACACGGACACACAAACAACATACACACTTATATATATATACACAGTTTCATACATATTCACAGACACACATACCCAGAAACACACACAGGAATCCATGGACACACACTCTCATACTAATATTTATGCACACAAACACACTCATAAACACACATTGACACACACTAACACACATGCTCACACACACAGATATAGTCTCATACACACAGTCACATACGCACACAGGCACACACTCATACACACCACACGCATATACAAACTTACATACAGAGACCTACTCACATACACACAGAGACACACACTCAAAAACAGACACACACCTATAGGGACACACACACATGCATACACATAGGAGAGAGAGAGAAAGACAGAGAGAGAGAGAGAGAGAGAGAGAGAGAGAGAGAGAGAGAGAGAGAGAGAGAATAAAATGACATATTTAGTCTTAGATAATTCTATATTATCTGTTATTCTCAATGGATAAAAAAATAAGGATCTATGGGGAAAAGAGCTTCATATTACTATAGCCGAATTCTGCCAATCTAAATGGGATCATTACTTGTCTGAATTCCGTAAGTCTCAAGGCTTGTATATTCTGTGTCTCTAGCCTGCTTTGACTCAACCGCCATACTCAGGCACTCAGCACTGCTGCTGGACAGGGCAGCGGTGATAAGTAGGATGTGTGTCAGTAGGATGTTAGTAACTTCTGATTCTTTACACAAAGACCGCTTTCTACTAGAGATTTGTAGACTTGAGGTTAACAGTTTTTTCCTCCCCTCTCCAAAGACAAAAAAACAGCAAACAAACAAACAAAAACAAAACAACAACAACAAAAACAACCCAAGAACTGATATCAACTTTGAAAGGAAGGAAGGAAAAAAATGTAAGTGGAGGCAAATGAAGTTGGCTCCTGTGCAACCATTCTATGTTGTCTTGCTCCTCTGTTCCTGAAGATGCCATGGCTCCTTCATGTGGCTGGTGTCTAACTCATCTCTTCCATCACCTTGAACACAAGGTAGTCTACCTTCAGTGTCAAGCTGTGTCTTGGTTCCACAATCACTGACTGTTTCCCACAGTCAAGTACCTTCTCTTGCAGCCTCTCCCTTGACCCCACCTTCTTCATCTACAAAAATAATTGGAACTTCAACCTTCACTTCAAGCATTTTGCTTTGGATCCAGTCAAGGAAGGTTGGCATGTGACACTGAGGTCGTTTCTTGGTGGTATAGCTTTTGGATCTGGCTAGTGCTCACTCCTCAGGAGGTAATCATCCTGTGTTTTATTTCTCTCTGTGTGCTGATTCACTGCATTAGGACACCAGGCAGATGGCAGTAAACAAACAACGGCTGTAAATGTTCTAATCCCTTGACATGCAGTATGCTGCAGCCCTCCTTTATCTTTACTTAGATGACATTTATTTACTGTGGGAGGGGAGGGTCTTTGTGCACATACTATGACATGTGCGGAGGTCAGAAGACAATCCCTGAAATCAGTTCTCCTCCTGTGCCATTTGGGTCCTAGGGATAGAAGCCATGCCCTCATGCTTGGTGGCAAGCACCTGTACCTACTGAGCCATTTTGCAAATTCCTACTTTGTCTTTTTAAAGTTCAGGTTAAAGGGTATGAGATAGGCCTCTCAGAAAGGCTCTGAAAGAGACTTGCAAGTGTCTCTTGTTGCTCTGTGGAAATCTCAGTCCTAGGGTGAACAGGCAGTTCCTGACTCTGAGATGCTCTCCCTTATACATTGGCTGCTATATTCTCTATGCTCTCTACTCTTCTGTTCAGTGACTCTGCCTTCACGTCTTAACTTTGGTTGAGCAACAGTGAGCCAGCACATGTGGAATGATGCTCCTTTCCTCTTTAGAGATTTTCACAGACTTTAAGAAACTCCAGCTGGGGCAGGGTGTTCTGCACTGCACTGTTGTCTGTTAAACACTGTTATCAGTAGTGGTATCGGTTTGTGGATCCCTGGTGAAACTTTAAGGATTCTGTGAGATTGTAACACAATGAAAAAACCTCATTATGAGCTCATGATTCCTGAGAGTCCTGATGCAAGCGGCTGGAACAGAGTAAACAAATTCTTCCAATCTGAGGGTGTTTCTGCCCATGTGAACCTCATTGCACTAGTCAACACAGGCATCAGAAATGAAGTCTTGGAAAGCCTTGAGTAAATGATGGATTTGATACAAATCTCCACCATCACCAGAGGACTAGTCACATATATGTATGCCATGAAGAGGCTACGTGTGGTTGGTTACTATGAGCTCCAGCTAGCAAACTTCAGTATGTAAGGGGAAACACCCAAGAGCTGCTTTTAATCACAGAAATAAAAGGTGCTTTTCATCAGTGACTTGAGAATCCAGCATTACTGTTGGATCACTTACAGACCATCTTTCCACCTAGGGATGGAGGCAGATGTCCTGGCATGCTGTTATTTAGCCATGCCTACTGAAGACCAGTCATTTCCAGGCAGAGTAAGAGTCTACCATTATATGTCTGCGTCTCTTCTGCTTTGTGTTGTAATAACAGCTTCGAAACTCTGTCATCACGTCTGTTCTTGCCTCGGTGATGACATTTGTTCTAGAAGAAAAACAGTTTCAGGAAAATATAAGAGCACAGACCATTGAAAACCACGTTTGCCAACCTGGAAGCGTGCCACCACAGTCTCTGCTCAGGTACCCACTGATCTGATCCCACTGGACAAGTAGGAAAGAATAAGAGGAGAAAGTTCAGCTCCTCCCTCACTGTCTATGGGGGAATTTCACAGGGTCTGCTTTTTTTCTCCTCCTTTCAAAAAGAAAGGAATTCACTGTTTCTCACAACAGCAAGCACAAGGGGAAGAATAGAGATCTGTGTACCACTGGTCTCCTTATAACTTCTAAACTTGGAATGTGTTCATCTCTCTCACTTCATTGTCTTTATTGTAGAAAACATTGTCAGTAGCTAAGATGGGTGTTAGTTTCTCTCTCTGTGTATCTGTGATTGGGAACTGACTTTTAACTTGTGTCCATGGTTAAGCTATTACCGAGCAGGGCAGTTCTTCCTCCTGAGGTATATGACAGCATCTAGGGACACTTTCCATGGTCATGGATGTATATATACTGCACTACACAGAGCAGTGCCTCCCCACCCAGAAAAGCATCTCATTCTGTGTGATGTACTGCCGATGGTGCACTCCTTTGCCAGTTGGTTTGTACCTCAGTTATCACATATTTCAAATAAGTCAGATAATGATCCAGGAACTGTGGATGAGTGCTTGATTGCACCTAGAAGATCTGTGATATGCTAGGAAATTCATCTTTTCAGATTTTATTAATATATACAATCCTTAACATATTTAAACCATTGGTGACCATGTCCAAAAAATATGCTGTGATTCTTGGGTCTATATTGCCTTCTTTTATTAATATGAGATTAAATTTAAAAATGAATTAAGTCAATTTATAATATACACTCTAATGGGTCATAACACTCTGGTATAAGTACCCTCGGCTGGAAAGCTCTAGAATCTAAAGAATGATTAACTAATTAATAATTTAGAATAATTATTCCAATGAGATAGTCACATTGATTAATTTTTTAAATTATGTTTTGTATTTATTGAGTTGGGAGGGCCTGGCCTCCCCTGTGGCTCTAAGAAATCCTGGCTCCAAAGCATCGTCCCTCATTTGTCTTTCTTTATCACGTGTTCTTAAAACCTCAGTTTGCTGGAAACAGAAAGATTTGATTATATCCTTTTAAGGGTCAGAGAACTAAGGCACGTCAATCATAAAGTTGTAACACACATAAGTATGCCAGCTCATTTGCATGTCATCAGCATGCAATCATGGCTGTCTGTGGCTGCTAATCAGAGGACCTGAGCACTTCCAGCACAGATAATCAGAGCCTGAAGTATTTATGGTTTAAATCTTTTAAGAAAATGTGTTTGATTCTCCTATCTGAGTGATAGGAAGAGTTCCATGTGTGTTTCTTGGTAGACCGAAGAGCTGAATGTGAGGCAGGGTTAGATGTTTTCGTTGTTACAATTTTTTTCCCTTTCTCACACAGTGTTCTGTTGATGAGATTCTCTGTGTTCTCGTGTATGATACTCAAAGAGTCTGATGAAGACTAATAGCCTGGAGCCCATACAGCCCCTCCTCCATCATCTGCTTCTAGTCTCTTATGTCTTACCCCCCGGTCAGGATTCCTGTCAAGCACTGTTGTGGCTAACAGTTTGTTCAAAACTTTTCATCCGCCCTCTTCATAACTTCTTGGAGGGTTTGCATTGAGAATAAATAGGTGTGCTGTACACAGAGCCTGGCTGGGTTTTCATTGGTTCCGGTTGGGTAGTCTCTTTCCCTCACTCATTGAATACACATAAGAGACTCATTTCTCATGTCTGACAGTCCAGGGCAGGCTTTGAGGGGCTCTGTCTCATGTTGCCATTTGGGAGTAAGTTTTAGTTGATGTCATCTCCATCTTCACCCTGCCTATTTCAGAGTAGCCTAGGAGAGTGATTAGACACCTCCTTGAGCATCCATTCTCAGTCAAATTGCACTGTCATAGCATAGTGCCACATCACACATGGGCAGGAAACAGTGAACAGCTAGGAAGGAGAACAAGATGAGCCCCAAGGATGTGCTTTTCTGGTCTCTTCTTCTACCCTACTTACTTATTTTAATTTCTCCTATACACAAACAGATTTATTCATGCCTCTGACATTTTTGTGAATAGTAAGCATGGTACCCTGAACAAGCCACTTAACCTATTCAGACCTCAATTTTCTCCACAGTATATTTTGGAGAGGAGATTGAAGACATGGGGATTATCCCTGAAGTCCTTGTCAGTATTGGAATTTTAATCATCATCCTGCTTACGTTCCCTTCCGGTCATTGTTTGAATGATTCTTATTTCTGTGTCCTTAAGGAAAGCTGTCCCTATTAACTTGCTGTGACGTTTACTTGGTCAAGTTTCAATGTGATCTGTGGCGAAGTAGTGCTGTCAGTCACAGCAAAAGAATGACCACATGTTTATTGAGTCCCTGCCCTGTATTCAGCTATTAGAACACAGCATCTCATTGGTAGAGAGTCACTGAGGTTTGGGTGGCATCCTAATCTTACAGAGTAGTTCAGGCTCAGGGCACATGTGATTCCATCAAGGTAATTTCTTCATATGTAGTTGAGCTCAGTTTTGGCTGGTGTGTGGAAGACTGCAGAGGAAAGGTGGCTGCTTTACCTCTACCTTGTATTCTACTCCTTTGTCCTGTTTGCGATGTGACCTACTGTTAGCCCTTGGTTTATAATGACTACATATGTTAACTTGTAATTGTAATTTACACTGGAGTTTAAAGTCAGGTTCCATGGAGCCCTCTCTGACACATAAACTCATAATGCATGAGCTATTGAGATAAGATTTCAGGAGATGGGAGTTGGAGAGTATTGCTAAGAAAGAGAACAGGCCAAGAAGCTCTCAGAGTTGGAGTGCACCCTCAGCCAGATCACATGGGGAAGTAAGGAACATGACTAGGTCCATGGCTCATGTTGTTAAGGCAAAGAGGATGCTCAATTACATACAATTCCTCATGCCCTTCAATTAACCCTACTTCCTGCTTTGCTTGGAGACATAGTGACATAGCTTTCCAATGCAGTGACTTTTATCAGCAGAGAGTAATTCTCCAGGGGAGGAGACTGGTTTCAGCCAATGCTGAAGCAGCTAAAGACAGGGAGCCCTGCTCTGAACACAGACCTGGGCAAGGTGCCAGTTTCTCCACTATGATGGATCATGCTCAGGAGTTTCAGGAATATTATTTAGGTTTGTTCAGTGTTCTGGACCCTGACTTCACAGATAGTTGCTTCTACTCAAAACCAACCAATCTACAAACCAGCAATCAAACAAGCAGAAAGAGAAACAAAAGCCAAACCACTATCATCAAAACAAATGAAGTAAATGAAGTGTTTTTATGTATTTGTTGCTGGTCTTATTTTGAATTTCTTCTTTTCAAGCAATCTCAAAAAAAGAAAATGAAAATCAAAAATACATGCATATTTTTCTCAGCTGTCTCTATCATTTAGTTTAATGAAATGAGGTCAAGAAATGTCTATGACCCAATGGTAGAAACTGTCTGATGATCACCAATCACCAGGCACTAGATAAATGGAGGGTTCATTCAGCTATCTGAATGTATTTCTATGTTCTTCTTAAAAGTAGCCTGGAACCTGATATAACTGTTGAAGGATGTGCAGGCTGAAGAGTTCTCTGCCCTGTTTCCATCTCCTTTATCTTTCCTGCTCTTCCCCAAATATTGACACTGATGGATGAGCTGGCACACCGGGAAACCCCACTGTTTCTAACTGAAATAATATGCTTCTTATTTGGGTAAGAGATTACAAACTGTGGACGCTGGAGGCTTGTGGTTACCTAGAGGGCAAGTAAGAAGTGAAAGGGAAGCTCCCGAGAAAAATAAATGAGAAAATGTGGGTCACATAGCCCTAACATTCTTTAGACTGAATGGATTGAAACTTCTCATGAGAGGGCTGTGAACCCCTTAGTCATTTGTCATCCTGATTTTATTCAGAACCATGACAGGATTGGACAGAGCAAGTGTAGACACAGCTATACTGGGCACAATCCTTGTTTAGCATGTCTGTCAAATATGATTTCTGCCTTGCCCCATGTTGAACCTTTAAGAGCGTATGTATTTCTTTATTAGATAAAAATGTTCCGTCTGTTTATATCAGTTCTCACTGACTTTGGTGTTATCAGCCTTTTACTAAGTGTTTTGGCAAATTTGATGCCAACTTGACACAAACCAGAGTCATCTGAAAGTATGGAACCTCAGTAGAAAACAAATGCCTTCATAAGATACAGCCATAAGGCATTTTCTTAATAATGATTGGTATGTGAGGGCCCAGTGGCCATTGTGGATGTAGCCATCCTTAGACTGATGGTCCTGGATTCTATAAGAAAGCAGATTGAGCAAGTCATGATTCTTAAACCAGGACACCGCACCCCTCCATGGCCTCTGCATCAGCTCTTGCCTGTAGGCTGCTGCCCTGCTGAAGTTCCAACTCTCACTGCTCTTGATAATGAATAGAACTGTGAATGAAATAAACTCCTCACTAAGTTGTTTTTGGTTATGGTATGTCATCACAATAGTAATCCTAACTAGATCACCAAGTGTCACCACATTATATTATATGGGTTGACTGAACAAGTTAACTATTTCAATTTATCCATATTTTCAAATTTTAGGAGTATTCAAATTTTATGTAAATATGTTCTAGAGCACACACAGTGACGTTTGCTTGAAGACATTCCTCACTATGTGTAGTGGATTCTGTCCAAACATTCACATAGACTGTTAATATTTTCCATAGAGTACTTATACATCCCTTTGCCAAAATAAAATTCAATCACCATTTATATAAATGGGCAAAATTAAAATATATCTGATTTTCAAGAAAACATACCTATGATTGAAGATAGTGGAGGAAAAACTATCAGACCACCTCTTTCTCAATAAATAATTTAACTCCAAAACTTTTGAATAACGATGGAAACTTCTAGGAACATATGAAAGGGAACACATGTATATATGTTTATATTTATACATATATGAGTGTATATCCTTTAAGAAGTCTTCATATTTTGAGTACATACACACATTATATATATATATATATATATACATATACATACACATACACATACACATACACATACACACATATATATATATATATATATATATATATATATATATATATATAGTGCGTGTGTTTAAAGGGAGAGTGCATGTTTGCAATAGAGGTGGTAGCTAACCAGCTAGAGAGATGGTAGACAGACAGGTGATAGATGTAAACATTTTCAAGAACGTAAAGCATCATTTTGTTGGAAATGAAATAGGGAAAACTGTAAGCTAAAATACACTGAAAACGCTTGACAACACCCAGAGTAATTACTTCAGAAGAAAGAAAAACACTGGAAAGAATATAAAATGACACAAATTAAGAGCCCCACATTGCATGGCATTCAGCTAAGTGCTCCAGTAATTCCATCAGTGCAAGATGGAAGACGGAATGTCGGTGAGCACCATGGCTCTCACCAGTTATGTCATGTTGGAGCAATAGAAAAGATTTAAAGGTCATTATCGTACAGGAGAAACTAACGTAGGATAAAAGTACATTGGGCTCTTTTTTTTAGAAAGTAAACCTTGATGTGACAGTGGCTTCTGATGAAGAAGAACTATATATTGACAAAGGCAGAGTGCTGACAGTACGAGGTGAAGTCTCAATGCTTTGTGAACACATGGTATCGCTTTCTTACAAGAGGTTCCAAACTTTGAAATTATATGGGTCCAGGGGTAGAATTTCTAGCCTAAAACAGGGTAGAATTAATTCGCCATGTTCCGGGGATTCTGAAGATATAAATTCTTGACTGAAAACTGAAAAGCCAGATCATAGGAACTAGGGTGAGTGAGGAGCACTGGCAAGACCCTTTATCCTATGAAATTTATTCCAAGTCACCCAGGGTGCCTGACCTGGGTGCAACAAACTCTATAAGTAGCAGGTTTTTCCATATGTACATAATTATAGTAAAGTTGGTTCATAAATTAGGCATCAAGACTGATTAGCAAAAGCACTAGGGAAGTAGTCCATTTGCCAGGAGAGATGGCCCAACTGCTAAAGCACTTGCTGTATAAATGTTAAGACCTTGTTTTGGATCCCCAGGCTCCATGTAAAAGATTGGCTTGTATGTGAGCACAGGATCCCAACCTACACTTGGTGTTGAGACAGAAGGCTCCCAGGTTCACCAAGTACAGAACAAAAAAATACAATATGCTAGAAAGTAATATAACACGGCATTTGATATTATGGCACTTCTGGCCATAATAGTTGCATAACCCCCACACATACATATACACAGCATGTCTCTATACTTATAGCCAGATGAAAATTATACAATTATATGGATAGGTTGTGACAAATACATATGAAACATGTGAATACGTCTCTACCTTTCCAAGGTAATAGTTAATAGGTATCCCCAAAACACCTCTGTCTATCTCTGAGACAAATAGTAAGGACCTCACAGCTTAATAGAATGCATGTAGGAAGTACATGTCATCCAGAGAAAAAGCATGAATTTCATAGTTAGGATAATTTAGTGTGTGTATCCCTGGGGAAGTCTAATACATCCTCCATGAGCGTTTGTTAATTGCCTGTAGATGAAGGCCATCTATAGGCTAGGCTGATGCAGTTCTTTCTGTCCATGCTGGGATGTCAGAATTGGAATTGTTCAGGTTTTGTTTAAGTAGTCATATTCTTGAGATTTTGTGGGCATAGCTACCCTGTCATATACAGAAAACACAGTCTTGCAGCAGACTTGCTAGTCCTAAAACTAAACATATAAGCAACACTAAATGGCCTCACCAGGTGTGTGTATATAGAAACAGACAAGCCTATAGATGGCCT
>NW_021604622.1:25391503-25464671 GCF_004785775.1 Grammomys surdaster
GTGTGTGTGTGTGTGTGTGTGTGTAGTGTAACAGTAAGAATTAATGGCCATGGATCTGAAAAGAGCAGGAGGAAAAGACATGGTGGGACTATGGGGGAAGGGGGCATGATGTAATCATATTTTAATTTAAAAAGTAAATACATTTTTAAAATTCTTTTAAAAACTCATTCATTTTGTATTTCTGGAAGCTTGCCATTTAATATTTCAAACCACAGACACTTTCATGTAACCAAAATCTTGAGAGGTGAAACAACAGAAAAGGGTCCATGAATATCAAATCCCCAGATTAAACCTGTCTGGGATTCATTCATTCCACACTTGACAAGGGGGACTGTGCTGTGTATTGTCTTCAGCTCACCCACACCCAGCATCGTCAACTAAACCAAAAAGCAAACCACTCTGGAGGTTTTTCATTTATACTGTGTCAGGGCAAGAAGACAGAGTGGATGCAAGAAGACACAGAACAGCATGAAAAGTGTAAACAAGCAATAGAGCAAAGCTTGTAGTTAACCTAACCAGCTAAGTTAGGAGGAATGACTTCGAAGGACATTGTTCAACACATCCAAGGAAACAGAGGAATTTTTAGACAAAACTGATTTTAAAATGGAGAGTTTCTCCAGAAAATCATCACACAGATGTACCACGACCCCTCCCTTGCATGCATGCAAGCACTCAGTTTATTTGAAAAGCCTTCAGGCACCAATACCAATGGCAAGTTTGAAAAATAAATTTAGTAAAATCTCCAAAGAGTAACACAGACTGTTCAATGAAACATGAAGGTACCCCACTCTAGCTAGGGAGGCAGATCAGTGCCCTGCTCAGCCATCATCAGAGAAGCTTTCATCTTGGAGCAGAAGGGAACAGATACAGAGACCCACAGCCAGACACTATTCAGAGAGTGAGAGACCTTGAAACACTGAGTTGTAACTCCAGTGTCTCCATCAAATCCTTCCCCTCCGGGTTCAGGGAACACTGTGGAGGAGGAGGCAGAAAGAGTGTGAGAACCAAAGGAGATGGAGGACACCAGGAAAACAAGGCCTTGTAAATTAACGTGATCAACGTACACATGAACTCACAGAGACTGTGGCAGCATGCAGAGGACCTACTTAGGTCTACACCAGATAGGAACCTATAGCTGAGAGGAGAAATGGAGACTCAAAAGCCTGATCTCTAACCGAGAGGGTATATCTCCAATTGATAACCAATTGGAAATGATACTTTAGTTTTGTCTATGAATGTCCTACTAAGGAAACAATGTACTCTTAAGGGTAGACAGCATACCAGGAAGTGCATGACCAACAGAAAATGAACTCAGGGTCATCTTGGAAGTTCTTTGTCTTATAATGTGGTATCAAGGCTTTTTCATTCTTTTTTTGTAAATTCTGCCATATTCTTATTATGTATATTTATATGTTTGTCTTTTATCCTACATGTCCTTTGTGTATACATCATAGATTCAAGTTTAGTATTTTTAGGGAATTCCCGAGTGTGTGAATCTCTTTTTTTATGCCTTTTCTTGGACTCTTCTGTTGGTTTCTTTTGTTCTATTCAGACGTGTTAGTTTTGGGGTTTTTTTTTTGCATTATTATATTTCCTTTTGGGGTTCTTTTTTGAGACAAGGTTTCTATGTTATATTTAGTATAGTATTGCTGGAATATATTTTTCACACCCTACTTTAATAAAGGTTCAACTTCTGCTCTAGCTCAGCACTGAATATAAGTAGTGAGAAAAAAGGTTATTAAAATACAGAGGAAGTAGACCTGTTTAAAGCAGTTCTTTGGGCCAATGCAACTCTTTGCTGTTCTCAGTCCACTACCAAACACCAAACACTAATCAGCAGCTGCAGTCCAGTATACTTGGCAGACACAACACACAAGTCAGCAAGGGCAGTTCATTCCAGGAGAAGCTACAAGGCTCACCACCCAGCCAAAGTCCACAGGAGTGTAAAGAAGCCCAGGAATCCTACAAGAATTTCTTTGGTGATTTTTCTGTCTATGATGTCATCACAAGTGAAGCTCAACAATACAATACAATGCAATGCAATACAATACAAGGTAAACCAACACATTGTACATGTCATCAGTGAAGACAAGCGAGGCTGAGCAAGCCAAACCAATGCTCTAGCTCCTACACTCTGTAGGGTCATATTTATATTGTTTCTTAACATCATGGGTTCTTCCAGATGTTTGCTGTAGAAGAACATCCTTTCACCTGTATCTGCTTTAACAAAACATTCTTTCATGTGTCTACTTTATCAAAACATCCTTTCATCTGTGGGCCTCACCAAAATGTCATTTGATATAATTGACTTTCCAAATAAACCAGAAATTTCCAGTTCATAGTATAGTATAGAATAAATTATTCCTTAGAAGCCAGATTGTTTTGTAATGATAGACAGAAATGATGTGAATTCTGATGGTCTGGGACATTGGAAAGGACAGGGAGGGAGTAGAGGGAGGGAAAGGCCACAGTTGAAATTTATTATGTGAGAAAAAATCCATTTTCAATAAAATGGAAAAAGAAAAGAAAATGAAGGCACACATGTGAACAGGGTGTGGTTAACACATTATAAAGTCCTGGAGATAGAGACTCACTCCTTCTGAAATGAAAAGAAATATTTGGGTTACACACAGGATGGAACCAGAGGGGTGCACTCTGGCCCTAGGACAAGATAAATGCTAGAGCTACAAAGAACTTCACTATAGGAAACCAATGATAGTCAGTACCAGAATTATTATCATGCATTTGAGGAAAACCCAACTTGCCAGTGGGCTTGGTGAAACATATCAGAAGTGACTACATATGCAACAATGGCATTAACTCTAGGAAGAGCATTCATTTTAAGGAAAATGTCTTGTTTCCAAGACCATCTGTGTGTAATATTTACATACATAGTTGCAGGTGGATAAACACAGCATGTCTAAACAGCACTAAGATAGATCAGTATTGAGAATTTGGGAAGGGGGTGTGTGTTTATGAGGAAATGAAGTCGATTTCAAAGAAGTGAGTAATATTTCCAACTTAATAAAGAGCCACACCATTTTGTTAATAATGCCAACATTATTGTGTAGATTTCAAGTAAAAGGTTAAAGTAACCAGTAAAAGATTCAGAGTTCTTACTGTTCATTTCTTAATAAATGAGATGACTTAGGTTCACCTCAATAATAGATGACCTGCAGTTTAGAGGATGCACACACTTCTTTTACATAGTATATAGATTTAATTTAAATTAAGTACAGGGTTCGCATTAGCAAAAGCAGTAATATGAAGAAGATATTCTCTCAGTAAGATGTGCAGAGGCTGTGGTGAAATGATACAAATGCGTGCAGGAGACAAAGTATACTCTGTGCCGACGGTTCACCAAGAAAGTTAAAGGAAATTAGGTGATTTCTGAGACTCTCTTGATGAAGAAAGTATAAGCTTCTACCCGTGTCACAGGCTCAGAATGGGAGAGTGGCAAATTATGTGAAGATTATTTTTGTCAACACAAAACACTGAAATGCAATTACACATTATCCTTGGGAAATGGAGATGAAAAACTATATCGGAAAAGGAGCTACACCGGAAGAGTACGTCCCAAATGCAAATTTCACAGGTGATAATGTTCAGCATTTGTTTGGCTATAAGCAACAAGAGAAAATTTGTGCAGAATATAAAGATTCCGGTATTTATCTCTGTGTGGTTTCTCGGGCTTTATTATAGTTTGTGATACTATCAATTTTCCATGATGTCTGTTTTATTTTTCCCCAACATGTGATTTCTGTCTTGTGAATGGGATGTTTTGCCTCTGCCAGGCTCAGCCTTTCCCTCTGTGTCTCTTTGAGAATCATGCTAAAAGCAAGCAGGCTTCCACGCTTCTTCTTGAAAGTCTCCAGTGTTTGCTAAATATAGTTGTCAAAGTTTGATTTTGGTTTCTTTCAACTCTGACTAAATATCAACCATAATTCTTTTATTCTATAAAGAATTGTGATTAAAAAGTAATCCACATCCTCAATGACTTGACGTCCTATTTTTCAGGTTCTTTTTGTTTACTGAGCATTGTAAAACATTTTAGGACTTGTTATGTATGACTAGAAATACAAAATGCAACCCATCTTGTCAAGTTGACTCTGTATTGTCTTTTTTCCTCTCTCTTCCTGTCCCTCCGTCCCTTCCTCGTTTCTTCCCTCCCTGCCTTTCTGTCTCCCTCTCCCTCTCTGTTTTCTAAACTGCAGTTTTTGTCAATATGTGGGTTGTGAACTCCACAGGAATCACGTATCAGATATTTATATTACAATTTATAATATTAGTGAAATTATAGTTATGAAGTTGTGAAAATAATTTTATGGGTTGGGGTCACCACAACACGAGGAACTGTATTAAAGGGTTGCAGAGTTAGGGAGGTTGAGAACAATAGTGAACTAAAGGAAATGTTAAGTGGCCGTGTCCACTTTTTTCGTGGTTTAGAATTTCTTTTTATACTTCATTATGATGTCCCAAATGACAGATGTTATCTATGTTGTTATTTATGCTCATGTATGCGTGACTTACGAGTTAATAAAAAACTGCAAAAATTTAGTTTGTCAGTAGCTCATGTCTTAGATCTTAAGTCTAGGGAAAGATGCTGAATGAATATATGTCTTTTCCCTTACCTACCACGTGAATATATCCCTCCTCTATGCTGGCAAGTGAACTTGAGACTTCTACTCTTTAGAGCAACCGATTCTATATTAGTTTATAAAGGTTTTTATCTGTGTTTCCAGTATCAATGGTAGTTTTTCTGCTTCTGCTCTAAGACCCATATCTTGATGGCCCATGACCTTTGCTCTAGGTAGTACTGTGAATGAACTAGGTTCATGAACAGAACAGATATGTGTATAGAAATGAGTAGGGAGTAAGATGTATTGTCTTAGTCACTAGCCTTTTGCCCATACTGAAAAAGAAAGGCAGATGCTGGATTCAGTGTGGACTGGTGCTGGGTCATATCTACAGGGATATCTCTGTATCCAGAAAACAGTATCAGGGTTAAGTGAGAAATCTCATAAGCTTCAGCTTGTATGGTTATGGTCCATCTACTCTTGCCTCTCATCATCTCAGGATGTGCAGGGTCCTGTGATGCTGCCAGGATTACCAAGGACACACTACTGCAGACAAGAAAATGGTCCTCAAACAGATACTGTGCCAGATCCCTAGAACCTGGAATGTGTCTGTGTGTGGTTCAGATGGGACCCCGTTAAGGAGCTTGCATTGCAAAGGGCGTCTTGGGGTACTTCTGAGTCCCCTAATCACATTTCAATAGTTTTTCTGAAAGCTATGCCAGGGTGAATTACACACTAATGCAAGGGGAGGATGCAGCAGAGACTTGAAGAGACATTGCATGAAAATTGGAATGATGGGTCTACAATAACATTACAGCAGCACCTAGAGCCTAAGAGGGCAAGGCAAGGAGGGGTTTCTTACTCAAGCATCCCGACAAAGTACAGCTCTCCCAGTGCCTTAAGTACGACCCTGTAATACTGATTACAGAGCCGTGGAAGAATATAATCATGTTCACTTACACCACCATGATAATGGTAATTTATTACAGAAACCAATATCAACTCATATACATGTTTTTCAGTCAGAGAAAAAAGAATATGGCCTGAATTCTCTTAGTCTGGGTTGCTATAAACAACCTAAAGTTACCTAACTACTTGTTAACAACACTGCAGTATGGCCTTAAAAAAAAGAGGATTGCTCTCCTCATTTTGCAGACCTGAGCTGGAAGTATGAGCCTGGCTGTAGACACTTTGAAGCCTTCCTGTCACCATGTGGAGTTTGTTCAGCGATCAGACTCAACAAGGTCATTGTTTCTAGGAATTGGAAGCCTAGAATCCTTGTGGGATACTTTGAATTCTATGGGTCTGTCTGGGCTTGAGTCTTGTTTTCTCAACTTGTGCTTTCAGTTACACAATTTTAATATTTTTTTTCCTCATGCTGTTTTTCATTTAAAGCTTGAGACACCTGCCAGAAAGGGAAGCCGAAGAGCTTGGATAATATGTTTTTTTTCCCCTGGAAGACATTCACATTAAACCTTTCTAAGGTGGTTTTACTGGCACTGTTCGCATAACTTAGAAATGTTAAGTGTATTCCCTGTAATTTGTCAACTCTGAAATCAGACTCTTGTCTTTAGTGCTGGGTCTAATCTATGTTCCATGTGTAAATTTCTTCTGCTGGAATTCATCATTGGTTTAGGGAGTCACTTAGCTCATAAGCAACACATTTAGCTTGTAAATATGGCTTATTTGGAAGTCATAGCAAAACCAGTTTTGATCTTAAGAAAGAATGCAAAGTAGATCTGAATAAATAGTTCATTAGGGAATAATATTTTCCTAAGGTTGCCATAACAAAGTATTACAAATTCTGGAGCTAGCAACTACACAGACCTGTGCTCTCACAGTTCCTGACACTAGAAGTCTGAAATCAGGATGGAGGTGGTTGAGTTGTTTACCTACTCCAGCTCCAGATAGTCCTTGGCCTTCAGTTTAATTTATTATACCATTATCCCCATTGTCTTCATAGGAACGTCTCCATGTCAGAGTATCTCAAACCTTACTTTCCTTTAGTACACAAGTCACACTGGAAGTAGATCCGCCAAACCAACTCATGATGTTCTTACTGTTGTATCTTTTATATGTCTACCATGCAACAGTTCCATTTCATAAAAATAGGCTCACGTTGACAGGTTCCAAATGAGTGTGTCTTTGAGAGCTTTTCACACTGGTGCAGATAATATGGGGAGAATCCTTGGGAAGACACTCTTGCCCCATGCTTGATTGTTTGGAAAAGATCCTACCAACTTCTGGTGACATGAGGCTTCTCTTTGGATCAGGCTTAGCAGAATATACAAAAAAGTTTTTCCTCTTTGTATGTCTGTCTCCTCACCAATGTGGACATGAATGTCAACTCTGTATGTATTGGTGACTCTGTATTGTATATGGTAACTCTTTTCTCCACTATCAGATGTAAGGTAGAGAACGAAACATCCTTGATGGCATCATTACATTAAAAAAAAAATCTTTCCAGATATAGCCAATGTTTCTCCAGAGAAACCTGGAGATGAAGTGTGGGGATTTCATCAATAAAACAGTACATGTTTGCTGGGAGAAAGTCAAAAAGATAAGAAAGGCAGGGAGTTGGAGGGCACTGGGACCAATTCGAATTCTGCCTTCTTCAGACCTGAAGTAGGAGGAATGAATTCTCTGGATAAACAAGTCAGCTGTGGAATGTGAGTGTAACTGCAGCCCACCCAGAACCTTCCCTTGTGGAATGTGAGTGTAACTGCAGCCCACCCTGAACCTTTCCTTGTGGAATGTGAGTGTAACTGCAGCCCACCCAGAACCTTCCCTTGTGGAATGTGAGTGTAACTGCAGCTCACCCAGAACCTTTCCTTGGGTGCACTCTCCTCCAACTAATGATGTGTCAGAGCTTATTAGCCTCAGATATCCTGGGGTAGGATTCTGAAGGTCCTCGTGGTGAGACAGGATTGGGCTCACTATGCTGTGTAGAGGGCACTGGAGGGTTTCTGAGTCTCTGAGATAGGTGTGGTGATATATTAACTCTCTTGGGCAGTGCCAAATTTTCCGTTTCTTTCTGAATATCACTTCCATACTGTGGCAGTGTTGGGGACCTCAGGTTGTCACCCTATCTGGACCCATGATGAGTCTCAAGAACACTCCAGTGACATTTCACCTGCCTTTGAACAACTGTAGCTAATCCCCATAATGGAAGAAGCAGGCATTCCGTGCTATTCCTATCTGTCACCTTCACAGTGAACGTTGCTGTGTCTTCCTTGTGAATCAGCTCTGACTTGTTACACTTTGAGCCAAGAGGGCAGAGAGAGGAGTTGCACATCAATGGCTTCCCTCCCAAAATCTGTTCCAGTGACAAGTGTCTGCAAATAATGAAATTCGGCCACAGTCAATACATAAAATGATGTCCATTGTTGATACTGGATCCTGACCCCTGTCAAGGTTAAGCTGGAACACTGGTAGAGGTCTCCTGCCAACTCTCCCTAGCGTGGTCCCTCCCTACTTCCTGCTCAGCATCCACACAGGGTAGGAGGCTGATAAAAAAATTGTCTCTGACAGCATTCCTCAGGGCAAGATTGCTGTGTTAGTTGCTATGATAAACTCTCATGAAGGGAAGCCAGTTAAGTAGGAAAGGGTTTGTTTTAACTTATGGCTCTCGCCTGATAGAGTTCACAATGGCGGGGGAAGGCATGTTGTAGTAGCAGGTGCAGAGAACTGGCTGATCACATTTGTAGCCAGGCAAAGGACTCAGAGGTAGAGTGGAATAAAGAATCCACCTCCTGAAGGTTTTATAACCTTCCACAAGCACTTGCATCAATGGGACAAGTGCTCAAATACAGAAGCCCATGGGGGACAGTTTTCACTGAAGATGCCAGGGTACCCTCTAGTTTTTCACTCCCAATTTTCCTCTGGCTTGGGTTTTTTCCTGATCTCTTCCAGCTAAATTCAAACTTCCCAACAGTTTTCCTGTTCCTTGTACTAATCAGCTTTCTCTGCCCCAACAGGGCTAACCAGATGATGCCCAAGGCTCCATTTCGTTCTAAAATGTTGAAGTATAAGAGTCCAGCTACTATCAATGTGTCCACTACCTTTACCATGTCACCATGAGTGTTTAGGTAATACTGAAGTTAGGAAAAGTCTAACTCACTGTGTGCTTCTAATACTCTGTTGTCTGTGGCTTGATTTGTTTAAATGACTCTCTAAATTTATTCTGCACTCCCAGTAGCTCCAGGAGGGATGAATTTTCCTAGACTGGTAGCTTCCTTTCAATACTGGGTAGACTAGAATTGTATTACTAAAGTGGTAACAATAATGACATTTGAAGATCATATATTGGGGCCATTTTAAACTGTTTGACTTTTATCACCTCTCTTTAAAGCTCCTGTACTGTGCGCACAATTTAGTTCCCATCCCAGAGGTCTTAAACGTGAGAGTGAAGTTTAATCCACAGATATTTTTTATTCAGACCCTGTTCAAAATCCATGCCAATTATAACAGACCTCATTTAATATTCATCATTACCAAAATAACGTGTACTATACCAGATTTTATATTTTTTTATTTGGGGGACAGCTGATAAAAATTAAAGTAGGAGGATAATTGGGTTAGGATTCTTCTATTATACCCATCTCTATCGTGTTGCTAGGTAAGCTGTAATAGAGGAACGAATACTAGATCACTTAGATGGGAATCACTGGCTCATCACTAAGGAGGTCAGAATCAGAAGGCTGGGCCTTACTAGGAGAGCATCCTCCAAGGGGCATCCAGATGGTCCTCCTGCCCCTCCACCTTCCAGTGGCTGTTAGCTTTGGTTTTAAGTCAGGCTTACAGACCTAGAACTCGAGTCACTTGGGCATCTCCCTCCAGAGCTTCTTCCTTTCGTTCCTTGTGTCCATCTGCCTCAGAGTCCACTTTACTTTTTACAAGAGGAAGCCAGTCATGGTGGTTTAGCTGTAGTCTAATACGATGTTGTGGCTGTGACTCTTCAGCAAGAGGAAATTGTTCACAATTTGCTGAGGTGATGTGTGAAGGCAGTTAGTGCACTGAGGGCTCACTCTTGCTTTAATAGATGGCTTTTCTTTCTTTTTATCTTTTGAGAATTTCAATATTTACAATTTTGAAATATGTATTTCTAGAAAGAACATTTCTTTAATAAAACATAAAGAATTTTCCATTTCCATAGGAACTCTGAACACAGAGCTTTGTCACACACACATTCAGCCTGATGCCACTAGGACTCCATAAATATGTGGCATTTAACTGTCTTCAAGTAACAGGAATTTTACCAGTTGCTATTTTGTCTATTTGATACAGACGGCTACATGTTATACTAATACTTTCGAGGGTCAATCAGACAGTATCAGTGATATTAATAGCTTCCCTGTAATCATAGAGATTAGAAATTGACTGTGTTCTATGTGCTGGTATTTTTGTAATGTTTAGAAACATCTGATGTTTGTAGACTACATTTCCTTGAGTGTTTACTTTTCGGTTTTCTTAACCCAGCAATAGCTCTTTTTAAAATAGCATGGTGGTATTTGTAGGTTTAAATACTTAACTGTTATTCTTCTTCTTAGAATTCCCTTTAGTAGAGGTTAGTTATGTGTCTCATGGTTGATACAGATTGTTATTTAGCAAGTGGACACTATTATCTTTTCTACTGGCTCTACTTAGAATCATAGAAGCCATGGAGTGATATTTGAGTTAAAAAAAAATGGTTTCCACTTAAATCTTCTGAATATGTATAATGGGATTCTCTGGAGATATTTTACAAAGAACTAGGAAAGCATCTTTTAATCTTATAGCTGCAATATGTGCTTTAGCTAACTTGCATGTGGCTGATCAAAAATCAATTTAAATTTGTCTTAATTTTGGAAAAGAAGAAAGGAAAATAACAAAAAAGTACCTAAGTGAGTAAAGTGTGAGTAAAGTACCCAGAGGTAGACAAGCAAAGACCTACCTGTGCAAGCTGAGGCCAGCTGAGGTCAAGAATAATGTAGAATTTCAAAACACAAATTAGATTCATACTGTTGCTAAAAGTAACAATTACAGATTACCAGTCCTGTCGCTGTGAAACTAGAATGTTGACAAATCTGAGCTCAGGAGTTCACATATGTCTTTCTCCTGTGGTAGCTTTCTCCTATAATTTAAGATGGAGAACATTTGTTTTGTTCCCTGGCCTTGTGGGAAGAGATAGGATAAATGGCCGCTGGGTGAAAGAGACTTAGTCAAGGTGTTTTTCTCAAAAGGAAGTGGTTTCCTGAATTTGTTCAAGTTGTTCATTTGCTGTCTTTCAGAGTTTAGAAATTACAAGGTAGATTGTTTTGGCAAATAGACTGCATTCCGCCAAGGGTGAAAGATAGACCAAGGGCTCTCTCGGTGTTTCCGTTCTAATAGACAAGGTTCAGGAACTTCAAGCAATAACCAGGACTGTGGAGATACTGTCGAGGGGCTCTTTAAGATGAACTTCTAAATTATGGCATGAAATGGTGTTAGAGCAGCTGAGGGACCACAGATGGTCATAGGCTGGACTGTCATCGTGGGACAGGTTATATGTAGCTCAATTCCTCCCTAGAGCGTGGACCCTCTAAGTATTCTTAGCTCGAATGTTTCTGGCTATGGGAAAATGTCTATGGGTTATGGGATACTAGTTGACACCTTTGGCTTTTACCTAGTAGGTACCAATAATTCCTCAATATGCTTATCACGATAATGATGCCTCTAGACAAGCCCATGTTTTCCTCGGATGATACTGCCCCTCCTTGAGAGTCACTGATTCACGCTGACGCCAGTTTTCAGTTATCCATTGAACTCACACAGATAATTACTCTTTGTACTGCTAAAGAATTGAGTGTAAATTTTCAAACAAATATGATTTTCCATACCCACTCTCATTAATAAATCACTGTGAAAACAGAAGTCTTCTGGGGTTCATTTTGCTAAAAATTCCCTTTGGTTTATGGAGATAAAGCAACTTGAATTCAACCAACCCTCTATAATTTTTCATTAATAATGAGACAATAAAAGAGAAAGCACTGAGGGCCTAGGAAGTTGCTCGATGGGTAAGGCACTTGTCACTCATTTATGAAGACCTGTGATCAGAACTCCAGAAACTATGTAACATGGTCATAGGCATGGAAGCACTGACTTTTTAATTACAGTACTCCAAGGTAAGGTGGGAGGTAGAGATCAGAATATCCCTGCAAGCCTGTAGGCCAGCTAGACTGGGATACAAAAAGATCCTGTATTCAATAAGATGGAAGACAAGGACTGACACAAGGCTATTTTCTGACCTTCACATGCACACTCTGTATGCTCCCCTGGAACCACACACACACACACACACACACACACACACACACGGAAGCATAGTTTGTTCTCTAAGTTCCCTTTCCCTCTCCCTCCATTTACTGGGCACATGGCTTTGGACAGCATATTAATTCTTGAAAAGATTTCCTTAAGGATTTTGTTCTCAGTATACCCGTTAGATTTGTGAATTTCATATAACAGGTTCATGCTCCCAGAGACACCATGACCATAGCAACTCTTATAAAAGAAAGCATTTAATTCTGGGTCGCGTAGAGTTTCAGAGTTTTAGCAATATGGTCATGGCAGGGAGCATGGTGGCATGCAGACAGACATACTGGAGAAGGAGCTGAGAGTTCTTCATCTTGATCTGCAAGCAGCAGAAGTTAATTGTGAGCCACTAGGCAGGCTTGAGTTTCTGAGACCTCAAAGCCTACCCTCTTGTGATGCACTTCCTCCAACAAAGCCACACCTCCTAATAGTGTCACTTCCTGTGGACCTATGGGAGCCATGTTTATTCAAATCACCACAAAGCTTATGCACTTTATTGTCATTTAACACTTGACATCACCCAACTACTGTTGCTGCTCTCAGTGGCCGGGAGTAGTGAGCCCGGTGAGAGGAGGAGTCACAATTCTCAAGGTTTCCGGACTGAATTAATCCTTGTGTTAAATGACAGCTGTTGGGACAGTAACAATATTGTCAAATAGATTTAGAAATTTATGAAATTATTATATCAAATATTTCCTATATCCTCTTAACCCATGCTTTTTAAAGCTGAAATAGAAGGTTTCTCTGTAGCCTAAGCTCATTTTGGTAAAAATCGGGCAAATTTTGAATGAAAGATTTTGTTGTCACTGAGGATTGGGGTATGTTAGGCATTTTTAGACAAGAAGAATTATGTATTTGTAGATAAAAACTAGGAAAAGTAGTTTATTGTAATTTAAGACAAACTGCCAGCAAGGAAATTCCATCTGCGTGTCGGGTTGTGGTATCTACTTGTAAATGCTTTTAAAGCTAAACACAAAACAAATTGATTGTAAAATCCAAATTACTAAACAGAATTTTAAGTCACTGTACCATCATATCATATTGTTAAATAAAGATGTAAAAACAATAACTTTTGGTTAATTAGAATCAACAATAACATTTATGCTATAATATCTCCCATTCTATTTTCATATCTTTTTTATAAAACCAGATACATTGTAACTAGACTATGCACACATATTTACCCAGTTGCCTGTTTACCTTCACAGCTGTGTGCTTAAGTGCATGATGATAGGCACATGTACTATGTTAAATAAGGAAATTTCAATAGTTGATTGAAGATGAATGTCAGGCAGAAAGCTGGACCTTGGGAAATATCTGCAAAACAGAACTCATAAGGTGTGTTATGGCCACCATCAAGCTGTGTCCCGGAAGCTTTAACAATGCGTGAAAATGTCAGTTAGCTACAAGTCTCTTTCCAGTGCGAATGTATCTAATTTGTAGAAAGACGAGGAACTGTCCTTTGTTTTGTTTCTTCACTTCAGCTCTGTTTCGTGTCATTGTGTCCTCAGTAAGACGAAACAGATGCACCAGCTTCTGCTGGTTTTTTTTTCTCATCAGGACCTCTCGTTCATTACCTTTGCATTGCAGCCCATTCATCCTGTTTTGCTAAGGTTGTTTCTATTTTAATATTTAAAAAGAATCACACCCATCCCTACCCTAATTGTAGAAAACAAACTCCATTTCTGAAACTGGACTTGCTCGCAGATATAAAACCTCCGTGGACAGTTTCACATTTTTTTATTCTGTACCTTCGTCCTCTATCTCCTCTTCTCTGGCTGTTTTTACACCAGGTAGGCTGTATGGCCACTGCCCTGTTCCTGCCCCAGGTTGTTGGATAAGACCAACAGAAAAGGACTTCTGATCCCACCCACCCTCTCCTACAGAGAGCCTACAGTTTGCTCTGGGCCCTAACAGAAGATCAGTGTCTCCGGTTTCAGTCCTCCCCTACTCTCTAGACTTCATTTAAGGCACCAGACTCCTCCAAATGTCCTTCTGGGCTCCTGGAGACCCTCCTCTTTCCTCCTCCCTGTCTGTATCTTTGTGTATAGTCTTCTTACCCGGTGAACTTAAGATTCCCTCTAGGTTTTTAAAGCCTTTTTAGAGAATATACATGCTCTATGTTTTTTGTTTTGTTTTTTAAATTTGTTTCATAGCAGTTGCTAATTGTCTTTCCATTGATGTTTTTGAAGGGAGAAAGAGGCATTTAGAAAGAACATAGTTTTTTTTGAACATGGTATCTTTTTTTTTTTATTTAGAGTTTGAGAAAAAAATGATTTTTAAAGTGCGTTGACTTATTTGATTAGAATAGAAATGGGCCGACTCAAGCTGTAAAGGAGCAGATAGTGTGTGTTGAGGGTTTGAAGGTGACATGATCCCCATTGAACTAAACTGGTATGATGCAAAACCACCCACACAGCCAATATGTCAATGGGGCGGAGTTCTACACTTTGTCAGCTGGTGGCCAAGTTTGTCCTCCTGGCTGTGCTCTGCCTTCCTTGAGTAAATAGAGAAGCATAAGGAAATGGATATTTCTCTATAAAGTTGTGTAAATTATAAATCTGTACAATAGATAAAATAAATCTTTTATAAATCTTTTAACAGTTAAATTATTTAAGTCATAGTACATACTGCATATTTTACTAAAAATGCTCCAGCAGATAAGTGTTACAGATATTGTGTGAATTAAGCTTAATTAAATAGTATGCTGTATCTAAAAATAAGATTGAGTACAATTAATACTTAAGAAAACTTTAATTAACATTAATTAGCAAGCATTATTACATAGCATTTTGTAAATTATATTCATGTTTAGGTTAGTAAAGAAATGTATATCTATTTTAATTTAGCACACTCCTGTATATGAGTGTGTGCATATTTGAGTGTGTTTATATGTGTGTGTTAGTATATTTGTGTGTTTGTACATGTGAAAGTGCGTGTATGTGTGCATGTGTATGTATGCATTGTGAGTTTGTGTTTGTGTGTACATGTGTTTCTATGTGTATCTGTGAGTTTGTGTACACATATACACATGTGTTTATATGTTATGAATATATGTGTATGTGTGCATATATACATGAGTGTGTGAGTCTATGTATGTGGATGTATATCTGTGTGTACATGTATGTATGTGTGTGTGCATGTGTGGACATTTGCCAGTGTCTTTGTATGAAGAATGTGTCGAGGAGAGGAGGAGAATTTGGTAACTGGTTGTGCTCTAAAATGCGAGCCAGCAGAGCTAACATACTATCTTCCTCATTGTACTGGGTGAATGTAGAAAGGAAACCAGAAATAAGCAGCCCTCAGGTGCAGTAATTTAGGTTGCAGTTAAAATAGCAAACCGTGTTGAAGGATGCACACATGTGTGTGTGTGTGTGTGTGTGTGTGTATGTGTGTATGTGTGTATGTGTGTATGTGTTTATGTGTGTATGTGTGTACATGTGTACGTGTGTATGTGTGTATGTGTGTTGAAGGAATGAACAGTTTAAAAGTCAAGACCAGGTAGTGCCCTTGCTAGGATCAGAACTGACCTGGCTGATGAAGGAATTCCCAGGCATGCAGGTCCTCTGTGTCTTCTCTGTTGCTGTCTGGCTTTACTTTGGATGTTTGATGAGATTAATCTCCTGTTTTTCAGTATTCATAGTGTTTAATCATATTCTTGGGAATATGAATGCAAAGGCATAGGGAAGATTCTGAATGACTGGGTTCAGTGAGCAAACCTGGTCCGTTTAGGTCTGAGCAAGGAAGCTGACTATACTACTATGATTTAGGGTCTACTATGAAGGAACATCTCCCAGCCTTGAGCATTGTAAACTGTGGAGAGAACCTGAGATGCCTGCTTCATGTTTCCAATGAAGCACAAGGGAAATGAAAACCAGACACCATGTAAATACTGCTGAACCTAGTAAATATGTCCAGATAGACAAGGAATGGGCTCAGACATCAGAGTCTGGAGAAAATAAATTAACAAGAAGTGGCAAGAAAGAAAAGATTCAGTGTAATATAAATGTAGCTATTAGCCTTTCCAATGTAGTGACCTGAAAGTGTATTTTTTACCAGGCACAGTAACTCACTGACTAGGATATACATAGCAAGTACCTTGTCTAGTTAGGTCCATAGCCACTCCCATGGTTATCTTTCATACGCTGTTACACAGCACCATACCTTTACAACCGTGGTGACCAAGGAGGTGGAGCAGATCACCAGCATTCCTGCAAGCATTATACAAAAGACGTCAGATGACACTCTGTGGCAGCCTTCTCTCACAGTTGCACCTCTGGCCTCAGCTTTCCTGCCACATCTGTGCATTTTAAACCTTGCTTTTTCCATTGTCTCTAAAGCACTTGGGTCAAGATTCTTGATGAGTTAGTTCCCTGACACTCGGTTTGGATTAAAACTTACTCTCCATCTTGGTGATCTTCACCTTGTGCTACAGTTGCACACTGTAGAATCCCCCACAGATACCATGATCCATTCCCTAGTAGAATGAAGGGCAGACACATTGACTGGGCACCTGGCAACAGCTGCTATGGGAACATTCCGAGAGCTACTTCAGTTTGGCCTGTGGAAGCACTCTGTTTAGGGATTTGTCAACTTGTGACTCCTGACTTTGACGAGTCTGTGTTACTTTTCATGCTAGTGTGTTGAGAGAGTAGACTTCTTGTTAATGGCATGCCTCTTTGAGAGGGGACAAGCCTCAGGTTCTCCAGTCCTTTCAAGGGAATTCAGACAAGATAGTTGAGTGGTTTGAGGTTCATGCAGATTGAGAGGAAGGTGTTGATACTGACAGCTTTGTGCTTTTCGGAATGCTATCCTATACCCTGGAATTGCATCACTTGCCCTGTAAAGAGGAGGTTTTCTCTATTTTTTCCTCTTGTGGGCAGGGACATTTTCTAACAAGAAACAATACAAAAGCTTTCTGGATCAAACGGCATCCTAGACAATAGTTGGATGGAAAAGGAGACTGTGGGATCATATCTAAATGCTTCTAATAACAGAGAGAAGTCTTGTATTGTGTTGGAGGCGCTAGGAATTTAGCACACAGCTGCAGACATATCCTCCTCCTCCCTTTGCCTTGCTGTTATTATTGGAATAGAAGGATGTAAGAGTGATTGTCCTGATGGGTACTGTACTCTACGCTGGCAGACTTTATCTGGCTGCAAGAGAATGCCCCTTCCTGTGCCATGGTCCTGCTTCCTGATGCAAGGGCATGGCTGTGACAGCGACCCTCCCTCCCCCATTCCTAGAATAGAACACCAATTGAAGCAGCAAGTGGGACTGGCATGATGACAGATATTTATTTAAGTTCATCCTTCTTGTACCAGGAGCTAAGCCCAGGAGAACAGAAGAGAAAGCTCTTCCTAGATTTCCATAGAGAACTTTGTGTTGACCCTGGTCCATGATTAGGTCTTTTGCGTTGTGAGCATAGCATTGCAAGTTTTACCTCCAGGAAGAATTCTTGAGTTTTAAAGTAAAACGGGGAAATTCAACCACTGATGATTGTTAAAAATAATTGATAAATTGGACAGGTTTGAAATCAGACCAATCCGTGATTTTAAAAAGGGAATGGAAGTAATTATAGTCTCTCAGTTCCGTCTTCACTGGTTCTTTGTTCACTCCCACGTGATGTATTTTTTTTAAATCATAATTCATTCAAGATGTGTCTACACTGAGTCTTTTCAAGCAAGTCAGTCTAGGTTTGAATTTTCATTATGAAAATAAAGGGCCTTTGGTTTTTCCTTGTCAAGATTAGTTTCTTTCAAAATTCTATATAAGCTACTGTTTTATGGTCAACTGAAAATTACTTGCTGCATTCACTGCAATGCATTTCATTTGAGTAAGAGTATTCAATAAGGAGAATAACTTTCAGAGAAACAAAGTCATTAGATAGATAGATAGATAGATAGATAGATAGATAGATAGACAGACAAAGAGATAGACAGATAGACAGTCATTATACCACAATTCATGTACATACTTTTTGTAATAATCAGTCACATGGCCCCTGAGTTCTGTGCTATTGTACCCATGAGATAATATTTGATTACTCATAGAAACTTAAGAGGCAACATTTGTCACTGTTTTGAGAAGATATGCCTTCATTTGGACATGTTCTGTCTAACACAGCATGTCTGTGTCACTACATATAACTCACTAACTTGCATGAGTTGAGAGAATTGATTAAAGATAATTAGGCAGGTCCCAGTCAGCAAGGTACTTCAGTGTCCAGCCGAGGAGTGTGGTGTGCTTTGTCCGGTATTCAGTCCTTGGTAGATAAGCTCTCTAGAGTTCCTCCCTTTGAGTGTGAGCAGGATCAACGAATATGGCTTGATAATCAGTATTGTGATAATCAGGATTGGTTCTCCTGGGTAGGGTTGTGTAGGACTGCGTAAGGGTATCTTGGTTCATGGCTGGGCATGGGCCTGGAACCCCAAGACTCCAAGGGAGAAACAGCAGGTGTTCGGCCACGTCCCCAGAACCCAGAGTCCTGACATGCAGTCTTGTCTCCATAGACCTACATTGTTCAGTCACATAGGCCATTACAGCCCCTCCCAAAGTGCACAGGTAGAGGGTGTGACTACAGGCCTCAGGCCCTAGGGATTTACATACTAATGAAGGCCAGAGGGCAGAGCAAATTAAGCATTCCTCCCCCCCAGATCCTCTCCCTTTCTCCCTCCCTATTTAACTCAGGTCTGCCCTGAGTTTCAGGGGGTTATATCCAGATCCATCCACCATCCACCATGACAAGAAACCCTTTTGGAACCAAGGACTTGTCATTGGGGCCTGCCGTCGCCAAAGCCTCCAGCCTTTGGAACCCTAGACTTTCTCCTGTATGTGGGACCTGCCTCGTGGAAAGCTACTCCACCTCTGTGGCCCTTTTTTCTCACAGGGTTGTTTTACCCATGTCAGTCTTCAGGAGTGGAATGGCAGGTATTCTGTCTTTGACATTGATGAGGCAAATGTCCATGTTACAAGGATGCATGGGCAAAGCATTAAACCCAGCTGATCAGACAACCTAATGTTCAGACTCAAAGTGGTACAGCTTCACACTGGAGGCCTGTCGATTCTTTGTTGTGGAGCTCTGGGTGAATGCTGCAGGCTGTTAGCAACATCTCCAGCCTCGACCTACTAGATGTCTGTGGTACCCACCCCTCACATGAGCTGTGAGAAAGAAACAATGAGGACATTGGCAAATGTCTTCTTAGGGAGGGGCAAATCAACCATCCACCCTTGGGACCATGAGTATAAACCTAATTTTAGTGCAGAGAAAACAGATTTTGAATGGGGACTGTCAGCTGGGTTGAATTAAGTGTCTGAATGAAGTAAAGGTACTTATTTTTAGTAAAGATAGAGTCTTGCTAGAGGGGAAAATGGAAATTTTATTCCAATGATGATAAAGATACATTATCAAAGTACAATTATTGTTCTGAGTTTTATGTATTTTAAATCCTACTCAGAGCATTGAATATTAGAAATTAAATTTTGATAACTCTTCTTAATTCAGTCATATTAACAAATTTAGGTTCTCTTCTGTAGAAACAGAGTTGATAATGATACATACCCCATGAGTAATTGTACAACTTGAACAAGATTTTTAAGGTTATTTTCATGGTGCCTAAAAGCTTTCAGTTCGTAAGTAACACTAGTCATGAAGAATTGAGTTAGAGTAATAAATGACATTCTATAAGTGTTGATATCACACAGATGGACTGTGTATTTTTAAAATTATGTTTCTTGGAAATCAGATCAGTCATACCCAGGTCTAGGGAAGATGGACAAATTTGCCATCTCATGTCAGAAAACTGAATTAATGTGTGTATCCCCCACCTAAAAATCTCACTTTGCTTTTCATATTTTAACTTCTGTTTATTTCAGAGGTATCTGGTTTCCAAGCCCGTTAGACACTGAATATTTTTACAGTTGGTGAGTGGACTTTGAGTGATGTGTTTATATCTCTATTTCTGGCATGGCTTGAGGCTGGTCCAATAGATAAGGCTTTGCATCACCGTCACTGGTGATGAGGAGGGCAGGGACTTCTTCCAGGAAGCAGAGCCTCAGGCTTAGTGTGCCTCAAGTTTTGAACATGTCTATCCTGGCTGGGTAATGCATTCTGTTTTCTCACCGTGAGGATTGGTGCTAGCT
This sequence comes from Grammomys surdaster, assembly GCF_004785775.1. Classification (NCBI taxonomy): domain Eukaryota; kingdom Metazoa; phylum Chordata; class Mammalia; order Rodentia; family Muridae; genus Grammomys; species Grammomys surdaster. The sequence continues at coordinate 25,411,552 of NW_021604622.1, forward strand.
GATGGTCCTAAAGGTCTCTTCCTCTTAGACTTTTACATGATTCGTTGATCACAAGTGACAAGCACAAGAAATGTATGTATGGCCAGAATCTAGAAAGAGTTGGTGTGCTGTAAGTAGTGCTTCATATCTCTACTGGCAATGCACCTGATAATAACGAGCAGGAAAATACCTGTTACAACTGATATAAAATAAAGACTCATCCAACTAGTCCAGGACCTGAGACTTATCAATGATAAAACTCATAATTAAGATTTGCTTTAGATGTATATGAACCTCCCCCCTTATTCCTAGCCTGGAAATCTTTTCAGAAAAGGTCCATGTTAAAGGAAACAATTTTCAAATGCTATCCTCCCGCCCCCCCCCCGCCCATGGTGCGGGGGGCGTGGGGGTTCTATCACTTGTTTTTAGAGCAAGAAATTAGTATTTCGAACATTGCAAACCAAGAAGTCAGACTAAAGATATCCCTTTGTCTCAAAGGAGACAACAGTTGATACAAAGCCATTAGTGACAATTTAGAGATTTCAAACAGCTCTTAGTGGGTAGACAGACTAAGCGATGCATTTGCTTCATAAGCCGTAGTACTAAGTCTACCCACCGGATGGATTCATTTTCATTCTGACTCAGATTTGTCTGTCGTCTTTTTTCTCTTCTAATAAGAAGTTGCAGGTTAAACAACACTTTATAGTGCTGTCTAGATCAAGTGCATCGGGGGCTGTTTGTTCTCCAGCTCCTAATCACAGCCTCCTCTAGTCAATCTTGAAGGGACGGGAGGACGTGCCCCTGAAATGAGCGAGTGCGCCCTGTGTTTCTGCGCAGCCTCCGTTTTCCACGCCCTCAGCGCCAAACAGGTACTCTTTTCTACTCAAGAGTCTGGAAAGAGCTGTTGCATCGGGTGAACTTGGGGTTGTTCTGCTTAATCTGGGGGACATATCTTTCTCTGCAATTTTCTCTTTCTTTTCTCCTAGATTGATCATGTGTTGGGGGGGGGGGTGGCTTTGAGAGTCCTTGCCAAAGTTTAACGATTCTCTAGGAAATCCAGTATCTTAGCATGAGATCCCATTCAATGACAGATTTTTATAGGTGACAAATAGAAAACAAAAGCTGGGTACTTGTGAAACAAAAGGGCTCAAACTTCCAAGTACCCTACAGGGCCGCACAGCTGGGCTTTGTGCCGAGTGCTTTCTGCCAGGTATACCCCTAGCTCAGGACTTCCACCGGGGACTGGACGTAGAAGTATATTTTCCCCGGAAGTATTAAAATTTCAGGTTGTAGTAGGTTGCAAAAAAAAGAAGTAATTTTTAATGATCTAATTTGCATTTTAGACAGACTAGACTGTACCTAACGTAGAATGATACTGCCTGCTGAAATGCCAGTCCCAGGTATCAGCTCAGGCTTAGCTACTCTGGACTACAGTGCCAGTGTTCGCTTCTGATGCTGCTCTGTATTATCAGAATGTGCTTGGAGCTCAGTGTAATGTGTTACCAATGGGATTGCGTTCCCATGTCAGACCTAACCTATTGTGTTTGTGTAGACCTAACGTGCTCTAATATCTTACCTATAGAAGTCCAGCATAGAGAGAGGTAGACCTTCTAGAGACCCTCATACTACTATTGGACAAATCTATCCCTCTTTTGTTACCATTTTGGGTGAAATTATATTTGGAATATTTCGGCTCCATTTTGTATTCTCAAGGACATGGTGTTCTTTGTTCCTTTCACCATATTTTCAGGTGAGCAATCAAACTCATTTTAGAAAATCTGCCCAAGTTTGTGTAGCTGATGAAAGCAAAAGCAGAATGCATATACCATTTTTCTGATTATGAGTTCCACAGCTTTCTCAGAGTCTGCCTGCTGAGTCACACAGTAGTCACACCTCCAACACCGTAGGTTCCTATCTCAGTGTGAATTATTTTTTTCATTGTTCCCATGTCGATGAAACATAGCATAATTGGTCTTTTCTATGTTCACATATCCTACATATGATGATCCAGCCAGCCTCAGATTGACAACGCTCAAGAATAAAGACAAAGATACCACTGCGCCGAATATTTATGGATCTTTCTCTTTAGTCTGTAAGAAGACTATGACAAGCGCTTACAGGGCAAATGCTTTATAAGAATTATAGATAATGATAGGATGTAAAATACAGAGAGTGCGTTGTGTGCAAATGCTATATGATTCGATATGAAGGCCTTGAGCATCCTCATATTTCAAGATCCTAGGGATTCTGGAACCAATGCTTTAATAGAACCCTATGTCACCCGCCGCCATATTATCTACCTGCAATATGTCACCCGCCACCTCTATGATCTACCAGGGTGCCCCTTCTGTCCTAAGCACCACCGTATCTGCGTGCGTCCTGGGTAGCAGACAAGGGGTTGCTCGTAAACTGATGTGCTGCAGGTGAGGGGCTCAGTCTTTATCCCTCAGTTCTTTCTGCAGAGCACCCTCTCTGGTTTTAGTGGAATTTCTCTTGTTCCTTTTAGTATAAAGTTCTCACAACTGGGAGTAAAGTCACTGTTTTGATGTAACTTCCACCAAAAAAACGCTCCTGATGTAAACACACATGGCACTCCTGCCTTACCATGAATTCCCTGTTTCATGGTAAGACTTGAAACACAAACAAATTGAAATATACCTTCTTGAAAGATAAGTCACAATGCTTAGAACACAAACAAAATTTATCCTTAACTCACTAGACAGTTACAAATCAACTGGTCGTTGCTGATTAATTACCTGTACTAAGTAGCGTTTATAAATCTGTGATAAATTGCTGTAATCTCTCGAAGTGTGAGAGGTGATTATTTATGAAGTGTGATGTAAATGAAATTCACTGCTGTTGAAGGAAAATAAATTCCTTATTAATAGCCAATTATCTTTCCCTCACTTTGGTATTCAATATGTCTTACTTTTGTGTTGACTCTAAGTACTAGGGACAGTGATATTTATTACGATGGCAGTTTTACTCCCAACGTAACTAAGCTTCGTTCACATTTCAGTATGGTTCTGTCATATTACCGCTTACTGACAGAGTCCAGACTTCATTGCAAAATAAAAATGATAAAACACAAGTTTCTATTTCATTGTCTGGGAGTTTCAGGACACCATTTTCTCTGACTTTTTCCTCAATAAATAGGTGGTCTTATCAATGTTTGTGCAAGCACTCTCCATACACAGTCAGCTAGCTCTCTGCATCTTATACTGAGAGAAAATATAATTTTTTATCTCTCAGCCTGTCTCAGTATATATCGTCAATGTGTGGAAAGTATTTGTGCATAATCCCAAGTGAACCGTTTGATTGACAGCTTTAGTATTTATCAAGTCTCACCAGATAAAATCTGCCAATAGATTTGCAAGGGCAAATCATAATACAGTCTGTATGATATCCGTTGGCAACAGAATATAATAAGAACCTACTACATTCATCAAGAATGGGTATTCATCAAGAATAGCTAATCGCACAGATGTCTAAAAAAGAAAATTCAGTGCACATAGGTGGCTTGAAAAGTTTATTATATTACTTCTTAAACAGCATGTAATTCTATGGTATTGAGTATGGTATGCTAGCATTCTATAATAGACCTTGTCATAACTGAAGGATTAATCCTGGTTTTGAGTGAAACATTTAAAAAGGGCACTTACCGTAAGAACTGGACATAGAATTAAAATGAATATTATCTGTATTAAAACTCTAAGTACTCAGCAACCAATTAAAAGCACATCAATGTCATGTTTTATAAATCTCGCCTTATCTATTTTCATGTTCAGCATTGGTCCCAAGTCACCTGGAAACCCATCAAAGAGGACATGCAGGTTCTTATTTTACTGGGTGGTTGAGGTCTATACTTGAAAGTGTAACTAATTGAAAGGAAGGGGGCAAGACGTGGAGAAGAATCAGATGCTGTGATCTGGGAAACCTAAGGAGAAACATGAGTGCCATTGGTTGGAGAGAAGGAGAGTGATTTGAGGATACACAGATATACAAAGAATATAAACATGGACAGAGGTAAAAAATCTATCTGTATCTGCAAAGCACAGAAGCAGACATCATGAGTAAAAGGTATGAGTGATAAAGGCCAGCTCAGTCTAATGAAGGACTAGCTTTGATTACGTTGACCATGGATGTAGTTGACAATTAGGATGAATTGATGTTTTCAAACAACTGGGACTATTTTAGCGGATAAGGCATCAGCATGCTGGTTAGTAAGGTGGGGGAGATTTAAGTGAGATTTGGTGCAATGTGCCTATCTGTAAGTCTGAGGCTATGCGGACAGCTAAGTTCTCAGGTCAGCTTCTAGTGGTTGTTGTTTGCTTTTTAAGTATACTGAATATTTGAACCCATGGCCTCTCAGATGCTAATAAGTTCTCTATCACTGAGGCATACCCTTAGCCCTTAACCACACATCACTTGTTTTTACTCAAACACCAGAACCTTGAGGCTTCCCTGGATCTGCCACGTGCCAGCTCAGCAGAGCCCACAGTCCGTGAGGCATAAATGCTCATGGAATCTGAGCTTCCTAATCTGTAATCGGGGTTTTTTAGGAATTGTCTGGAGGTTACATTAAGAGCAGTAATTAAAGTCCCTGTCCTTTCTTCTGTGCTACAATTGGTGCTTCATATCAGCTCTCAGGTTATTGGTCCTCTCAGACCGAGTCTCACAAGCTTCCCACATGAATGGTATACATGAATGTTGATCCATTTGCACTGCAATCCTAGAGGTGCAATGTTGAGATATTCAAACTTTCATCTGCAATTGTCTAGAATTCTGAGAGCACCCTATACTGATCTGTCTCTCCTCCTTATGCTAGTAAAAATACTGTACTGTGCCGACATCTTTCCATTCAGAGAATAGTCATAATTATTTCATACCTCTTAAGCATCTTATACTATATTTCTCAAGGAAAGGGTTTCTTATAAAAAGAAAACAATATTTTCTTATACTATTCTAAGTGACCTGATAAACAGTTCTATTTTAATACAACTCTACACTAAACAACGATGCTTTATTCAACCAAGCATTACATCATTATAAACCAAGCATTACATCATTATAAACCAAGCATTACATCATTATAATGATAGAGACATTTAAAATCTGTGGAGTCACAGCCCTCTAGAGATTGTGAAAAGCAACGCAATGCTCTTAACAAATCATGTCTTAGTGGGTTCTCTTTATTAATAGGATTCCAAGATAGACCATCTACTTCCAGGATCCCTAGGAAGGAGGGAAAAGCTTGTGCTATTAAATGAGTCCTTATTTAGCATCAAAGCAAGTGTGGAATCCCAGGCAGGCAGGCCTTCTCATCTGTGGCACCATCAGCCTGCATTTACATCCCACATAGAGATTCCTCCAGTCCTAAGATGCTGTCGGAGCAGATACAAAGCCTCAGTGTGTGAAGCTCACTCAGTGTGGCACTGAGCACGGATGCCTTTTGTTCATGAATTGGGAAATGTGTACTGAGTGGATGTTTTATGGTGGTAGGAGATGGTGTGGGAGTGGTTTGGAAGGAGAGGAACCGTGGGGACAGGAATGTAAAAACTTAGTAATTCCTCTTTGGTCTTCCTCCGCAAAAATCTGCCGTTCTCCTCCCAGCATTTCTTGGATGCCAGACTTCATCATGAAAACAGCACTCCAGATGAGAGCTTCCCATTCTCGCCAGGCAAATCTCACTTGGTGGAGCCTTGTGTGGATCCTAGAAATCCAAGTGGGAGGTTTTAGACAGAGTCTTGTGATGACCTGAAAAGAAACTGAGCTGGTAGTTCACTTGAACTTGACCCTCTACTCGTTCTCCTGGCAGGGACCACCTCCATAAGCTCACATGGATTCTGAGTATTGACACACAATCCAACGACAGATGTCAATATAGCCAAATATGCAAATTCCCAAGTATCCTAAATAAAGATAAAGATACCCAAAAGTGGACAACATTTTAGAAGTCACACTCATGAAACTCTGGACCAGGAAGAGGCTACACCCTCTTCATGGACACATGTCAGTTATGTCTAAAAACAGCTACCAACCAGAAACTGTAGAGGAGGCTCTGTGAGCTGGCCTTTATTTCCAGTGGGAGATGTAATTCATTTGTTTGGATAAATCTCATGGTTCCCTACTCATGGATGAAATCAACTGGACTTTGTCATTTAACAAGAACTACCTTGGCTAGCAGACCTTACCAGGAAGAGGAGCTTCATGTTAAGATAAGACCTTCAGGGGCATGCTTTGAGCTCCTTCTGGTTTCTAGCAGGTCTGAGGCAGCACTTGGCATGTATCAGAGCTGAGGGGGATATGCTTCTTTGCATTCATAACAGACAGAGCTTCCCTTACTTGGCTCACAGAAGAACATTTCCTCTTTTTTTCCTGATATTCACATGCATATATAGCAAGAATCCCAAGAATTAAATTAGAAAGAATTTCACATGAGGATAATTCCTATTAGTCACTCTAGAGCTCAAAATAAAGACTAGTACATGATTCTCGTTCCGTGAATCCCGGTAAGTCTTTCTCCATGCCCAAAGTAGTAAATATCTGTAGCACGTCACACATTTGATAATGGTGAATGATTAGATGTGTTATCTAATAGCTATATTCAATATATAGACTTCTCTGTCTTCAAATACATGTACAAAGTGATTAGCTCAGATATGTGCTTTCTTTTAATGTGTTTTCACTCTTGATCTGTACTGAATACACCCATGGTGGAAGGTACCATTAGGAGGAGATCACATTCCCAGCTATAGTCTGGGGCTGCAAGCCTGAGAACCCTGGAGTGTTTTCACTTAAACAAATGCTGATTTCATTTTTTTTTAATTAAAATTTCCTTGTTTTAATCACAAGAGCTAGGGGCCCAGTTCTAGAATTTACCTAGAACATTACTGAAGTGAACTCCACTGGGTCTCAATGGCAGTGAGGGCATCTGAAGTTTTGACGAGTCCTTTGCTCCCATCCCTTCCCCTATGCCCATTTCTCCTGCTCATCCCAAAGTCTTCCTTTCCCCTCTCACCTCCTACCTTGTTTTTGAATGGTCTTACAAACTGGATTATGCTAGGCTATAGATATGTGCTCCGCCAGTATACAGTATTCTTGAACACGAGAGAGTGGAATCAAGCTGAAGGAAGAGGGCCTTAGTGCTGTTTTATTTTCTTCATGTTCTACAACAAGGTTCCTCCAAGTAGTCTTCGTTTAGGTTTGTTTATACCTGTCATTTTAATTCCATATTTCCTGAAGGGAAACTAGGCACAGAGCCACCCCTTAAGAGTTTCCAACTTTAAAATTAGCTTAACAGGAACTGCAAAAATAGGTTGTCCAGCTAAGCTCAGTTCTTACCGAGCTCTGCAGGGGGGACCGGATGAGATGAGGAAAGGATGTGTTTGAGAATAGATAAAACATTACAGTTCTTGATCACTCTTTCAAAAGGACACACGCACAAATGACTTCCAGGGAAAGAACAAGCTAGGCTGGGTGAAGCCACCACTTTGGAGCAGCTGACATGCTCAAAAGTCAAAGGGGATCCTGTCAGGGTAACATGATCTGATCATGCTTGTGCAAACACTGGAAGCACTCATGCAGATCATTTTTGGAAAAGCATCGTGTTCTAGTACCTTGCTAGAAGCAACTCAATCATAGGTAAGGACTAGGTTAGTGGCTGCGGAAGTAGCTCAGTTGGTAAGTGCTTTCTGCACAGCCAGGAGGACTGGTGTTTGATCTCCAGCATTCACATAAAACCCTGGTTGTGTTGATGCACAGTAGTCATGTAGTCCCCACTCTAGGGAGAATGGAAGCAGGTTTGTCACTGATGCTTGCTTGTTGGGTAGCCCCACTTATCTGGAGAGGCCCAAGCTTGTGAGAGACTGTCTGAAAAAAAAAAAAACAAAAACAAAACCAAGATGTTTTCTAAGGGATGAAACCCATGGTGGACATCTGGCCTCCATTTGCACAATTATGTGGACTTGTACATGCAGAGACACAGACATGCAAAGAGAGAAGGGGGAGACAGAGAAACACACACATACACACATACACACACAGAGAGAGACAGAGACAGACTGAGACAGAGACAGAGAAGAAATATATAGAGAAATAGATAGGGCACCACATTGTAATGTCATCAAGAACCTTGGTCATGGAGTAGAAAGCCAGTATCCAGTTCTATTCCTTTCACGCGTAGTAGAGATTTTAGAAATTCTTAATGCATGGCATTACTCCAGCTTTCTCAAAATATTTCAACAAGCAACTTAATATTCTGAATAGCTTTTTTGTTTGGTTGGCAGACATCTGTATCCCCACCCCCTCCTGACTGAATGGATTTAGCTTTTTAAGTCATTTGGAATCCCACGGGCACTTATTTGGAATTTTATTTTTAAAGCTCCCTCAAAGCAAAGAGTAATTTCTCGTGAACACGTGTGGAAATATTGTTACTCTGGACCTTCTGTGAATATTAAAACCACATCTTTCCCAGTAGCGGTTTGCATTCCTCCCTCCCGCTGGAGCTGTGTTTCCACATTACAGACAGATAAAATAAAGGATTAGAATGGTATTAAAAGGGGCTTTTCTTTAAACAATTAAAGTAATTACACAATTATCAACTTTGAAAGCTTATTATGTGAAGACACTACACTAGATGCTAAGTATAAAGTCCTCAGCAAGGCCTTTTGATGTCATTGCTATGTATTGTGTCCAGTGACCAATGAGAAGAAGTGAGGGCTAGAGAAACAAAGAGATTGGACTGATCTTCCCAAGTCAGTGTCTAGCCCACATCCATACCCCAGTTTATGGTCTCGTTTCTTTTCCCATTGTCCTTCATAAGTGTCAGTTCCCCAAGGATGCTAATAACCTGCCTATTGAGCCTGGAGGAGAGAAGAGGGATTGAGCCACAAGCCTTCCTTATCAACAGCTTGCCCAATTGACTATCCATCTTCATTTACTAACATAAAACCAATCCCAAGACTCTGTAAGTCTGATCAATGCATTTTTATCCGCTATGCCAACATTTTTATGGCATAGTAAAATTTTGATTCTTTGAGCCTTTTAGTACATGAAAATGTGCTTATCTGTCAAAGTAGCTATAGGAAGTAAAGAGGGAAGTGTCTATAACTTATCCTTTTCTAGTCCTTCTAAATCATTAATATTTCTGTTTTCCATTAGTGACATAACATCTTGCTTCGCATCTTGTCTCCCCAGTGGTCCTTCTCAGACCCTCATGTTAGTTTTCTATACTGAGTTCAGGTGAGCATCCTGCTGGTCAGAGCCTCAGCTTCTCCTCGATTGCCTTCCAGCATCTCTTTGTTACTCGCGGCTATCATCTGCAGCCTATGATGGAGAAGCAAACTGCTGACCCTGGGATGAGTTCCTTGCTGTCCCGAGGGCCTTGGTTTCTCGTGTGAATCTCCCTGGGCGACTCCCACATCCTCGCTCATTTCCAAGATGTCTCTGAAGCTGATGGAAATGTCCTTGGATATCCCTGTCACTGTTGTCAAGTATAGAGCATCTGAAACCATGCCCAGCACCAAGATGCAGTGCTGACTAACACTAATAGAAGGCTATGAACCACACATGATGCTTTTGCCTGTAGAGGAGCAAGATGGTGAGAATTCCTTTCCCTTTTCACTGTTACTCGCTGGCTCCCTGTGTCATGAGGAGACTGTGGTCAGTTGCTTACATTCCCACATCTCGCCTTGCATAGAAAATACACAGATCAGATGTGTATTTTCGGTGAGGACGACAATGTTTATACTGCATTTGAATCTCTAAGGCGAAGATCAATGCAGAATTAATAAAGTACATAAGTATTCTGAACTCTTTATCAGATGGGCAAAGCTCTACCATTAGAAGAGCTATGTGAGTGTGGGTATGACCATTTCCCCACACTGTGTTCACTGACAATTAGAAGAGCTATGTGAGTGTGGGTGTGGCCATTTCCTCACATTGTGTGCATTGACAACAGCAAGTAGGCCAGCCAGTTCCTCTTTAGTTGCTTAACAAGGAAGATTCCAAGTTGACTATTCCTACTGAGAAACACCGGCCTAGAGCTTATCAGTGCACCCAGATGCACCTTGATGTCTCCACTTCAGCCTAGGGAAGGAGAGCGGGTGGTACTCCTGAGTCATGGAAGGGCAATGAGTTCGAATGAGTTCAGAAGCGCAAGCAGATTGGCCCAGACTTCACATCCTTTTGAACATAAGATGTAAAACCCAGTGTTCCTACTGAAGAACGTGGTGAGCCTCTCACTTTAAACTCTTCACGTTCTGCCACTTTGAAAGACAGATTCGCTGTGTCTTCTCAAGCTACCAGATTAGTCATTCTTTTAGCGTGGATTTATTGAAAATGCACTCTGGGGCAGCCAGATTTTAAATGCCTAAGAATAAATTATTGAATGACATTACAGGTCTCCTGTGAGAAGCTGTATAGTCACACAAACATTTAATCAATTAACAGTAATTAGGAAAAGCATTGATGAGTAATGACCCCAAGCATGCCACAAAGAAACCGAGAGTGGCGGGAGTGACCCTGATGGACTTTAAAGATAGATGCTCATGCTGAAAGGCTACACTCAGTACCTGGGGTTGGAGCTTATGGCTAAATGATAGGGCTTTCAGCAGAGGTGAAGGAAAGGCAAAGGAGCCAGTAAATACACAGGCATCGAACAGGGCAGCCTGAAAGCATATAAAGGATTTTGAAAGCACTACTTCATTGTGCTAAAGTGGCAGAGGAATGCCATCAAAAAGTGAGGGCAGAACCGAACCAGGTTCTGTGACTTCCCAGCTTCAGGGTTTGTTGCTCCCACCATCCAACCCTTCCTGAGTATCACTCACAAACACGTTTTGTGATTCTTTGAACTTGACATATATCTCTGCTTCTCGAACTTTACCCTTGCTGTTGCTAACTTCCAGCAAACATCATATTCTACGAGCATTCCCTATCCCTCCATCTCTGCCCACATGCCCACCCCCTCCCTGCCTTTGTGCTATCAGTTGTCTCTTCCTGCAGAGTTATCTGTTTTCATGAAATGCAGCTAGGCCACATGCGTGTGGGATCTGCATCAGTAGATTCAACTGAGTGTCAAAAATGCTTCTCCACTGACTATGTACAGACTTGTCCTTAATCCCTAAACTGTGGATTATAATCATTACTACAGCCCTGTAGATACTGGAGGTCACCAGCAGGTTGTTTAAAATATATAGAAAAGTGTGTGATGGCCACATGAAGCTGTGGTGCTATTTTATCTGGGGATTTGGGCATCTGCATATTTGGATATTCATGGGGAATCTGGAATACATCTGTCTCAGATACCAAAGGAAAACTCTATCCCTTTACTTTTCAACTCAGAATTATTCATCTGTTATCTACAGTTGGCTAAGAATTTCTACAACGCAGCAGGAGGCTTTAGACAGCCTTTGTAGTATCCTGAATCCTCTCTCATAATAGGGGCTCAGTAAACATTAGTTGAATGCATTTTTCAGTTAGAATAGTGCAAGTGTGCGCGCACGCACACACACACACACACACACACACACACACGAGTCTTCCATTTTCACTATTAGGTAACAGTGCCTGTCTTGTGGTATTTTCTTGGCATAAAACTGATGAAGTGATGAGATGAGGCTTATATCTATGTGTCATATAGCATTTATGTTTTAATATTAAACGTGGATGGGAATGTCTTTATTCCTCCTTGTTATGGAAACGCATAGATTTGCTTTTCCATCTTAGGACTGTTACACTAGAGTAATTTTTTTAACTCTGATATAAAGGCAGTGCCAAACCCACTTTATCATGATAAGAATGCACTTCTCTGAGAATCATGGTTATTTGAAGGACATGCAGGGATTGGCTGAAGTGTCCAGAAAAGTCATCTTATTTTGGCAGTGTCCATAATCAGAAATCTAGAAATGACGAGAATTGTAAGATTAGTAGGTTTTTTTTCCAGTACCACGTTTAGAATTGCGAGATCTATGTTTTTTATGTTCATTTTAAAATTGGCCAACTAAGCATGTGAATTGTATATTACTGTGACTATAAATCTGATAGCTCATAACGGTATTTGTCCAAACACCACTGAAGGTAGATTGGTTAAATACTTATAGATTTGGAAAGTCTTTGTGCAAAGACAATCACTGCAAACATTGATGGAGGGAGATAGTTTGCAAAAGCAATTATCATCTCAAAAGGGCTCGGAGGTCTTCAGAACACAATGGGCTGTTACTGTTTTCCCAGTTGCCTACTGTAACTACATGGTAAAACTCTCCTTCTGAAAACACCAGATACTTGGGCTATTTGACATAGAGAAGTCAGTTTAGACTGACTTGGAATTTTCCTCCGTTCTGCTTTCTGTTTCCTCCCACTAGTTTTCCTAGTGTCTGAAAGTAATTATGTAGGCTTAGGTCTTACCCAGTGCTTAATACCCGCATGCTACAATGCCAATCTGCTAGGTAGCATGTGTTCACTAATACAATAGTGGCACGACTGGTTTCTGATTAGATTTAAGGCCTGCACCATAGGAAGCAGTGTTATGCCTGGCACTATAATTCTGATTAAAAGCCCATGCTCTAGTGGATGGCTCCACACACATGTACTTACGGTCAGCACTAAACGGACTTAGCAGATTATAGTATCATTATTATTATTACTATTAATATTATTATCAATAGTATAATAATAATCGAATGACTTAAAGTTGGAAGGAGTATGTTGTGGGACATGGAGAGAGCTGGAACAAGAGAATGGGGTAAGCCAGGATCATATTTCATTGATTATATGTATGGAGTTCTCAAAAAGAAAAAAAAAGAAAACAGATTAAAAAGCCATTAAATACTTTATAATTGATATTTGAGCATATGAATGTGGTGTCTGATTCCACAGCAACAACCTTCTCCATGTGTAATCGGGAGACCTAATTGTCTGTCATCGACATTCATTAAATCGTTGTCACCAAGTAAGAACATGTATGGAAACATGTAGGAGAAAGCTAGTGTACTTTGATGTATAAACCAGCTTTTAAAATATACATTCTTCTTATCTTTTGAGAATTGTATACAGATTTCCTTAATGATCCACCGCAATCATACTGGCAGCCTTTAGGGGAAGTGGTATATAGCTGTTTGCATTAAAGACTTCAGAGCTATTAAAGACTCTTTAGGGTCCCTAAGGAGTCCACAACTATCTCCCTAAACTTTAGCCCTTACCCAGGATGTTAACTAATCAGCATCATACCTCCTAGGGGAAACTCCCGGTGTGAAGGACAGAAGGGACACTATAAATAACAGAGGAGCTGAAAGTTTCTCATAGACCATGACACACACCCCAGATAATCACTGCTCCTTGCTGTGAGAGGATGGGCGTGGCTACCATCTTTCCCCTTGGGGGATGTGAGAAGATAGGATGGGCGTGGCTACAATCTTTCCCCCTCTGGGATATGAGATGATCAAATGGGCGTGACTACAGTCTTTCCCCTTGGGGAATGTGAGGATGGGATGGTCGTGGCTACCATCTTTCTTAGTGTATGCTAGAACCTGACTTTCACAATTTAGGAAGACTATGGAGTCTCAGGATCTCAGCTTGGAATGTCAGTGGGCTATCTTGGTCTGACCATCCTTCCAGCTCCAGTTGTGGACACAGTCCCATCTGGTGACTTATCACATCTGAATACGTATTATAGAATTTTAGACAGAAAATCAAACTGAAGTCTACTCCCAAACTGTGATTCTGTATTACATTAGAGGAGATAAAGAAAAAACTATCCTATGAATGCATCATGTGGGATGCTTGTGCCACAGTGACAGATTTCTGTGTCTTGGGGCTAGGTCTCATGTCAAGTAGTTTTGGAGAAGCCTACAGAATTGTAGTGATAACGTTACCTGAGTTGAGTTTGTTTTCGTGTTTTACGTGAACTTTGAGCCCTTAGATGGGGGAGCAATCAGCATCGATGAAATGAAGACACAGAGGCAGATATCTCCCTAGTCACCTTCTTAGCCAGGGTCTGTCTGTCTGTCTTTTATAACAAAGAGAAAGCAACACACGTTTCTTGGTACAACACATTCAAAGCAGGCATACCCAGCTTTTCAACAAAGCTTTGTTAAAATGGATGAGAATTTGGGGTGGGAGGGTCAAGCAGATTCAACCAATTCATTGATGAAAACACTATCGCAAGTGAGTTAACAGATCCTGGATCCAGGCAGCTCTGACTCTGAGGCCTACTACTCCGTCGCCTAGCAGCCTTGAGGTGCATCTTTCCACCTGCCTGTATCACTTGAATGTAGGACTCATGATGGGACCAGGGGTTGCTGGGAGGAGCGAATACGCAGATGGGCGGAGAGACACCAGCATCATTTCTGGTCATTTGGGTTTATGTACAAGCCGGAATCGTGTCTCCTGCCTGTAGTCCTGCCAACCTTGAATGGTGTTGCACTGTTCCTGCTTTTCTCGTTCTTGCACCATTTACCCTTGGAACATGCCGCCGACACTAGCTTCGTGGGGGCGTCTCAGTTTCACCCGTCCGTATGCTGAGTCGGGATAAATCCGTATTGCTGCTGTGAAAGTTGGTAGTGGGGACTCAACATTCACAGTCAAACTTTGAGAAGTAGGAGTTACTCTCAGTATCCCTTATAACGAGCCTTGTGTCTTTGCTGTTGACATTCACGGTTGTAACGGGGACATGCTTTCGTTGAAATTTTAAATTCTACTGAGAACCAGCTGGCTAAGGTCAAATGCCCTTTTCTGACTAGATTGGAGGCAGAAAAAAAATATTAGCATTTAGTAACATTTTCTTTTCAGAATTCTAAGAGAAATGTAAGACTCGCAGACGTAAAACTTAATTTGCTCTGCTTTCCTTATTTTTTCATAAATTCCAACTTCCTTGTCCTAGATGGCGAGTTACAAGTTTCCCCTCATTTTTCATTTCTGTTTGTGTCATTTTTTATATCATCTCATTTGCTTGACTTACGACACGAAATTTCAAGCAAATAAATCACCGTGGTGTGACTTTGAAGAAAAGGTCTTGTGCTGAACTATTTTGAATTCCTCTGATGTTAGGGGCACCTGTCATATGATTAATACGGTTTGGGTTTTGCTATTTTCTTTCTCTCTCTCTCTCTTGTTCTGAAAGCTAGAATGTATT
Source organism: Grammomys surdaster (assembly GCF_004785775.1). Taxonomy (NCBI): domain Eukaryota; kingdom Metazoa; phylum Chordata; class Mammalia; order Rodentia; family Muridae; genus Grammomys; species Grammomys surdaster. The sequence continues at coordinate 25,426,661 of NW_021604622.1, forward strand.
ACCAAATACTAAAAGTGTGTTTGTTTCAAAGGCGTGATGAATTTGTGTGAGTTGGGGTCCTTTTCAATGAACCATTTTGGAAATAGATCTGCCTTCCTATCATTTTGTGTTTCTTAGAAACAATTATTAGGTCACTTCTCATGAGCAGAGGTGAGTTACTCATGGGGTGAAGAGAAGGCACAGTGTGCCTGTCACTCAAATCCAACTGGCAAAGTCAGGCATGGGAGACACGGGAGTTCACTTCATCCAGACTTGAAATTTCTTGTCCACGTTTCTGTTTTCAAAAGACAGTTTGCTTCTGTCTCTGACATGCCTGGTACTGTGTTAGTTTTTCTTCCCTTCTGTCCTTTCCGTATTTCCCGACTGTGCATGCTTGCAGTGGCCTCAATACCGTCTCCTCTTCATCTCCAATCCTCTCAGGCCTCCTTTGAAACCTCTCTCTCAGTTGCTAATCTCACAGTCAATGTCCTTCATGTGTGTGTGAGTACACACACACACTTACACACATACCACATACGGGCACACATGCAGATATACACACACTAATACACATGCACACTTACACACACACATACACACACACACACACACACATCTCAATAGTAACCATGGAACTCCTTCATAGACTGTATGTAATTTAAGGTATGCTCCTAGTGTCTAGGAGTTGCTACAGTGAATTTGCACACACTTGGAGGCTTATGGCAACATAAACTCATTCTTAACAGAAGTTTAAAAGAGATCCGTGTGATACAAAGCCAAAGTGGTGGCTGCGTGGTATCCCTTAGGATTTTAGTGCGGCCCCTCTTCTGTTTCTCTTAGTTTGGGGTACACAGAAACTTCTCTGACTATGGCTCTATGAACCCCCAGTCTGTGTCCACATTGCCTCCTCCTGTGGTACATCCCCCCACTGCCCCAACTGGAAGCCTAGACTCCAATAACATCTGTGAAATCTTCTCTCTGCCTTCGCAGGGCTGTTCCTAGATCCAGGCTGTGGGTGTGGATCTTGTACTGGACAATGTTTATCCAGCCCAACAGTTTTATACTTTCAGATCCTGTCGTACATTTTACAGTCTGCTCATAGCCATGCACCAAAATTCATGACTGTGTGCAATTAATTTACCCCAAATAAAATTCATTTCATGGGAGGTTAGGTTAGGATGAAAAATCTGACAGTTAATTGTCAAATTACAGCCCATCTCATAACCAAGAGGCTACTGCAGATAGAATGAGAGGATGAATATAGTAGAAAGTACGCATTGTCAATGGAAGTATAATAGACATGAATATGTTTTTTAAAAATCACTAATTCCTGGTTTTCTTTTATTTCAAACAGTTTTAATTTCCAAGAGCTCTTTGTAAACAAAGATCTTACTAGTAAGGACAATATTTGAAGACTTCTGTTATAAAAGTAATCAGATTACAATGTAAATGAAAAAAGATTTGATAAAGGAAATGACAGAATCGATTTCACTGTAGGTGACACATTTGATTTACAAATAGAATTTGCAGGGTGGGCAAAGAGACACCAATCAAGTTATGATTTTATTAAATGTTAGCTTGGTTAAAGACATATCCATAAATGTCATGAAGTTCCAAAATCTTTACGTAATTGTAAGTAATGCTTTCCTCGGCCAGAAGTGTATCACCCAGTATGTATTGTTTCAAAACATAAGAGTAAAATATGACTGCCAAATATATACCTGAAGATACATTTCAATGTCTGTGTCTCTTAGCTGAAAATAAAAGCTGTTAAGAATAAGAACGTGTAAAGCTCACGAGAGATGCTTTCCAAATATCTTGAAAACAAGTAGATCGATATGTTCTCGAGCTAGAAGTAAAGTCAATCTTTGGAGGAGATATGTCTCAAAAAGTACGTGTGTGAGAGTTGAATAATGAATTCTTCTGGGTGGCTCACTGAGCATAAAATATTTCCCCAGTAAAGACACATAATTTTGTCTTTATAAGTGGTCTGGCAAATGTAGAGTGCCCACTCTATCCCCGATTTCCAGAGGAAAATTAATGAGATCTCAAGAACTGTTTGTTTTCCTGAAGCCAATGTCAGAAGAAAAAAAGCAAAGAAAGAAAACTATAAAAGATTCACAGAAAAGCTGGAAACAAACCCCCATATATTTGCATCGATATTGGCTATTGATCTGAGAGTTCACACCAGAAGCACTTTGCTAGGGTTCAGTCAGGATATTTGATAATAAAAAACTAAACTAAAATAAAAACTGGTGACTACAGCTTTGGTGACTTTACATTACAATTGAGAAATGATCACACAAAATGAAAGATGAGACAGGCTTCCTGAAAACTTAAGACATTCTAATAACATCAATAAAATGAAAGGCGAGGACAAACAAAGGCACACAGGACATCTGCGTTGCCACTGTCCTCAAGCTACCTGTGCTGCTGTCCCTTCCTACAGCTGCTCCATGCTGCCTCCCAACAAGGTCCTTCAGGTCCCTTGCTAGATATAGTCCCTTTAAAGCCCTTTAACCATATGTGAATTGAATCTCATCAGGTGGGTCAAGAATTCACCCCTGTACTAGGTCAAGCTGGTTTATTTCTACTTACTTTCTTAACGATGTTAGCTTATGATTGCCTTTCCTCCTCAGATTGGTGAAAGGAAGTGATGTCTCAGACCATGCGACTTCACCACTGTGAAAAACCACTGTAATTCAAGCTTTGTTGTACTTATACCTAAGGGTACTTATATGCCACTCTGGGAAATTTTAAAAAAAGTTTTAGAAGGCCTAATAAATGTCCTTTAAAGAATTCAAATAATCTTAGGTGATTCATGATGTTTGATAGTTTCCACAGCTTAATCCTTTCAGGATACCTCTATAGATGCACAATAAATATTATTTCAAAAGGAAAACCATGATTTTCATTTGCTAGTGTCTAGCAAAGACCGTATTTTCACTATCTGAAACAAAGGGCAGAATTAAATGTTTTTAAGGAATCACATTTGGCAACTATGAACGTAAGCAGAACATTCCTGGTACTCACCAACCACTATGATGTCAGCACTTTTATCCCAAGCTTGATGGAGCTCCCATGGGGTCCTGTAATACTAATACTTTCAGGAACTCCTGAATAAAACTACTCATTTCTTTTAGTAATTGGGATTTCACTAAATTTAGGCTTACAGAATGGACAAGACTGAATTTCAAGACAGATTTACTTGAATTCATAGGAATAATTTATTTGAAACTCTGGAGGCAAGAGTATTTCTAAGAGCCACCACTGTGACCACCCTTTCCTTCACGTATGGCTTTCTTTAACGGAGAGAGTTCTGAAGTACAGCACCTGTTGGATGTCTCTATGCTGGCCCCCATAATTTCAGGTTCTGTATGAGACGGAGTTCTTGACATGGAGGTGGTGACGAATTATATTTATTCCCAGCATCACCACAGCATGTTCACACCTGCTGAGGAGTGAGTCTGTGGGACTTACCCAGTCTCACTCAATGCTTCCATCCCCTGGTCCAGTCTTCATACTTGGAGTGGCTCAGTCACAAGAAGCATCTATTTCCCCAAAGCCCTGGTATAACATTTGTGCTTCCAGAGATCCAGATATCAAGAAGTTTCAGAGTTGTCAGCACTAGTGTATGACTTGTACAAAAATTTAAACATAGGCATACCTCCCTTGCTTTGCTGTTGCAACATCTGGGTGCCTTTGTTTATTGTACAGCCTGGGGGAATGAAAGCCAGTATCGTCTCAGATCTCACCCATACATAAGTGATATTCAAAGATAGCCTTATTTCCGGCTCCTTAAAGGGTATGCATGTGTATGTTTTCAGGAGTAGAAACCAAAACAAAGCAATCAGGTAAGTAGATCGTGCAAGCACCATGACAAGTGACTGCTATTTTAGCCTCACACTTTCCTAAAGATTTATTGTAACACAGTACTGACAGTCCACCCACGGCCTAGCTTTACTCTCATCCTTTTTCTAAGAGTGGTTTACAACACCAGTGAAATAATATAGTTACTGCTCTATCATTTTGAGAATCTCTGTTACAGATGATCCCTTCCCCCTCTTCATAAGGCAGGTCCTGTGTACTTCTTGTCCAAAGTCAGGAGGAGCTGTATTGGTGGCCATATGTGATGAATTCAGTCAACTAGCTCCCAGGTTACATTTCCCATGTGCCTCTTCTCCAAAGGTGGAGCTGGTGAGATGGTCTGGAGCCAGCTTTGTCACTGGTGTAGAACATTCCATATTCATCATATTCATTTTTCTAGCAACTATGTGGTGCTTGCTAATTGTGTGTGTGTGTGTGTTGTTGTTGTTGTTGCTGTTGTTGTTGTTGTTGTTTTGCTCTAGGTAATAAGTAAGTGAACTGGGCATCTCAGCCTCCTAACCAAGCACAGATTGCTTTTTGGAGGACAGGAAAGACAGGTTGATACTTTTGTCTTTGGGATTTAGGGCTTGTTGGTTTTTTTTATTTTCTCCAGTGAAGCAAAGGTCTAACTTGCTGCACAATTTATTACTACTAAAGTAAATCCCCATCCTAGACAGAAGTTTACACATGTTTATGATTATAAAGAGTTGGCCATAAGTTTTCAAGAGGCATAGGCCATGGCTATATGGGCTCCCTGAGAAGGCAATTCCAGAAAGTGAGGTCAGGTAGTCCACAGGCTACAGCCAGGCTGTCGGGCTGCTTTCAATGCTATGCTAAGAACCATAAGCCACCTGGAGTAGAATGGAAAGAGGCAGTATGAAAGATGATAGAATGTTCTGGATATTTTGGGTTCTATTGCTGTTGGAATGTGGATAGCAATGATGGGGTCTCACATCTACAAAGAAATAGACCTCAGTCTGTGTTTGAGTTCTTGAAACCAGCCTAGATTTTGTAGGTCACACCCTGGCCAGGCAATTGTTGCATTAGATGAATCACGGGCTGCTTAAAATCAATACTTGTTCTCTGAGTAGGTCCAGAGTTTTAAAAATGAATACCTTTTATGACATGTGAATCAATGGATTTTGTGATTAATATATACTGAATGCCAATAGCTCTGACCTTAGACATGCACAAATTTGTATGCTTCAGGTATGTATTTTTCTGAAATCACAGCCAAGAGAAACAAACCACATGAGTCAAATAACCAAGAAGCACTTAACTTGACAGTATTAGTAGCAGGACAGGGTAGGCTCAAATCCAAGCCATGAAATTTCAGTGTTACTGAACCACCTGAAATCAGTGAGACTTTGGCAAATACCCACACAATACCTTCATCCAAAATCTTATAGTAATTGTACTTATCACATAGATTACAGACAGCTAAGTAAGATAAATGTGTAAAGTCCCCCTTCTATTGCAGCTAGTGCATCCAAGTTCAAAGAATTGTCATGTTTTGCATTAGACTTGGGAACTACTTTCACCCAGAGCAATGGCCCTTATTGGTGTATCATTGTCAGTCCAAATGTGACATGATACTGGGTTTACTATTAGTCACCCCAGTCAAAACCACCACGAATCTCAAATTGTTGCCTTATTTGGAAATAAATCTTGCACATGTACTATAATTAGTATGAAGTTGTCATTATTCGTTTGTGTTGGGCTCTGATCCAGTGGCTAGTGACCTTACAAGAAGAGGGAATTTTGTTTCAAATACAGAAGACCATGTGTTATCTGAGGATTGTTGTAAGTGCAAGCCAAGGAATACCAAAGACCTTTTCAATGCTAAAAGCTAGGATGGTGGCCTAGACAGAGCACCCCATTACTGCCCTGATTTAAGACGCTCAGCCTCCAAATCTGTGAGGACAAATTTATTTTGTTAAAATCACACAGCTTGCCATACAGCCTGCAGAAAACTACAGCGTTATCTATACTAATTAAGAAAACAAATACACAAAGAACATGTAACGTGTTTGGAGCCATTATGTATTTATCCAAGTGGCTTTGATTTGGTATTATGTGAAAAACAATAAAGCTCTCAATATCTACTGGTTTAAAATATTTTAATACATGCAAGAGCTCTGAGAATAAGATATATCACTGACTTGCATATTGATGTTAGTTCAGCAAGAATTAAAAAACAAGATATTAGGGTGTTTTTTGTAAAAAGAGATTTGTAAGAAGATAGTAGTAAAATTAGTTCCATTCCAGCCTCATGATTTTTGAGGAACTGCCCATGGGAAACAACTGGAGTCTCTGTTTGACATAATCAGGAAGGCAAGTATGCTATGGATTCTTTTGAAAACAATCGCATTCTACGTAAGACATAAAGACAATGTTGAACATTGGACAGCTCTCCCAAAATGAATAAAACATTTTACCTCTGCACAATTAGATTTATATCACTCTGGAACAGACATAACTGCCAAATAAAAGTAAGTAGTGAAGACAACCATATTCAAGGTTGGCTAGAATGTTGATCTACTCAGACACTGCGAAATCCACACTAGTTTCAAGTTTCATTTGAGTTTTGCTTGTTTTGAACAAAGGTATGGCCCCCACAGTCCCAGACAATTTGTTTATAATGGTGACAACAATGTAACACTCTCCAGTGTGTCACGGAAATACATGACATAAGAATTTGAATGCAAACATATGAAAACCTCACACACCCCCACAAAGCCCTCAGGTGGTTGTTAATTTTTGGTGCTGTGTAATTAAACTAGTTTTTTTAAATGTTATCTTTTGCCAGTATCTAATTAGCAGAGCCATCTGCTGAAAGAGCAGTGGCCCATCTGCCTGAAATGTTGTACTCCTCATTGTTATGAAAAGCATCCACCACTGCTCGTCCCCATCTAATTAACTTCTCTTGCTGTGGAATGTGATAATACACAGCTTTGTTTATACACTTCCGAGAACTGTGGATTTATATGTATGGAACAAGTACATAAAAAGAGCCAATCTTTTTCTTCCCAACATCTGACTTACTCTTGAGATCACAGCTTCATTTGTCATGACTGGAGCGTGTCCCTTTGCAGAATGACGAGACGTGTTATAGTCTACTGTGAAACAACAGATTGTTTCTTACATCCCTGGGTTCCTCTAGTTCTAAAATCAGTATTCTGTTGTCCTGTATGCTTCTCTACTGATGTGACTGTAGCACTGCCACTTGCCAAAGATGGACTGAGAATACTGTAAACCCATGCAGATCACTGGACTTGAGATACACCACCATGAAGCTACTGAACCAGGAAAAGGATGCAGATGCTCTTGTGTACTCTGCTCAAGCATGCAGTAAACTCTTTTATTTAAGAGTTTGAGATAATTTTATTTCACAAATTTATTGCACACATATTATCTATCTTCTTCCATCTAGCAGGATGTAGTATACTTAGTAGCTATTTAATGAGTATTAAATGAGAAAGACATCATGTAAGAAACCACAGTGAAACTCTTAAATCTATTTAATAGCACGAAAGATATTTATGTGACTTTATAGAAAAATGGGCTACCTTTAGCAAACCTAAGTTTTTATAAATGTAGATCTTCAAGATAATTGATTCATTGAGTATCCAAGTAACCACTATTGTTGTTTTACCTTTGCTTCTGACATGTCTAATGAACATTAAACATTGAATAATAGAATATTCATGTTTCTTGTCTCTTCTGTAGTAGAAAAGACAAAAGGTAGCAAAAAGTAAAGATTTTTTTTTTTAATTTTGAGGATGTATGACTGAGTTGTACTGACACTGGAAATGTGCAAGGCCTTAGCATTTGTTTTGACTGGCAGAAGAATAGGTTAGGTGGCAGGGGCACAAACATAGTCAGACTGAATGTGAAGGCAAGTATATAGAACATTTCCTAAGTCAATTGTGGGCTTTGGTCCAAAATAATGATACACATACAAATAACCCGTTTCAGTCAGACTAGAATTAAGTGTGAGTCGAAGGTCTTTCGTCGACAAAGATGGGTCCTTACAAGAAAGGACGTAAATGAACTCCATGGGAACCTGAGCTTAAACAAAGGAGTAGAAACTTTGAGAAGCAAAATCTAATGCAAGATAATTCCACTAACCAGTTTGGTTTTCTCCTATGAAAACATGTTTTCCGTAGCTGCCAGAAGACCAACAAGGCAAAGTCTAGTTTGGTGAACAAAAAGAAAACTGAGATTATGAGATTAGTCCAGAACTCTTAATCCTCTTGTATAAATCTAGAAAAGTCTCCTGTCCAACTTCGTTTTTATATAGTTCTGCAATGCCTGCCAACCCGTGTTCCCCACTATCTTCTCTGGGTAAATCCCCACCATTAATATATAATCTCCTTTTCCCTCTCTTCACGAATAATGTGAAGTCATAGAAAGGCTAAACAGCCATGCTTTCTAATTAATCCTGGATTTGAGTCTTGTTGAAAGACTGGTGATAGAGAAGAACCCCCAGAAGCTTCCCCTCTATTTCAAAGAGAAGCATCAATGTGTCCTGTTTTACTATTGGTCTAATAGACATGTGTGAGTAGTAGCTGTTTTTTCAGTATTCGGGACAAAGTAATCAAATATTTATGAAAAACTCAGAGTCTTTATTATTATTATTATTATTATTATTATTATTTTGCTATTTCTTTTCACTCCCTGTCCTTGGCCAATATTTATCTTGAAAATACGAAGGGTACTTGAGCACCTGCTAGAATTGAGAAGCTGTTTGTTTACGACCACCACCAGCACCAGCAGCAGCAGCAGCGAGATCTAAGAACATTGATGGCATTTGATTCAGATTCTCTCTTAATCCTGGGGCTCACCCTGCTGCCCAGATCTCTTATGTTTATTCAGGAGACTATCAACATTTTCCCTTTTTTCCATTTGTCTCAGGTTTCCTACTTGGTAGACAAGGGCTCCATCCTCAGCTCTCAGTTTGACGTCCCATCAGGTCACTCATCCTAAGCATGATTCCTCTCCAGCTCAGGCAGGCTTGAAACTCATCATCCTTCTTGTCAGACATACATCAACATATATGTCTTGTGTGTCTCCATGTATGAGATGTATGTAGGTCCCTCCCCCGCTGTGTGTGTGTATGTGTGTGTATGCCAGAGATAGAGAAACAAAGAGAGACAGAGAAGGTGGAGAGAGAGAGAGAGAGAGAGAGAGAGAGAGAGAGAGAGAGAGAGAGAGAGAGAGCATCCTTGGGCATAGTTTTTCTGAGTGGGTCATTGAACAGAAAGAGGGTTCTGGTTATACAGCTATGAGCACTTCTGTATGGTGAAACACTTCAGCAGAGGAGGTCTTTATCTTGGTGGGTCTTATTTCCTTTTCAACATGCTTTCTACCTTGCCTGGAACTTCCTGGTGAGGCTAGACCACCTGGCAGTCAAGCAGTCCTGCCTGATGCCAGCTCCTCAGAACTGGGACTGTAAGCAAGCACCCTCACCCCTGGCTTCTGAAACAGTGCTGAAGCCCCTGCCCCTCTGCGCTGCTTTCATACCAAGCACTCTACTAACATAGCACTCTCCATTCCCCAACATTTTATTTTAACATCACCAACTCAACAAGAGCCATAGAGAGCACCCCCTCTGCTGAGGTGTTTCTCCATACAGATGTGCTCATAGCTGGATAACGAGAACCCCTCTTTGTATTCAAGGACATCAATCCCTTTGGTAATATAAGCTTAAATTCGTAATGAGTTCTTTGTTGCTAAAGGAATGTACCAGCTCATTGATTTTGTTTTATATTTAAACAAGAGCAAAGATGCAACAGAGATTTTTCTATAAACAGATGTAAGAAAGGAGCATATTAAAAGTCACACAGGGGTAACTGAGTTGATTTTGATTTTTGGAATCTGCACGTCACAGTGCGGTATGTACAGCTCTTATCACTGTGCTGGTATGTTCACTGTTGATGGAAATATTTGTCATGCTGGATGGACTCCAAGGCAGTCCTTTCATGAGACACGGATTAGCTACACTTTCACTGCCCCCACTGCACACTGACCCAGAAAAGGATCTCAGATTTAACACACGCTCTTATCCGAGGTCTTCGATACTGGCTATATGATTCCACACGATCATAATAAACAGTCACACCACAGCTCCTGTTGGAGGAGCACCAAGGGGGTTCTGTGTGGATTACTTTCTCATAGTCTCATATTCATTGAGAAGGATAAGCCATCCTGCACACAGTTGTTATGACTACCTTTGTTGGGTATCAGTGTTTGGGAACAGCAGTCTGACCTTATATTCTCCTAGATTTTGGAGAATTGAGAAACAATTCTTCCTGGCAGTTGGTGGAGGCCAGTATTTTCCTGCATGTTATTTGACTTTGGTTTATATTGGGTTGAGTGTAGTTTCTTCTTTGACATTTTATGACCTAAAAAGATTGTTCCTCATAAGTTTTCCTGAAAAATAACTTCTCTGGTCCATAACCGAATCTTCAGAAATCTAATTTTAACAGCTAGAAAAAAATTATAACAAGAAGATATGAAAAAATACAGAGCCTTCCAACGTAAAAGTCTACATAGCACAAAAATAGAAGAAAAGAACAATAATTTAATCTTTGAACTGTTGTTAAGTGACTCATAAACTTAAGTTGTAAATCACCTCTGTCTTCAAAACCATCATTATCATCTTCAGTCTCACAGTTCTCTTTGTGACTAGATGTGTTAATCCACCAGACAACTTGACCAGCATGGGTTAGATTGGAAAAGTTTGTGAAGTATTAAACATCATGATTTTAAATAGAGCTAGTTGCGGCAATGTGGAGATTGAAAACCAGTGTTCTGCGTGTGAACCAATCATACCCTGACTGGCATATATACAAGTACTGAGATAGCTAGGATATGCTGAGTTATCCCTGGCACTATCCATGAGTGTTGATGCTGCATGACACACTGTGCGCTAAGCTCTGTGGCTTGGAATGATTCAGGTGACTCTGTTTCATGGTCTCCTTTGCTGAGAGCTTATCCTTGTTTCCCATAAGTAATCAATCTTGTTTCCCAGTAACTGTGTCTAAAGGTACTGCTAGTTTGACTATGAAGCAGACTCTAAGAAGGCAACTCTCAAATGTCTTAATTTGAAAGTCGAATGTAAGCCCATGACTTGATGCCTTGTGCTTGGTATTAATTTTATGCCGGACTGAAGGAGCTGGCACAAGGGTGAGCTGATGTGATCTAATCTAGCCACCACGACCCTCTTATTTCTATACCTGTCCTGAAAGCCCTAACTTTTGTTTGATCTCTTTGCAGGCTGTGGAGTGGGAGTGTGATGACGCTACCAAGAAGGCCTGTTACAGCAAGGGCAAATCGAAGGTAAGGACAGAGCAGTGTACAGATCCCCCACCATGCACTGAGGATTGATATCATATCTGGTTCCCTGCAAAGTGAGGTGTATGTGAAGAGGATATGTTTCATATTTCAAAATTCAGTGGAAATGAGTCACAATAAACAGGCATTTCACAGAGGGACAGAAAGCAAGCTGAGACCTAACTTGTACTTTGAACCACTATATAAGATTCAAAATGAACTGTAACATTGTTAGAAAATATAGACAGTTATTTTCAACTAGTATTTAATATGCCTCTTCTGTATTTTGTAGTTAACTACAGAAAGTAGTTGAATACTTGTATTATCTTGTGTTTTGCAGCACCAGGAGTGTAGGGCCTTGTATATACCAAACAAATATTGGGCATTTGCTCAATAAATCATTGCATCAAAATTACGGGAGGTATATTCTTGATGGTCTGCTCTGTCTCCATCAGAGCTCAAGTCTACATTCCCAAACTCTCATGCACAGAGCACTGAGAGTTGAAGATGGGCGTCCACTCCCATGTTCACATGCAGACCTCTCACACAACTAGCGTTTGGTAACATGCACAGAACTTTATCTTTCCAGGAACTCCGTCTGTCTTTAGAAAAAGAGTCTTTTGTTTCCTGAGGAAATTGTCCTACAGCGGTTCCACAGGTTAATTGCCTTCGTTCTGTCAGAGGCTCTACCTCTCCAGTGCTGATGGCACTTTGGTTCATGGGGAAATGTGGGTACATGCAGAGGGGCAGAGTTGCATGAGGACCGATCCAGCAAAGAGAGTGAGCGGTAGCAAGAGGTTCTCATCTGTGTGTCAATGAGTAAGATGCTTTGTCTTTTCCTCCGCTTATAGTGCTTGCTTCCTGCCCCTTAGGAGAATGGTTCTGAGATGATGAAAATCTTAGGGACAGAAGAAAAAGTAATGGTAATAAATCATAAACTTAGCCAGGGTAGAATACATGGATATAGAAAGGGAGGGAGGGAGGGAGGGAGGGCGCGAGGGAGGGAGGGAGGGAGGGAGGGAGGAAGAGAGGGATGAGAGAGAGAATTAGAAAAAGGAGGCAGAGGAGAAGGGAGACGGAGTAGTGGAAAGAATCTAGAAATTGATAGACACTGCTTATCAAAGGATATTTAATCATCAGAAAACCTCTGAGCTACATCATTAAAAATTTACCAAACTATACTAGTAGCTCCAGGTTGCAAAGAACCAGAATATGAAATACTCCCAAATAAATGGGTGTATAATGGTATAAATAAAACATACCTTACGACTCTCTAACTTGATTAGTGAGTTTTATAAACCATAGCGATGCTTGGAGATATGAGTTCTAGGTGGCCAAGGCCTCCCTGCGATGTTGAGGCTCCATACAGTGGATGTGTCATAGAACTGGTATTTATCTCCACTAGCCAGGTTTTCAGAGCATGAACCATTCTCTTATGTGACTTTTCCTGAGGAGTCATGAACCAACATCTCCCAAACCTCAGGGAGTGGGGTCATGAACCTTGGAAGCTTCCTGAATCTTGCATGTTATCATCTTCCTCTTACCAGGGAAGGTTGTTGTCCTGAGGGGATGGGCACCTTTTCCTAAAGTTCTTATAGGTTTCCCTTAAACCCTGTATCCGAAGCAATAAACTGAGGCAGGTAGGCTCCATGGGGAGGGGATAGTGATAGAGAAAGTCACTGTTCACTGGTGGACACACTGGACTTCCTTGCCATGGTTTCAGCTTTAATACAGTGCTTTGCATGGTGACACCATCACCTTCTAGAAGGCCTGGGCACTGGCTGGTAACCTAGGTAAACATTCTCTTCCTTTGGGTTGTTCCTTTTTTTCCCTCTCTTTCCTTTTTATCTTCACTTTGATTTTGGCGACTTTCTCTTACTTCTTAACTTCTGTGTCTTAGATTTGTGCCAGTAATCAGATACCTTGCAGTGGATTTTGATGACATGTCACTGAGTCTGTGTCTGTAAATGTGGATTTTGGTTTAGATTTTGTTAACCTCAGACTCTCCTCAGGACTCAGGAGAACCCTATTCTCCCCTGAGAATTCTCTCCTGTCAGTCCCCTATTTCCACGACCACTCTTCCTGGCCTGCCTGGCTCAACTCTTAGTGCACAACTTTGATGCCCCATAAGTTATCAGTCTTGTAAATCCCTGTGGTCATCTGTCTTTGCCCTGTCAAGCTTTGTTACTCATCCAGCCCTGGACCATGAGCTGTGCCAATGGTTTCTTTATGGCTCTGGTGCCTTGCTGCAGCCCTTTGGCACACAGGGTAGAAGTTAGCAATACTATATGAGTAAATTAACACAGTAAGATTACTATTCAGCTTATCACCTGCACCACTTTTCACGATGGGGAAGATGTCTTTTTGAGGGGACATCCTTTCATACAGTAGGTTTAGCAGCTTGCCTTCCTGTGCCCACAATGCCATGACAACCCAAAATAACCAAATTTGCTCCAGATGTTTTTGGAGGAATCTGTTCTTTCATTTATTCAATATATACAAATCAGAATTTTTTGCATTGTCCATTTTTTTCCTGTCCCCTGAAGTATTTTCTATTGCACCAGGAATTTATTTACATATTTAGCGCACAAACTTTCAAAAACTGCTAATAGTTAATTCTATTCTTCCTGGATCTAATTCACTATGTGGCCCTTGTGATTTAGAAAACAACATCAAGACCTGTTGAGGCACGGGTTTCTGGGTGTCTCTGCAGCATAGTCTACAAGCCTTAATCAAAGCATTCAGCTAGTTTTCATTTTCTAGTGCATTATTGCTACTTATGGAAATTGCACAACTGTACCCACCAGTCCATGTTTCACCTCCAGCTGTGACCTATGGTTAACTTTGTATTTAGAAATTAAATAAATTTGTTAGAATAGTAACATTTATGCCTAGTAGGTAATATACCCCTGATCCAATGAAGGGACGAATTGTCAATACACTAAATTAAGTTTTGCTAATACAAATCAGGAAAATGAGGAAAACAAATGCACTTACATCAAGTCATTGTATTATATTTCACAGATTTAGGTTTTAATAGATTAAGAATAATGGCAAATTTTGGTAATTACGTGAATTCTAACTGTGTGTGTTGGATCTTTAAGACATATATTAAAACAAATGAAGATACATTTCATACACTATATATTATGTGCAAGATCAATTATACTTTATTTTAGGGTACATTAAGTATAATGATGAATTTGTCTAGAGTTTTAAAAAGCAATGTTCCATTGAAACCGAATTTAGTTCATGCAACTGCTTGTTGAGTTTACTCCTGCCTATGATTCTAATTCCTGAAGAGGCTGAGTTAGGCACATTAGAGTCCCTGGGAGATTTGGGACATCCTGGTATAAAAGTAACACCCCAAACAAAACCAAAATAGAACAAAACCAAAAAATCAGAAAGTGGGTAAGATAGGAACTCATGATTACAGACTAAGGTGGTAGCCTCATTAACATGTTAGAATAAATAGCATTGTAGCCTGGTCCGGGAAGTGATAGCAAAGGATGCCTTATCTCCCTACCCAAAAAAGTATTTTCCTTTGTTCACATCTCTTTTTCTTCCCACAAATGTGCACTGGAATGATTACTATCCAGTGAGGAACCCAAGCCTAGTACCCGGGACACATAATAGAAAGAAAGTAGGACAATGTCTAAGAACTGGAGAAAGCATACCAAGAGTGCTTTCAATGGGCAGACTCTGAATTCAGATGTCAGACATCCCAAAGATCTCCAGGCTGACAGATGCTAGAATATGAGACAAGTAATGTTTCCATTTGTCTAAAATATAGGGTCTCTTTTGAGGAATGGAATTTAGGCTTTTCTTAGTGGTCATGAATTTATAAGGAAAATTCAAATACTTTAATAAATTTGCTTGTGCCGTAGTATTCTGAGAATGTGCACAGAATTACAAAGTCTCCCTTCTCCCTGTAATAAAAAGAACAATGTGAAAATGTGACATTTTAAAAATGCAAAAAATGCAAGCGTTTTGACTGAGCTCAGTTTGTTCCTAGTCTCCTGAGAAGTTGTGTGTGCTATATGGCCCAGCCACTAAGATATGATGTCTGGAAGGAGGTGGCTGAGCCTGCAGGGGGCTACTGCCTGCACCCACTTCTCCTCTAGTGAGAACATTCCTCAACTGGCTGCTGAGCTCAGGATAATAAATATGACAACTTTTCTCCCTGGGCATTGCTGGGTCAAGTGCAAGCAACCTTCCATGTAGTAGGGCATGGGATTTATAGCCTAGGGAGTCAAGTTCATGAGAAGCTACCCAAATCTTTGATTAAGGCTTGCAAGGAAATTAGATGCTGAGATTTCAGATTCTGAATAAGGTTGGAGCTTTAACTTACTTCTAGATTTTTCCACTCACTATGGCTCCTGTGCTCTAAGTATCCACATGCATTAAAGTGGGGGAAAGAATCCATCTTTACTGATGCAAAAAAAAAAGCAGCATAACAAGATCCATTGCATTTCATTGTCTTTGAAATACGTGTTATTGAAATCAAACTGTAGAACTCTTTAAATACATTTCATATAAATATTATTTTAGACACAAATAGCTGATTGTCTCAGCGTCTAACAAGAGTGCCTTGTTTGTTGCCGGTTCTTGTGTCTGGACACAGCTGCCTCCCCCGTGGCATTTAGGGACTACACAAAGGAAACATAAAGTAATTATTAAGGGAATGAAAGAGTTGCTTTGTGTTTTTATGACATTTCATAATTTTCAAAATGTTCTTGTTCATGATCTCATTTCAGTATTTTTGACACTAAGTTCTTAGAGTTATTGTGTTAATCGGTGGGAGAATTTGGACTAGAATCCAAGGCTCTGTGTATTGTTATTCTTTTTGTGTCCAGTGGTCCTGCTTCCTAGGCTGCCAAAGTATGCTTTTAAAGATCCCAACTCCTAGTGGCTAAGAAAAGAAAGACATGTGGCCTTCTGCATTGGTGCATGGTGCTTAAGGGCTGGAGCTTGACGTTTTTACCTAAAATGCTGATGTTTGGAATGGCTTTGAGTTTATCAATGCATGTGGGATGCTCTAGACCTGACTGTATGCTACACAGTTGCTTTAAGAACTAAGACCCTTCATCTTGGACACAGGCATCTTATGTAGATGGTGCATACCAGATACTCTATGTGTGGAATTTTTATTAATTAAAAGTATCTTTCTTTACATTGTTCTCTAAATTACAAAAGATCTGTTCACATAGCATTCATACTATATAGATACTAAAATAACCTATAGATGAAAAACATATGGTAAGATATGTGAAGCTTAGAAGCAAATTCTACATCTTTTTGTATGAGGGGTTTGATCATTCTTATATTTTGTTACCTATGAAGAGTTGATTCTTGATTGCATCATAAATATGTATATACGCACATTCGTACATATACACAAAGATACATATACACGTATGTATTATTCCTCTTCATCACCTGAAATGTACATAAAGGTAATACATCATTAAAAGGAAGACAGGTTGTTTTCTCTGGGAGGATGTGAGTAACATAAAGCTATCAGCTTTCCAAACTTGTTCTCTCCTCCTTGGAATTCATGAGTGGTCCACATACTTCAAGAGGACACTAGAAGGTCGAAGTTGCTTGGCAGTCATATCTGCACAAAGCTACACGTTTTTCAGTAAACACAACATATTTGGTAGGGGCAGAGGAAATGATGAAATGTTGTAAGGCAAAACAGATAATTCAAACTGAAAGGGTCCTGAAACATGTTGTCTCACTTGAAGACTGGAGGCTGTGCCCATGATCTCAAGTAGGCATTGTTTTTTCCCCATCAGGAAGTTTTTTCTACATCTTGACTGTGTTTCTCAGTGATCAATTGAAGTAGGATCTTCTGAAAATGAAAAACAAGTTGACCCATGCACGGACCGCAGGCACAAATGGATTATTTTAGTGTTAGAGTAGAATTATCCAAACATCGATAGATGACTCTCATCACCAATCACAGAGGCCGTGTAGTAGCTGGGTTTGGATAGTCTCTGAGATGTGCCCTTTGACTGCTGGAGAATCCGAATTCAATAAGTCATCTTCATCTGTTTCCACAGTACAGAAATGGAATAGAAAGGGAGAAAAATTGATAAAATGTGGGTCCATAGACATTTCAATATGCTTCTCTGTAAGATAAAACAGTGAACTGCCCACTGAAGAATCATTTGCCCACACATCTGCCCATATTTCAAAGTGGTGATACCAAGTACTATTTTTGGCAAGGCCAAGTAACCTACAAAGAACTGAGTTTGTTGCAGACATTAGCATCTAGTCTGTGCCTGAAAATCATTGTCCCAGGACCGACTGTTACCACCCTGGCACTCGATGCCAATTTTGTTCATTCTTCAACTCTCTGATCTTGAGATGTATCTTGTGCCTTGATGCTAAATATGTCAACTTTGTTCCTTGCCACTTTTGCATTTTATTTTGCTTGAACTTGTCCTAGACTTTCTTTAAAAAAAAAAAAGATTTATTAAGAATATGTTGTCCACACCCAATTCTTTTCAAATCAGTGGTGGTAGTTCATCAATGAAAGAGGAGAGAGTCATTAAGAGGAAGGTTGTGAGCTGACTTAAGCCATGGGTAAGCTGTGATGAACACATAGAGATGTGGCCCACCTCTGGTTGCCATGCCTAAAGGCCTGTGAGTGAGCTCAGCTTGATTGGATCCAACTGGTGACTACTCAGACTTCTTCACTGACCTCTACTATGCCGTGAGGATGGAAGTCCATATGACTGAGGTCTTCTAGAATGTATTCTATGGCCCTCAATAGGCTCCATGCTTCACAAGCCCTCTGGGGTTTCTATAAGCTGTGTCTGTCTCCCATCATGACAGAAAGATGGATGATGCACTGGCCTCCTTCTCTGACCACCACAGCACTCACCATGACTTCCTTCCTTCCTGACACACAGTTGGGAAAACTGGTCAAGGCCTAGTGAATTCTTACAAAGTCCTAATTATCAGAGCATGCCCCATTAGCCTCTGCTCCAGTTGAAACAGTTTCCTGTGCTTTCTCTCCCTTGTCTCTTTGATTAAGGAACCACTTGAGCTTTCTGTGTCTCTCTCTACATTGTTCTCCATCCCACACCTCTTCTGACCTCCCGCTTCTTCACCAGGCTTGCGACAGGTCTTCAGGATGGTAACAGTGTTCTGTCTCATTGACGCTGGGTGTTTATTTGGGGGATTTGCATAAACACCCTGTTTGTTATATCTGTTGCTCCCTTTTCTTTCATAGCTGACTGGATTGCATGTTTTCTCCTTGCCAGGTCTGCAGAAATCAGCAGTGGGTCATGTCTTTTCAGCTGAAACAATTTCCCCTTGGCTGTGTTTATAGCAGAGTGGTTCTCTCTAGTGAGACTCTCCTTGGGGTGGCCTCTTGCTATAAGAAGAAAATTTCTTTTATGTCTCATGTTGTTCTTGAAAAAATTCAAGGAGCAGCAAATGGAAATGGATGGATTCTGTACCCTATACACTGTAATTTTCCATTCCAGTCTTCACTACAGGGTCATTATCACGACAGTGTATCCATTCATTTCATCAAGAACACTCAGCCCTGTGTTCTGGAAGATCTAGGTGGAGATGCTTCATACAGATGGGTCTTGGTTTCCTGTGTTTGCCCTCCCTTTGATCCATTTGTTGTAAACCCCTAGGTGTGTTTGCCCTGGTCTCCTCACCCCTGGGATGAGCAACTGTGTGACTCTCTGATGCCTTTAATACTGTTCCTTGCTGGATGGAACTTTACTGTCCTTTCCCCAGTCACCATAGGATTTGGTAACAAAACAAACTTTGCTCCCCCAACTGTTCTGTCCCAGTTCCAAAATATTTACAGTTATTTACAATTATTTTTCAAATTTTCTGGAATTTCTATTGTTTTTTTTTTCAATTGGATTTTTCTATTGTTTTTTTTTCCTGAACAGTTTTGTCAGTCCATCATGCTGTGCTGTTTTTATTAGCAGTGGAGCGAAGAGAATCATATGTTTGATATCTCACTCTCCTTATAGAACAAGTTCATGTGAGTGAACAGTTTGCATTGTATGAGCCAGGCTATGCAGCAGATCAGATAATGCAAACCCACACTGCTACTGAAATCGAAGAAGCTCACGTGACCAGAGAGCAGAACTTCTGTACTATTGAATCTATTCTGTCAGGGTTTCTATGTGAACCAAATCACCTCAGCATCCTGGCACTCTGTGCTAGTCCCATAGGCAGACTCTGTCGATGTATCCCATTGTGCCTTTGTCCTTTCCTAGCTCAACTTGGTCCAGGCACAGAGGGGAAAGAGCCCAGTCATAGAGGAGCATCCCTACCCATCACACTCTTCCACATGGGTTCTTGAGTAGTCCTTTGATAAAAAAACATGAGGCCAACTCAGGCTCAGAGTATAATGCACGCTCATTACCCTGACCTGTATGGCCTTTGCTGCCACACGGTGAATGTTCCATATCCTGTGGCGTTTCCTTCCTAGGTGCTTTGCCCAGGCATAGTCCATCTTCCTGGCCTAGTATGGCCTGTGTCCTTTGTTCAGTGCAGTCCTGCATGGGTCCTCTATGCACCTCCACCTGGTAGCTCCAGTGAATCACAGTCTCCCCTTAAACTTTCTTTCCAGGAAATCTTCCCACGGCCTTGTCTTCCCTTCCCTTTTAGAGCAGTGGAGAGCCTCTCCCCTCATTTTAGCATGTGAACAGCTATGGTGTAAATGTTATGATCCTGGTTTTCCTGCATAAACGGTAACTTCTAGGACAAAGAGTATCAAATCAGTAAGTGCTGAATGAGAGGGTAGCTTCCTGTCACATGACCCTACTTATTGACAGCTCTATCTATGTTCTTCAATTAAAACAATTCTTTTTCCTTGTTCCTCTACTTCTGTTAAGTAACCACTTGCTTGTGTGTCCATCAGTGCTATGGAGATATGTGTGCTTTGCTAGGAGAGAACCTGTAAGACTTTCCTCACCTCAAGGTTCTTCCTCAAACATTCTGAGTAATACTTCTCTGCTAGTTATATCATTACGTGTAAAGGAGTTAAAAATTGTTTATAGACATTTTCTATGTATTTAATGTAGTTTTAATATGTATTAATTATACAAAAATGGGTTTTATTATAACACTTCTATGCATGCATATATTACACTTTGATTAGTGTGAGCTCATAACCATCAGCTTTTTCCAATGTGTAGTTTCCATATGCAACTTTCTGAGTGGAAAAATGTTAGAGCTACAACATGTTTATAAAAGGCTTGTGTGTTCTCTTTTTAAAATCATTTGTCTTAAGTTTTTATATTATAATTATGTCATTTCCCCTTCCTTTTTCTCCCTCCAAACTGTCATATATACCTATCCTTGATCTTACATAAACCTATCCTTGCTCACTTCCAAATTCATGGCCAGTTTGTCATTCACTGGTGCTACATTTCTGTGTACGTTTGTGTATATGTGTGAGTGTATTCCTAAATACATATATATATAACCATCTCAGTCCATATATGTTACTTGTATTTACATTTTTAGGATTGACCATTTGGTATCAGATAAATAATTGGTGTGCTCTTGTTGCAGGACGTATCAGAAAAATTGGGCAATCTGGCTAGTTCCCAGCCTGACTGCCATGTTCCCACTCTAAGTTCCCAAACTAGCAGAGGCACTGGCTGGCCAGGACTGCCGGCCCAGGACCTAGGAGACTTTGGTGTGGCTGTT
The DNA here is from genome assembly GCF_004785775.1 of Grammomys surdaster. Taxonomy (NCBI): domain Eukaryota; kingdom Metazoa; phylum Chordata; class Mammalia; order Rodentia; family Muridae; genus Grammomys; species Grammomys surdaster. The sequence continues at coordinate 25,447,544 of NW_021604622.1, forward strand.
GTCTAGCCAGTCAGCCCCGTGGAGTCCATAGCTCTAAGCATGGGTCTAGGACCAACTCCACCACCTCTGTGTGGTAGATATAACAATTCCAGTACAGGGTAGAAATAAAACTCTTAATGCTTAAAGATTATCCAATGGGTTTATATATCAGCAAATACTCAATACACAAGATGCCCACACAATTAGAATTGTTAACCCAATTCCTAATCTTGATATGAATAACTACCTGAGGCTGCTAAAGACACAGACATCTGCTGCTGCCATCTCTCCTCTCCTTCCTTCTCCTCTCACCCAAACTTTTCTGCTCCACCTCCTTCTACTTCCCAATCACCAGCTCTAGACTTTATTTTACAAATTAAGGTGGGCAGAAGGTTCACAAGAACTCACCTGTATACTGATTCACTCCTCATCTGCAGGCCCTCCCAGGAAAATAGAATTAGCATCCAAATACAGGACCAGGGCTATCCACAACATGCTCTTCCCTAGGGAAGACTATTTATTTCTCCCTTTCTCAGTCTTCCTTAGTTGAGTAAATCATTTTGCATAAGGTTGAGGCCTCATGAGCTTTTTAAAGCAGCCAATACTTTCATGAACAGTGTCAACTGACTTAATATTATTTATTTTCTTATATGTATTTCAGAAATCTTAAAGGTTTGTAGTACAATTCAACATGGATTCATGTTTGTCAAAAGAAGACATATGTATGGAAGCTATAATTATATACACATTTGCCTTTGCAAATACAATCTACAGACCAAGTATCTGGGTCTAGACATAAGGTTGACAGTGTCATTGTTGCCTTTAGTCAACACTTGAGATGGGCTGTTTTATCTCTGCCTAGCAGACATAGAATATCGAAACTCACCATCCCTCCTGCCTTCAGGAATTATTAATGTGTTTCTTATACTTTTGCTTTTCAGGAGGAATGTCAGAACTACATACGAGTGCTCTTAGTGGGCGGGGACCGGCTATTCACCTGTGGTACCAATGCCTTCACACCTGTCTGTACCATCCGCTCGGTATGTGTCCATGTTGAACTTCAACAAACTTATACCAGGAGCAGCCAAGCATGATGAATTTCAAAGCCCCATTGTAAAAGTGTTTCTGTTTACCAAGGGAAAGCACCTTTGCAACATTGCTGCCTTGAAGAAATACTTGATGTGTTTACTTCTAATCAACCAAGACTGTCATTTATATGAAAAAGCAGAAATTAATTGGACACTACATATTGAAGTATGCTTTGAAACTACTTCAGTCAGCATTTTCCCAATGAATGGCGCTTAGCGTCAATCATAAACATATACTTCTTTTTTATTTCCGTAGTGGTAGAAATATTATCAATTGCTAAAGTGCTATAAAATCACAACTCATATGGGAAGAAAATATCTATAAACTGGATACAAGGTATGCCAAAAATAAAATGAGCAACCATCCATGGGCAATGTAATGCTATAACTGTTGCTATAGATGGGGCTTTCATCTTACTAGTCTCCCTGTAGAAGCATGGTAGAGCCATTAGATATGCATGCTATCTTCTTAATTCAGGATATTAATTTAATCATCTTTGAGAAATATAACTAGGAAACACCATTATGTTAATTTATGGATATTACATCTCCTCCTAAAACCTTAACTTATCATCTAGGCTTAGTGGTCATTATTTTAAATTTTAAATTCATCCTCAATATCTATGCCAAGAAGTTGTTACTTGGAGGGAGGGGTAGTTTTTTTTTTTTTAAGGAAAACCCTGAGATGTAAAGACTTTGTGTAATTTCCTGAGGACTATGTTTCCAGAAGCGGAGGAGAAGGTGAACTTGCTGTTTTTACATAAACCATCTTCATGTTTTTTTTCTAACTCAATTAAAAGTCAAGAATCAAATTGGAATTGAGTCTGGTCAAAATTCTCCAATACAAAAGAAGAAAAATAAAAGCTATAGTCATGTTTAATTAGATGGAAATCAGAATCTTGGAAGCCAGTTGATACTTGACATACATGCAGATTTTTCAGCACTGAACAGGAGGGAAGAAAAAATGTAAGAAATGTGTACAACACAGTACAGAATACTGACACATGCTTATCACTAGGTAGTATTTAAAGATATCTTTTTTTGTCAGGTTAATACCATGAACATAGTTCCTTTTTATGATTCACATATCTATAAATATTAAACTTGGATTCTTCATTAAAGTAGAAAGCAGTCGACATTCACACATCCTATGCCAAAGCCATGTCTTGCTTTATATTGTATCACTAGCGTGGTGTTCTGTAACTACAAGGATATATTCTCTGGCCAAGGTTACAGAGAGCTGTTTTCTTTCAGAAAGTGAAAGTTAGGAAAGTCTTACATCTCACACACCCAGCGCATACATGGGACACGTGTGTCTAACAGTGGCATGAAGTGGAACATGAGCACATTGGATTGGATTTTTCTGAGTTAGCTCGTTTTCTTCTCATCTTCACCCACAGTTAAGTAACCTGACTGAGATCCATGATCAGATCAGTGGCATGGCCCGCTGTCCCTACAGTCCCCAGCACAATTCTACAGCTCTACTCACTGCCAGTGGTGAGCTCTATGCTGCAACAGCCATGGATTTCCCAGGACGAGATCCAGCCATTTATCGAAGTCTGGGTACCTTACCTCCGCTTCGAACTGCACAGTACAACTCAAAATGGCTCAATGGTAAGTCTCCGAGTCACCCCGAGCCTCCTGTTGTTTTGTTTGTGGTACTTGGCTAGTTGTTGCTTAAAACTGCAGTCATACTTTATAAAGAAGAACAAAATCTTCATCTTCAAGGTATAATGCATTTAGCACTGATAAATAGCAGTACATTCTTTAGTACTGTGGGGAGGAGTAATTCTTCCAGCACTGTAAGCCAGGCTAATAGAGCCAATAGTGTCAGCCGATATGGACAAGACCACCCATCAGTGTTCAGCTCTTTCTTCTGTGTGTTGCTGTTTAAAATCTAGGAAGTTGAATGTTGAGTCATAGACACATGTGTGGTCATATGTACTATTCCTTAATATCTACGTAGTATATTTTGAACAAGAAATTAATATATGACATTTTCAGACAGTATCAAGATCCCATTTGCCTACAAAGGACTCCAGGAAATTTGACAATTAAAAACAAGATTGTTTCCAGTGTATGTGTCCATCACTTTGGGGCAAACATCTTCAGAATTTAATTCAATGTCTTGAGAGTTCATCAGGACCCAAATCTTGTCAAGTTTAGATTCTGCCATCCACAGCTTGCCAAGTTGGTCATAAAGGCTTCCATGCTCAGCCTATGAAGGCAAACTCAGCACTACAGTTTCAGGCTTCTTCACAGTGGTGGCAACATCCCCTGGAAGAAGTGCCTCACTTGTGTTCATTTCTCTTTTAAGAAACTGGAAATTTCCAGAAAATTATCAGTCAATTACAAGCAAGAAACAAATCCCCTGTTAAATAAACAGCCAGAGACTGGACAGAGACAGCTGCACAGATATGTATGGCTATGTGAATGCCCTGTGTGTAGCTTCAGAGATGTGTGTAGTTGTGTGAGTGTCCTGCATGCTCTCAGTCATCATCCCTGTGTATGTGGGTGTGTGCTCATGTGAACACTGCCACACTCACATGGGCAGTGTCTATCCATGCTGTGGGATGCATCACCTGAGCACTCATTTCAGAGTGTGCAGAAAGAGAGAATCTGGATTTTTTTGCTAGTATAATACTTATTGTTTTGCTATTTCAATATCTTCAAAGATTGGGTGGCTTTGTGCCCAACACAATTTATATATGCAGCTATACATCCTCACCTCATTGAGGCTACTTTTGTTTTCGTTCCGATAATTCTTTGTTATGGGAAAGGAATTGTCTTTGTGGGGATTGTTTAGTATCATCTGTGATCCCTGCCTACTAGATCCTACTATTCCCACCTCCTTAAGTTATAAAACAAAAATAAATGCATATAGTCTCAAATATTTCCCAGGGGAAGTTGTCTACTTTTGAGACCTACTGGCTTTCACTTAGGCATACCTATCATCCATCCATCTGTCTGTGTGTATCTACATATCTGTCATCTACCATTCATCTGTCCATCTATCATCTTTCCATCATCTGTCTTTCACAAGTAATTGCTAAATAATACAGTCAACCCAAGCATCCCAGTTTGCCTTTTGAACACCCTCATAGGAATGTCCATGTTATGACCCCTGAGCCTCTAGTAGCCTTGCTGACTTACTGTTCCCAAAGGGCAACGGGAATGTCATCTGAACTGAAGCAGCACCTGGATGTCCTTTATTAACACCCCTTCTTCTGCACTCATGTCAACTCAATCCATGTACTCTCTGTAGACAGACCCCTGCTGTACCTGAAGCCTGTATTGGTGTATCTTAAAGTTGTTTTTCTATGTATTGCCAATTTTCACTGGCTGAACAGTGTATGGCATTGAAAAATCAACTAACATGTTTTTTCCAACTGGCCAAGTGCTTTGATCTGAGTTTTCAAATATCCCCTTCTTCATGGACCATCATCCTGACCATATTATTTAAACATCACACTTTTGCTCTCTAGCCCTCATGATCCTTTGCTATAGTCAGTTTTTAACATTAGCCACTATATTCTTTAACTACCAATCACTGGAGTGAAGCGCTCCTGTGAAGCGCTCCACTTTATGTTGCATTTGCAGAGATATGGAGTTGGGCTTGGTTGATGATACTTGAACAAATGAATTAATGAATGCCATAGTCTGCATTCTAGAGTTCACAGAATAAAAAATTACTTATGCACTATATGAAATATGTAGAAGGCGACTCTGTCCCAAAGGTGGAACCCTCAGGAGGGGATTAGTACCCTCCTTAAAAAGATCCCAGTGCAGAGAGTAGCCTCACCTCTTTCATCATGTGAGATCTGTGAAAGGAATAAACCTTCACCCAACATGAAGGGCCCTCAGCCTGCAGTGTTCAGCCCCCAGTCCTTTGGGAAAGAAATTTCTGCTCTGTGTAATAAGCAAATTGATATTTTTGTCATGGCAATTTGAATGGACTGAAAAAAACAAATACAAAGGATAACTGACTTTGTTTGTTTGTTTCCCTCATTAGTTTGTAACTTTCTTGAGGGCAAGCTTGAGGTAGGGCCATCTCTGTGGTCTTAGGACCTGAGGGCCAGTCAGCACTTGTTGAATGAATAGGAGATTAGAGCATTTCTTAAACAGAATAAATGGTGTTGTTACATAAGGCAAAATATCTCGGTTGTAACCTAGAATCATAAAGAAAATAAAACAAAAACAAAAAAAACTCAAAGCAAAACAAAAACCAAGAGTTGTGTGTTCCACACTGACTCAGCATCCAAACCTTAGCGCCTGGCTCCTCTGCCCTCTCCTCAGCCATTATGCATGTAATCACTTGTCAAAGCCAGTGTCATTGACTGAATAACATTAGGCAGGCATCTGGAACACTCAAGTGTATGTTTGAAGGCAAACTTCATTTTCAAAACCAGATTTTTCCCCCTTTGTGCCAAAATTACTCTTAAAACAAATTTATTTGTTTAGAGAAATTTCTTAACAGCTTTAATGCGTTAAAATATTAATCATTACTAGCCCTTATTAAATGATTACTGTAAGGCAGGGCAATCAATGTTTAATAGCCAAAGCTTAAAATAGAAGCTATAAAACCCGCCTTCATGAAAGTGACAAGTCAGATCAGGGGAAACCGAAAACCTACGAAAAGTTAAAGGAGAGGGCGTGTACAAGACAGTACTGTGCGATTAAATTTGGAAACTGAGGTTTTGCATAGAACATGAAAAACAAAGGCCTGAGCAAGCTTGAAAATCTCACCATGAGCTCAGTGTGGAAGTCATCTTATCAGCACCAAGGGACTTGCTTGTTTCCTCATTGAGGAACCGTTTGTTTGGTTGACATGCAAATTCCTGAGCTCCCTTGAATCTAATATTCTACCCATGGTTGCCTATGGAGGACTCACTTGAGATCTACAAACATCACCATAGTACAAGTATCACGTTCTGTGATACGTAGCACACAGAAGTACAATGAAATTTTTAGTGTTCCTCCCAAATCTTGTTCATCAGAAGGACGGATCAGGGTGAAAATGCTATGCAGCATTGATTTGACGTAGTTCGGAAATTCTTACAAATAATATATGATTATCCTTATAATGTACATGAATAAATATCTTAATAAGTTCTCTTTTATGTATGTTCTGCCTCTTGGCTGCTGTAGTCTTATTACCACACTAGGTACATGGGAGAGTCTCAAAGACGAGGGAGAGTACTTCACTTAAAAGGGACACCCACATCCAACTCATTAGCAGTCTTCCCTGCAGTCCTCCAAGATGACATCTTCACCACAGCTAGTAGAGACCTAGGATTTGAAAACAGACTCCACTTCACACTTCGTCGATCACACCTCTTGCCTACCACATGCTACCAACCCTCTCTCTATGTTTAGACTCACACCAGGACATACTAGCATCATACCTAGGCTGTTCCTTTCCACTGATACATATGTCTATGTGCAAAACTGCTATGAGAGAGAGCCATGTGTACTTTCAGAAAAGGTTGATAATTTTCTTCATTATTGAAGCATTACAAAAAAGGATATAATGAACCCAAATTACCCAGCCAAAAAAGACAAGTCGGCAGAATGATTTAACACAGCCCTTTATGGGATGTAAGAAATCAATTTTGATACTGCTTTTTTTTGAGAATAATGTGACATTAACCGAGCACTGAGTGTCTGAAAGCCTGGAGGCACACTGCCCTTGGTTGTCTCAGGAGTTTCTGTGCTTGCCAACGAGTCACTTAGAACCTGTGGGTTTTGATTTGTACATCTCAAAGGAGAATGGGTGATATATTGCAGTAAAGGCACAAACTGTGCACCGGTTTACATGGAACTCCATATTCAAATCCATACAGGAGGAAAGAGATCTCCCTCCAGGGAAAATATGGAGACATTTATTAGCACAGATGTAAATTAGAGAAATGTTACATGCTCGTTGTCTCACAATGCTAGATGCTTCCTTTGTAAGAGTCTTGCATTCCTCCCGTGCTCGTTGCTAATATTGCTTCCTTTCTGTCTGCCTTGGGTCCTTTTGTGGACCATCCTCTTGATCCAAGAGGATGTTATCGCTGTTTGTAAGATGCACAGTTCTGTTCCTCTCCCTCTGTTAAGCATTAGTTTTCCCCAGTGGATGGCTTCCTGCTTTAGTGCACTCATCACGAACTATGAAAGACAGCTCACTCTCTGTGGGTTTTATCTTTATTTGTTCTGTTTGTGCTTTTCTTTGGACCCAGTCAAACAAGGAAACAGAGATAGAACCATCATATGGAATTACTTATTCTGTTGTAGCTTGGCAAGAAGAAAACTTGATTAAAAAAAAATACAGTGTTGCGGCAGAGATTGTCTTTCAAATGAATTTCATGTGTTTTATTTTGAATATATATATATATATATATATATATATATATATATATATATATCACTGCAATTAAAAATCATATATATATATACACATATATATATTAGAAATTAAATTATCACTTGTTTCAATAAAAGATGATTCTAAAAGAGCCAAAGGACCATCAGAGAAAAAAAAGAGCATTGCAAATGGAAATGTTCCACTTTAAAGGTGCTTAGACATGCTCAGGAAATGAGCACTAAAGAGCCTGCAGCTCTGTGACTTGGACGCTGTGATAAGGATGTGTAAAGCAACCAGAGGCTACACCCGGGCTGAAGGCACAGTGGACACCAATGGCTTTGGTGCTTTAAGATGGAGTGTGTAAGCCAAGTTTCCCTAAGAGCTGGGGAAGTCTACAAGGGAGTAGCTGTTCTCTAGATGGCTGAGCATGAGTGTGTGTGGTTCTCCTTTAGTAGGAAGGTGGGACACTCTAGAAGTTACTCCTTTGGGAATCATTAAGTCCCTGTAAAAAAAAAAAATGCACTGCAGCTGATTATACTCCACACAACACACTGCAGCTGGTCATATTTCCCACAATGCATTGCAGCTGGTCATACTCCCCACAATGCACTGCAACTGGTCATTCTCCCCCACAATGCACTGCAACTGGTCATATGCCTCACAGTGAACTACAGCTGGTCATACTCCCCGCCAATGTCTCTTGAACTAGTGTTTCAGCTTTCCTTCTGACTTGCCTTCTGACAGTGGATGGTACAGGATAACCAAGGCTATGCTTGCTCTATGCTTTCACACTTCACTCCCACCTCAAATCCCACAGAAATCTGAATATCCCCACCCCCAACTCTCCATTATGGATTATAAGTCTGTCCTGGTTATCTGCCCCAAATCTTCTGTCCCACCCTGGCTCCATTCCAGTCCTGTCCACTCTCACGGGTTTCTCTCAAGCATTTGAGCATTTATCCTACCAGTGGTCTGTTGTCCTTTCTGACCTCACTCTTGCCCTTCCCTCTCGTCCCTCTGGCTAACTGCTGTTGATATCCAGGGTCCTAGTCACCATTGCAGTTATTCACTGGGCTCTGTCTTATAGGTGCATTTGCACTGTTTCAAGAAATGGACATTGTCTGTTTACAAAGGGTCCAATGAATACTCAGGACAGCATAGGGGCTGTTCAGTTTGCTGGTGAGGGAGCTATGCTACAGATGACATTGGAGGCTTTGTGTACAGCACAGTCTCTGTAGCCATATTGCCCCAGACAAACTGGAAGCAGTAGTGCCCCTATTTCATATGCAGAATGGAGGAAGGTTGTCACGTAAATAGAGATGATCTGATTATTGTATGTGTTCATTCAATCTACATAATGAAATGGAATTTTTGTTCTGTACTTTGATGACTGCCAACCAAGTGCTTGGCACTTGGCATACATTCTCTTTGAGTCTCACAGTGATACTTAAAGTGGTGTATCATTATTGCCATTCTAAATCAGAGAGAATAATGGCCAAATAAATTAAAGTTCATACAGCCAGTAGATGGAAGTATTGAGCCGTGTATACCTACACCTCAGTACTACATGTATGTGATACACGTGAACCTACGTGCACATGCACACAGAGATGAGTATCACCTATGAAAAAAACTCTATCTGTGATCTAGTTGAAATCTTAGGAAAAGGTCTATGGTCACTCATTAAAGGTGAAAGGACATTTAAATTAAGTTACATAAGTACCTACATAAAACTGGGTGGTCCAAATAAATGCCTAAATGAAGGTAAACTTTATTTTGAAGGTTTCTACAGGACATTTTGTTGTGGTTATGACAAAGAAACCATAGCATGGTGGGTCTAAAAGGTATAATATATATGGAAATAGCTTCATCACGACACTTACAAATTAGAGTGATTTGCTGTTTGTCATATGTAAAGAATGTTTTTATTAATTCATTTTCCTAATTGTGAAGTGGCCTCCTGTTGGTAAAACTCAGCCGAGATGCATGTATGCTTCCCAAATCCTGATCATCTTTAAGCATGATGCATGCAGGATACGTTCGATCATTCATTGTTAGTATTATTTGAAGCTCTGTCAAAAACAAATTAGTGTGAAGGAACAGGAAGGACAAAGGATGAAACAAAAGAATTAGCCATCATTTCTTGGGCTCTTACCAAGTGCCAGCCCTTCATCACACAGTCCTTCAGAGTATATCTTCAGTGCTGCCAATACTCATGTAGGATGACAGAACATGGCACACACCAATGGTTCAGTCCAGAGTACATTTGCAGCACACATGGGCTCCATGCCCAGTGATGTCAACTTTGCTTTCCACAAGCATTTTGCAAGGTGGTCTTTTCAAGTGATTTTTTTTTCATGGATTTTGATTCTAGTACACATTATATAAGCTTGAAACACTAGAGTTCTTTCATGTCTTTCATGGACATTCTCACTGACTCTATGTCAGTAACTACCAGTGAGGCAGCCCCCAGATTAAGCCTTTTAGGAATACTGCCTTCCCATGTAGATGCGTTGGACATTAGAGTAGAAAGAGTAGATTAAGAGACTTCCCTCAGATGGATGCTGTTTGATTTTCTGTGGCCAGACTCCTCTCTGAGGCTTTTTAACGGCACCCTCTCATTGCACTCATGTATTCATGTTGTGAGTCACATCTTGATGCTGCCAACTGCATGGTCATCATTTTATAAGGTTCTTATTTCATGGTGGCCAGTCCTCATCATCTTTCTGACACATGTTGCATGATATTCTGTAATCTATAATTCGATGCTTCACAAATATGAGAAACGATGACTTCTCCACTCCCATATTGATAGATACGCTCACATAGAGCTGTTTCTGAATTAGTCAGCGAGAAATCTGCTCTTCATCGGTAGCTCTGATAGTAGTGATGTATAAATGATCTCTGAGATTGCTCTTTCTAATATCCATCATAGACAAGACAGCAGTGCTCGATTTATGGCCTGTTCAGTTCCTTCAACAATCACACATACTAGTTTGCAGTGAGTCACGTTTTAACAAGAGACAAAACTCAAATAATGGAGGAAAACAGTGTGAATCTTGTGATTCCGCCTGGTGGGATTGGTGACCTCTTCTTCCAAATTTACATCTATAAGCACAAGGTATATGACTGCCTGTTTGATGGTTATTTTGGTATTCTCATTGTATTTGGAAATGCAGCATGATGCTAGATGAGTTTCAAAAGATGTGGAGCTTCCTGATCGAGCAGCTGGTCACACAGACAGGGACTGGTCATCACCTCAAGGTTCACTGTGGGGCAGCAGGGCTTGTTTCCAAATGGGCTCAGTTCCAATATCAGTATGACCTATACAGTGTAGTAAACTACAGAACAATAGCTTCTACAGGCTCAACCCAAGTTCTGTTTTCTCAAACAAGAAAGAAAGGTGCTTGTGAGCATTTCTATTGAAATGTGTCAGTGGCTTTCAGACTTAAGAAGGCTTTCTATGGAAGAAGGAAGAAGCTATGGGTGAATATGCTTACCTTCCATGGGAAACCTGCATGAGACATGTGGACTGGGTACTAGGAGAGCACTGAGAGGGCAGGTGTAGACATTCCATTTAAACCTGCAGCTCTGACTACATCCTTGCGCATGAGTCTCTTGAGCAGCTTGGCCTCGGCTTCCCACTGCCCCTTCTTCCTTTATCATCCTTAATGTTTTTGAGAGCTGAGGGCAGTGTTCCTTTCAGACATTTAACCCTCTTTTCTATTGCATTCTAAATCCTCCTCAGCATGTACCAAAGTAAACCAACTTAGCACTGTCAGTTGATGAGTATGGCTCTTCATGCAAGAGTACTCATCAAATCCTGTTAGTGTGTGTGTGTGTGTGTGTGTGTGTGTGTGTGTCTGTGTGTGTGTGTCTGTGTGTCTGTGTGTGTGTGTGTGTTGCAGTATGTTGTCTACCATGTGTGCAGTATATGGACACATGCCTATGTAGGTATAGAAGTCTATATTTGAACACATGGAGGCCACAGAAGTATCTGGAGTGTCTTACTCTCCTGCTCTCTGCCTTATATTTTGAAACAAATTTACCAAACAGCAACTCAACATTTTGTTTAGCAAGGCTGGCCAGTGAGCTTCTGGGACCTACCAATCTCTACCCTCAGACCCACACAGCCATGCTGTGTGCTTAGGATTTGAACTCAGGTCCTCTTAGTGTGATAGCAAGTGTTCTTATCTACTGGTATATCTGCTTGGCCTGCTGACCGTATATTAAGGAACTGGAAGAATTTTATGTTTTATGGCATTTCGTTCTCAGTCCTTTGTAATTCTAAATGAATGTGCAGGCTTTAAGGTTAGACAGTCTGATTTGGGGCTTCCTGACCACACAAGATGCTGGCTTGTGAACTTGACCGGATTATTAAACTCTTTAGTATCCTTCACTATAAAGCAGCACCTATCTCTCTGTTTCTTGTAAGTTTAACAGCCCAGAGCATAGCTCACAGAATAGTGCAAGAACTAGTTTCTCAGAGTTGAGTTATTTTTATTATAAACTCAAATCCTAGAAGTAGCATGGATCACCTTCTTTGTGGTAATTCTCCTACTGGACAGTTGTGATGTATTAGAGATAGATACCATATTTCATCATATATTGGGCCCCATAGGAATGGCAGAGGTGAGTATTTTGGGAGAATGTTTGATAAGTGTTGGTGAATCTGCCTCATGCTTCCCAATTGAGTACTGTCAACCTTAGCCCCAGGCAGGGCACATACAAGTGCTCTCTTTATCTGGTCAGGGTTATTTTTTAACATTTGTTTTTAATTATGTGCATATGTGTGTATATGGACACACATGGGTACCTGGGACCTGGGATTATAGGTAGTTGTGAGCTTCAGAATATGGATACTGGAAGCCAAACTTGGATTCTCTGGAAGAGCAGTGTGCACTTTTAACTGCTAGGCCATCTCTTCAGCGCTAATCATTTCCAGTTGACATGAGGTTTACTGTTACTATTGATGCTGGTGGTGGGTGATTTGCCTGGTTTGGATAAAATCTCACATTGTAATCTGGACATGTGAACCTGGGTACAGGGTACATTCTGAAATGAATCTATGCATACAGATGACGATTTTCTATAAACACTAAATATAGTTTTGTCATTTGTCTTTGATTTTATCAACTGTTTCTGTAATAGTTCTCTCTTGGAGATTTTTAATTAGTATTACTTTTTTAAAAATTCCTCAGTATTTTATTTGTGTGCCAGAGAGACACCTGACTTAGTGAGTCTCTCTCCGGGATCCTAAAGTGTCCAGTAACTGTGCATGCATCTATCATCATGTCATGTTTCAGTGCAATTTAGTTTGTTTATTCCAAATGTATCTGTTCCAGGTAAAAGCATCAGTGACCTAAAAACAAATGCTTGGTGGCATAGAAATTAAATCATTTCTTGTCAGGATTTCTATGTATCATTTTATATTTACTAAATTAGCCTCAGAATGATATAAAGAGCTGAAGGAAAAGCAGAGTAGATATGCTAATTATTTTATTTATATATTTTTTAAATGTAGAGCTGTATTAAGACATTTTTGATGATAAAGAGATGATTGACAGTTGGTGACAGTTCTCCTGGACATGATGAAAGTAGGGTCAGTCTTTGTGCTGTGTCCTGACTATTCCAGCTCCAAGATGAGCTTGTGTGTGTCTTATTAACATTGAGGGCTTATCTTGCTAGCAAGACTATTCTCAGTCGTCCTGTCAATAGAATTCAAACTGGTGCAATCAATCAGGTATTGTCAAGTACAAGGCCTGGTCAATTGCCCCAGAACAAAACAATTGTCCCTAAAAGTGGATCCTTGTAGATATAGCTGCTGTGTCTCTCTATTAATTCTGAATATCAAAGGTTACTGCCATGATTATCCTAAGTACACCATAAAATCCTGATGTTTACTGAATGAGTTGAGTTGCCTTGAAAATAAATGAAAGAGAGGTGGAACTGGTTCCTGGGAGTTTTTAAAGAAATGAATTAGGGCATAGAAGTGTGTGAAAACTTTGCTTTTCCATTATCATTAGGCTTAATCCCAAGTTAAAAAGATAACACTCTAAGCGCTATATGTACAATTCTGATTCCTAAATTCCTAATAAGCCTGATGGTTAAATAGGCTTCACCATGATTTTAGCATTTATATGTTATTGTATTTCCACTGATTATGAGACCGTAAAGATTCCAGATTGTTTCAACACTCATTTTCCCTCTTTGTGCATTCCCTTGGTGACCTAGAAATCAGAAAACAAGGCTTGATTGTCACAGTTACCAGGTCACCATAGTAACGGCGGATGCTAAAGCTAATTCAGGGTATCACCCTGGTGGTTTGTGGTTTTGACTCAGTTTTTATCTTCAAAAAATCATTTTAAGGCTTTAGTGAAAGCACATAAATTATGTCCAGTAACATGCATGTGTGCATACGTTTGACTGTCATGAACAAGTGTTACTTTAAAGTCCAGAATTCCTCAGTCCTCTGGACCTCATTTTCTTCCTCTCTTTCTCAAGTATAAGGAAGGATTTTCAAACAGTCGAACATGTGCTGATCTGTGAACATGTGCTATTTACTTGTTTCTTTTGTTTAGTCGCCTTTTTAAATTTGGGGGGGGGGATTACAATATACTTAGATCATTTCCCTCTTCCCTCTCCTCCCTGCAAACTCTCCCATATGCCCTTCTTTACTCCTTCACATCCATGGCCTCTTTTGTCATTAATTGTTATTGCATTTATAGGTGCAGATGTATATGTCTATATTCCTAAAGAGATTCCTAAACGACACTGTCGCCTTGTGAACTTGGATGCAGACTTTCCTCAGGATGACTGAGGGAGAATCACACTGTTGATATCTTCTTAAGACACATGCAAAACCATGCATGGAAATGATATAGCTTGTATCAGTAAGGTGTTTGCAGCCCCTCTCATGTTTCTCTTTTTTCTTGTCAGCACTAGTAGTTGTCAACCAGAACCATATTTCCTTCGGGAGAAAAACAAAGGTTATCAGATAAGACTTTTAAGAAAAGGAAAAACATATGACATTGATGTTTTCTCCTCTTCTTTCCAGAACCAAACTTTGTGTCTTCCTATGACATCGGAAATTTCACTTACTTCTTCTTTCGAGAAAACGCCGTGGAACATGACTGTGGGAAGACCGTGTTCTCCAGGGCCGCCCGTGTCTGCAAGAATGACATTGGAGGGCGATTTCTTCTCGAGGATACCTGGACTACCTTCATGAAGGCTCGCCTCAACTGCTCCCGGCCTGGTGAGGTGCCCTTCTACTACAACGAGTTGCAGGGCACCTTCTTCCTGCCCGAGCTGGATCTGATCTATGGCATCTTCACCACCAATGTGTAAGTGGCTGACAGAGCTCCGTTTCCTTTCTCTTCCACTTTTTCTGAATGGGCCTTTTGTTCTTCACCCTCTGAGGGTTTAAAGTTGCACTAGAGGAAGTCTTTCTTATTTTCCTGGGCTAACAGCCAAAGAACCACAAAAAGAGTCTTTTCAGTATGAATTAAATATTAAGTAAAGATATAGGACTTGCTTTAGGAAAGGAAAGCACATTCGAAGTATTTTTTATTTGTCCTTAGGAAAAAGTAGTATCGAATTATCGTATTATGGATTGCACCTTCCTGATTAGTGAGTGTGTCCTAGACACTTTATGAAGTGCCGATACATATCAGATGTATTATTTTTTGTAGAAAAGTCATACATTTTTGCATAATAAAAACAACATTATCTGGAAAGTCTGAGCTTTGTGATCACATCATTCTTGCCTGGACCTGTGCAGTCATGCGAAATGCAGCTCCTTGTGTTTCTCTTGAGAAGATGTTACTAACCTCACAATGGATAGCATATGACTTAGGAAAGCTTGGGAAGTTTCTGAGCTCTCACTAAGCCTTTCCGTGGTGGGATGTCTCATGACACTGCATTGGCTTGCCTTTCCTTAGCTGTGGTTCTGTGAGAAGACCTCAGGTGTATCTGCTGCCTGTCGGGCATTAGGGACCATGCGGGAGCTCCGGGGTATACACCTCTATATGAGCAGTGCTGGTTATAGTTCTACAGTGCAGGCTCTGACTTGGAGCTCCAGCCTGGAGATCTAACAATTTACACAAAAGTCAAACAACTGTTTCCAAAGTAAAGAATTCAAAGTAGATGTAAGAAAAGTGCTCAGAGGTGGGATATTGGCCCACCTTCCATCCCTGGCTTAATTCCTGTTTCATTGTTGATGGCTGGAAAATCTTAACTGTGCCCAAAGTAGTCACTGGGTTAACGTGTGATGTTTTGTCCACTCTCTCTGTAATTTCCTTTAATATTTGTGTGTGTGTGTGTGCATGTGTGTATGTGTGTGTATGTGTGTGTGTGTGATATGAGTGTATATGTGTATGCATATATGTATGGGTATACATGTTTTCCAGCATATGTATATGCATGAGTGTGGAGGCCCAAACTTGATGCTGTATATCTTCCCCCATCACTGTTATTTATTGAAGCACAGACTCTCACTGAACTTAGAACTGGCCAATCCAGGCATTCTGTCTAGCCAGCCTGCGCCAGAGATCCCAGTCTCTGCCTTGCAAGTGTGGGATTACAGGTAGCCACCCCTTTTCCTGGCTTTCTGTGATTTCTGAGTCCTAGTCTTCAGGCCTCATACTAGGATAGGAAATGCTTTATCTACTGAACCATCTCTCCAGCCTCCTTTGCCTTACATCACTGGTATTAGAAGGAGCCTGTCTACAAATGGTGTCCTGAAGAGTCTCTTATCCCATAGCCTCCTTCTTCCTTTTTCTCTACTCTCACCACTGTGGTTAGGTGTTCATGGTCACTGGATATAAGCATTCCCCACACTGACTGTCTCATTTCAACATGGAGTTAGAAAGCTGTGATATGGCTGACTGGCCGCCACCCGCTTCACAGTGGCCATTTCTATTGTTGATCTACTTCTCAGCCCCAGAATCGGTTTTACTACTTGAGGATTTTCTTCTTCATACAAAAAACAATTTCTGGTTTCTAGAGTTGACATGCTTCTCAAAACCTTGTTTAAGAACTAGTGTCAGCCACGCAAGATAAATGCTCAGTCGCTCAACTGACATCAGTTTTATACACTGTGGGAGTTTGGCTTACATAGTTCTCCATTTGCTGGCTCTGAGTCAGAAATAACAGCAGCAAAAGCTCCCATTTCCAAAGCTCTATAGGCTCTATGCCTGTGCCATTCCTTGGTGGGTTCTCAGCCTTCCTAATGCTGCAACACTTTAAGACAGTTCCTCATGTTATGGTGACTCCCAGCCGTAAAATTATTTCATTGCTACTTGATAACTGTAATTTTACTACTGTCATGAATTGTGATGTAAATATGATATGTAGGATATTGGGGGGGTTGTCACACCCCTGAGGTTGAGAACCACTGATTTAGCATTGTCAAAAGGTTTCAAGTACTGTCCAGGATTGCCAATGTCCACTATATCAGAAGCCACCTAACGTCAAGTTCCCTGCAGACAGGCAAGAATTCTCATCGTACTTACTTTCATCTCTTCATCCGCTTCATGATGGGTTCCAGCTCTCCCCTTCCCCGCTTTCCATCTTACCTTCTTGCATCAGGCAACATTCTGGAAGAGCAAGAGAAAGGAAGGAGGAGGGAAAGAGGGAGGGAGAGAGGGAGGGAGGGAGGGAGGGAGGGATGAAAGAAAGTAAGTAAGGACGACGAGAATGCTTGCAGGGACCGTGA
>NW_021604622.1:25464771-25476322 GCF_004785775.1 Grammomys surdaster
GGAGGGAGGGAGGGAGGGAGGGAGGGAGGGAGGGAGGGGAATTAAAGGAAGGAAAAGGAAGAAGTCTGAGGAGGGATGTAGAGGTCAATTCAATTAGAAACTTCAACTAGAAACTTTAAACTTCAATTAGAAACTATGACTTTGTGTGGCTGTCTCTTAGCACTAAAGGGAGGGATGCTAGCTCAGGCTCATTTCTCTCACTGGGGACTCGGGTGTTTTCTTAACCTTAGGCATCAGGTGGGCTTCATGAGATCGATTACTACTGGAATGCTTCTTGTTTGCTGGTCTGACTGTTTGTTTGTTTTGAAGGTTTTTACATTTTCTGTCATGGTGACAGAGAGCTAGGAGATAGCTACAGCTTAGCAGAGACGAGAGCTCTAAACTTTTATAGAAGAACAGGCTTTTGTTCCCAGCACCCACATGGCAGCTCACAAGTGTCTTCAACCATAGTTATAGACAATCTAAGGCCATTTCTGGTCTTTGTGGGCATTAGGCATGCACGTGGTACACATACATACATACATACATACATACATACATATACACACACACACATACAAACATACATACATACATACATACATACATACATACATACTTACAGGTAGACACTCATATACATAAAAATGAGTAATGCCTTTTTTAAAAGCTAGTGTCTCACCATTATTAGCTGTGTATAGTACAGAGAGTATGTGACCTACATAGTATAGTTTAATTATATCTAAGTATAGGTATATAGAGAATAAAGTTGTTTTGGGACCTTAGGAAAAAATTTGACTATGCTGTTCTTCTAAGGGAATTGATAAGGTTAAGAACCTTTTGAAACCTCTTCTACTTTAGTTGGAACCAGAATTTAAGTCCCCATAATTCTGGACTGACCAACTCTGTCCCTGGCATCATTATAAAATTTAATTATTATTACTTTTAAATTTTTTTATGTATATGTGTGTGCTTATGTGCCCTGCATATGTACAAGTGCCCATGAAGGCCAAAATGTTTCAGATGCTTTGGAACTAGAGATACAGGCACCCAATAAGGGTGTTAGGGACTGAACTAAGAATCTCTGCAAGAGGAGTAAGCACTCTTAACTGCTGAGCCCCCATTTCTGTATCATTTTTATCTACTGAGTCTCTAAATAAAGGTCTGAGATAATATACAGTATTGACTACCCCACTCAGTCTACTTGATTGCTCATGGAGGCCAGATGAATACCTGTGTTTCAAAGATAAGCTGACCAATGTTGCTTCCAATTTTAAGTAACTTATTCAGAGGTTGAGGTAGTAGTATAGAGCTCGGTGGGGTCACATGCCTGTGGGAGAGACCCTTGAAGGAACTGGGCACACACTTTAATTTCTGCAGGTTGTTCCGACCCAAGAGGATAGATGGGGAGAAAATGATGAGGGTGGGGTCCTCATGGAGCTCATACGAGCCCTTTCTTCCCCACTTGTCTCTTTCAGAGTAAATAAAGTACAAAAGACATAGGGTGGATGCTATACCAATAACACTGTGCCCAACCGACATAGAGAATTATACCCTTTGCCAGCTCAGATGAGCAGCTGCCAGGCCTTCCTAGGGAGTCCCTGAGCTGGCATCCATCTCCACATCATCTCAGTTCAGAGTAAATTAGTGTCTCTGACTAGAAGAGGATGTAGTTGTTATTGCACTTGGCATCTACGGATTTGGGGGTCATGTGGAAAGTAGGAGTTAATATGCTTCATTCTCTACAGCCTGTGGCAAGGGCTGATTCGTCTCTCTGTCTCTGTGTCTAGAACCTTAGGGTCATTTTAGGATCTGTAGACTTCTTATAAAGAACTAGATGGTGTTTGTACCAAAGCTTAGCAGGAGGCTCAAGGTAATATTATTATTACTATGGATCCCCATCATCTGTCAGATAACTGGCTGCAGCTCACCCTTGCTGTTCTGTGTGTCTGCTCTTGTCCCAGGCTAGTTGTTTCTCTGAGTGTTACCAAAGTCCAGCCAATATGCCCTAAGTCTATTTCTTCCTTGAACTTAGGAAATGTTTATGTTCTACTTTTCCAAAGATAGTGAAGAGAAAGATAAGAGCAACAGTCTGAATAAATCCACATTAAGCACTCACTTCTGTTTAATCTCCTTTCTCTGTGCTGGACTCCCGGAAAAAAAATTATCTTTTAAGAGCTGTTCTTTAATACCATACGCTTCTCACAGAAATACCACAAAGAATTCAAATCCTGGTCTTTGTTGCAAAGTAGCCAGGGTGTCAGTCCCCATCTATGGGCCCCTGTCAGGGTGTGTGTCAGGATCACACTGAGCATGCTTCATATCCCTCACAGGGATTTGCCTTTTACCTCAAGAAGATCCAAGATTGTACTGAAATTTGAGAAGTCTTTTGGGCTCTGTCCTTCCCCCTCCTCATTGCTTGCCAGGTAGTTAGATGGTGAAGTTCTGAAAGTTTTGTGATTTTTTTCTCTAAGATGTAGAATAAAACACTGAGTTATTTCTGATCAAATATTGGCTCAGTGCATTAATTTGGAAAATACATTCATGCCCCTCATTTGGTCTTCATTTTCCTTTGAGATCAATAGCCTGCTTGAAATGCAAATTTGTGAAACTGGCATTTGCCATCTCCATGCTTGGTCAAAGGGCACTGACCTTGCTGAGCCTTCAGCCCGCAGCTTTCTAGTAGAGCCTGAATTCTGAATTAAGGCTTCACAACTTCATAACAGTGCTCTTATTTTTTTTCTTGCTGACCCTTTTGATTTACAATACCCTTTAAATAATAAATGAGACAAATCTGACAGGCACTCCCTGCAAAAATACTTTGTTTATTATTTTGTTAAAGAATGACAAACACAAATACCTGGAAATCTAATAGAAAACAGAGGTTGGCCAGCTGTCGTCTAAAGTAGCCACAGATACAGGTGGAAGAGAGGTGACCAGATGAATGGGTAGCTCCACCCACTGGAAGACAAAGCCTGTCTTCTCTAGAATTTAAAATTCAGGAAGCTTTTCAAAATCCCTTGTTGCTGCTCTTGTAGCCGTGTGAATTTAGTCCCAGCTGGCAGGGTCATATCTGTTGTGGATCCTTACTTCATTATCTGAATGTTTGTTTTCACATGAGGAAATCCCAAGAAAGCCCTGAGCATTGCCCTGACTTCATCCTTTTGGTATATATAAGAGTCTCAAGCAAGCTTGAAATAGCTAAAGGGAGATGCTACCCTGGGGTCAGTGGAGGTCATCGATCACTGTGGGCTCTGACCAGTGTGTTTCTTCTCCTTTCTCATTCTCCAGAAACAGCATTGCTGCCTCCGCTGTCTGTGTCTTCAACCTGAGCGCCATCTCTCAGGCCTTCAATGGACCCTTCAAGTACCAAGAGAACTCTCGTTCAGCCTGGCTGCCTTATCCCAACCCCAACCCCAATTTTCAGGTAATCTCAGGGGAAGAGGGCATTACGAGTATCCTCGGTTAAGAATGAAGAAACTCAACATAATGAGCCTGAGCAATTAAACCCTGGCTACATGCACAGTACAGCAGCACTCTCCTGCCCCCTGCGGGACAGCACCATCCTGGGCTTAGCCAGTATCAATAGAACACAGCCTTTTGTGGACTATGGCGCCTAGACAAGAAAAGGGAGGCCTTTTGTGGGTTGTGGTGACTGATCCTTAACTGAAAAAGGACAATCTTCTGCAGTAGACTAGAAATCCAGGCTTCAATTAGTGCTAATAATGATGGGCTGTGTGCCCCAAATCTCTGATCCTTAATGAATGATATTCCAATGAATAGGGCCCAGGGCACAGAGCAGTGGGTCTTGACAAACAGAATTTGAGCTCTAATTGGCAAGTATGGAGAGGCTTCCTGTTGGGAAGGTGAACTGTGGCAGTGGCTGCTGGGAAAGAAGCCTGACTGGTACCAATTCATCTTTCGGTCACCCAATTAGAATGTTCAAGCTGTGATGTCTTTGTGAATCATCCCACCTGCAGTGCTCAGAAGAAGCAGAGACCTGGTGATGGTGCTGTTTATTTTGTTTGTTCAAACCATAGCTATATTCATCTGCTTAAGCTACTGTAACAAAATACCACAGTTTAGATTGTATTTGAAAAAAAAAAAGAGCCCCCTGTTTCATTCCCAGTTTGGGGACTACAAGATCAATGTGACAGCAGGATCATTTTCTGGTGATATGTTTCTTGCTTAGGGTTTCCACTGCTGTAAAGAGACACCATGACCAAGGTAATTCTTATAAAGGACAACATTTAATTGGGGCTAGATTATAGTTTCAGAGGCCCAGTACATTATTATCATGGTGGGAACCATGGCAGCATCCTGGGAGAAGTGGCCAGAGGAGTTGAGAGTTCTACATCTTGTTCTGAAGTCAAATAGGAGAAAACTGGCTTCAAGGCAGCTAGGAGAAGGGTCTCAAAATCCACCCCCACAAGGACATGCTCCCTCTAAAAAGGCCATACCTGCTTCAAAAAGGCCACACCTCCTAATAGTGCCATTCCCTGGCCCAAGCGTATTCAAACCACCACAGGTGTTGAAGATGACCAGCTTTCCCTGGTATCATCCCTTAGAAGAATCATCACTGGTGTTTCTTCCACCATTACCCTGGGTCAGACTCCTATGGCATCGAATGCTTCCTAGAGGTCCTGTCTTCAGCTACTGCCATGCTGAGAGATAGATTCTACATAAGAATTTGGATGCAGCAAACACAAGAGCAGCCTTCCCTGTAGGCCTGTTACTACCAACACAGGCAACATATTTAACATCATCATGTTCCAGACACTTGGTCCAATGTGTCCCCTGTGTAACCATACATGTGGCATCAAGGCCACATGAGTGACACTGTTTTATGTACAAACAAAGGCATAGAGTCTCGGGGAAGGACAAATAGCCAGGGCCACAGCTGCTTAGTGATTAAGCTGGGATCTTACCTCTGCCAACGAAGGTAAAATCCTGATCTCAACCAACCAAATTTCTGTTAGCAGCAATCACTGACTAGTGATATAATTGAGTCCATTCTTCTAATTTCAGTTGGTTTACCATCCCAAACCATGAAACCCATGACTTCCAAGGAAACTAGGCTTTAGAAAAAGTTTAAATTTTTACATGTATATTTTGGTAAATAGGCATCAATCAATTATAATTGAACATTTTTCATTTCAATATTTTAAGACTTTCGGCAGAGGATGGGGTGAAGAATAAGATAAGTAGTTTGTGTATCATATTTGCCCTTTACTGCCTTCCTTGAGCAAAATGTTTAGCATCTTTTCATTACTTCCTTGATACTCGGGGGAGGGAGGGATACAAGTAAACTTTGGAAGTGTCAGCCAATGCACATGGTTACTGAACATTTGATTGAAAAGACTCATGAGAACAATCTGTCTGGAGTCTTCTGTGTCCTTCATGTTGAGTAATTACAGATTTCAACTGGATCTTCTATTCAGTATAAAGAAGAAAACATGTTAACACCTTCAAAATTCTGTTTTATTAAGACCTGTAGCTTAAGAAAATGAACGAGGAGCTTAGATTTAGAGCATCCTCCATTGCACCGTCTGTTGGATTGCAGCGTTCCACAATGCACTGGGTGATTCAGCAAACTTGAGATCCTTTACAAACTCCAAGCAATGCGTACCTTTTAGCTCACGCACCTGGATATTTCCATAGCACATCCAAGTCCCCTCATGTGTTACAATACCAGGATAACACTGAAGGACTTGCTTTCGTTTGTTAGTGGAATTAGGTCCATGCTGAACAGTGAAGGGGACATGCACAGAGGTGGCACATGTGACAAGCACTAAGCTGGTTCAGCTTACGTCATCCTCTGGGCATACATTTAACACTTCCAGGAAACTAAAGCTACAGGTTATGGTGGTGGTGTGTGTATGTGTTTTCAACTACAGATATGTGTTTCCATTTCTAGATTGTGTTAATAGCCACATTGTCATAGGTTCCTGACTGATGATTTGAGCTCTCACCTACACTAGCAGAGAGTAGAAACTCATTTTCAACCAACGTTCCCTCCATTAGACATCCCAACATTGACAATAACTAATAATAGTATTTATATTTATTGTTATTATAGTTGGTTTGGTTTTCCCTTTGACAATTAGAATTTTACGTGACACTTCTACAATAGGAAAAAATGAGTTAACTAGTAGAGGAACTGATTCAGGAGAAGGCGTAGAAAGAGAAATACGTCATACCTCAAAAGCTCAGTAAAGCCCACAATGCAACAAAAGCTACTAGTCACTCTTAACAGCTACAGTCTCAAAGCCACCCTCTGTGGCTTTTGTCTGCCCTAGGAGAAGTAGGAGATCTTAAACCAAACAAAATCATCAGTCACTTAAAACACAGTGCGACACAGTGGGAGAACAGCTAGGTGACAGGCTCCAAAACCTTCCACAGGTTTTATTACCAACAATGAGAAGTATGCAGCCAAATGGAAAATGTGGGAGTGCAGGAGCAGTTGGGTAAGACTGCTGGGGACTGAGGCTGAGATTTAGCTGTATCCACAAATACACACATGTCTTGGCAGCAAAATGAGAAAGAGCAGGAGATCCAGTGGGCCTAGACACCATGGAAATTATGTAGTCTGGGATGAACTTGGCCCATTTTGAGCTTGACCTTCAAGTATGGGTGTCTGGAACAGGGATTAATGTGCTACCCTTGAAATATATAACATATGAGCATTTATTATTTTCCTAGCTGTTACAGAATTACTGATCTTGTTTGAACAGGCATTGGCACGACAGCTATTGAAGGCTGTAAGCCACATGAAAACACAAGTGATATGTGTTCCCCATTTTTTGTGGTTTATTTTTGTATGAGGGTCCTAGGGTAGCAAGTACCTGAGTGTAACCAGGACAAACCAGTAAGTAAGGCTCAGCTCAAAATTTTTCAGCCCTTAGAGAGCTTAGTGAGTTGTTATGCAGAAAAAAATACATGCAGTAATTTTGAACAGTTTCCAAATATTGGAAAGAGAATCCTTGGGTGAGATATTTATTATAAGATGGTAACAGAAAGAAGCAATAGAAAACAGTTCAAATATAGATGGTGATAATACAGGCAAATAGCTCAGAGGAAACATGGTCAGTTTTAGCATTCCAATTGCCCCTTAGGCTCCTATAACTGTTTTTCAAGGGGAGTGGATGCCATTGCTTTTAGACTATAGCTGCTAGGTTTTGGCATGCCATTTATCTTAAAACAGCATGTACATGTAAATGTTGAGTCTATGAAATTGAACCCAGTACGTAAGTCACTGTTGCTACCCATACCTCAAGTATTGTTTTTGACTTCAATACAAGTTGACCACAACATATAATCACCTTCAGCATTAGCTGTCACCTGGAATAGTTTCAGACCAAGTGGTGATCTTTTTTACTTTAAAGAACTGTTTCTGGGGGCTTGAAAATACAGCTTAGCTGTTAAGAGCACACATTGCGTTACAGAGGACCCAAATTCAATTCCCAAAACCCATATGAAGAGCCTCACAATCACCTGTATGTCAGCTAAAGAGAGATCTGACATTTCTGGACCCTGTGGGTACCTACCCTCATACGTATACACACACACACACACACACACACACACACACACTCACAAAAACATACACTCACTCAAATACAAACATTCACATATACACACACTCACACATTCACACATACACTCATACACATACTCACATGTGCACGTACACTCACACACACAAACACTTAAAAGTAATATCAATTAAGATATTTAAAAGCACATACAGATTTCTGATAGGCACCATGTCCATGCTTAAAGTGTTATTATGTAAAACTGCTATTCATATAAAATCTATTGATACAGTCTTCACAGATCCCAAAACAAGTGCTTGTGGAATTATCTGACCATCTATCTGTCCACTTATTCTTTCACTTATTTCTCTCTGGATATGACAGTTCCATGGGCCATGGACATCCTGGCTGCTTTAAGACTGATGCATTTACAATTGGTTGGCTAGCTTCTGAGCTATCAGGAATGTTGTCTTATTCCTGGCATTTACAAGGACTTTAATTTATAAATGCTATCTTCCCATTACTTCACATCACATGAGATATGAGCCGGGAGCACAGCCGGCGTGTTCCAGCCATTTAACATTTGATGAGACAAACTAAGAGGCTGGGACTCCCTTGAGACCACAGGTCATTATTTTCAGGCCTCAGCTTTACCCTGAATACATCCTTTACATGATGTCAAGGTACAAGGTGCTCCAAACTAGGATGTGAAATTAAATTCATCACTCGCTAGTTGTGGACAGTGCATTTAACTCCAGGTTTCTCTAACTCCACGATCGGCCTATCATTTTATGGCATATAGGATATTTTACCAAATGCTACAAAAAATATAATTGACTTTCAAAAAGTAATTTCCATCTTCTACTCCTGGACCTCTAACCTGTTATAAAAACCATGTATTGGAAATGACATGTTATAAATGGTAGTTTCAGGCCGTGTGGACCCCATCACCCCTGCTCTAGGGAGAAGGGCTGAGAAACCTCATTTCCTACACCAGCCTTTAAAGTTTATAAAGGAAATGAGAGCAGTTGGTGGTAGTTTTCTGATTCTGAGCTGGGCTCTGAGAAATCTGTGCTCTTTCTCACCTGCCCTCTTACCTTGTCCTGGCCACCTCCTGCTGTTTATAACACCTGCCAGCATCCTTCTACACAACTCCACAACAGTCTGGGTTTGTTGTGTATCCCAGATTACACTTATAATATTGACACTTCCTGCCAATCGTTCCTTCCTTCCTCTCTCTCCATCTCCCGCTCCCCACTTTTCTCAGACCTCTTTTCCTCACTGCTTTTCTCTTCTTTCATTACCACCTTGCTATCTTATGTTGCAAATTCCCAGGTTCTCACCTATTGCCTTCAAATCTCCTGTAATCAGAAATACAAATAGATTTAGACCAGCCACAGTATTTGTGTAGCCCATATAAGAGATATTGTTTACAGATTGAGATAAACACAAAGGTATCACCATGGAGTTAAGGGTTGCTTATGAACCAACCCACTGTGACAGCCAGAAAATGCATACATCCATAGGAGTTCAACTGTTTCATGTTCAGTGTCAGCTCAGCTTCATCAGTCAGATACAATTGAATTGCAAGTCGACAGACAGCTCCCAAGAGACCCAACACACCAGAAGGAGATTCTCTGCATCTGGTGTTCAAACTAGAGTCAACAATAGTGTGCCTGCCCCATTTTAGAATGTCTCATATTCTCTTTACAATACATGGAGAGATTATAGATTTCCATCTACAATGGGAGAGAACAGGAGGCATGAGAGTTAAGGGAGATGGAGGGATTGATTCAGTTGTACACTCACTAATGCATCATGGCTTACTCAGCTTGCAGCTTGTTCCGTTTACCCCTCCATCTTGTAGCCACATGAGCTGTGGGCATCCAAGTGGCCAACTTTTATAACTTGGCCTGTCTTCTCTTGCAGTGCGGCACCATGGACCAGGGCCTGTATGTAAACCTGACGGAAAGAAACCTACAGGATGCTCAGAAGTTCATTCTGATGCATGAAGTGGTGCAGCCAGTGACCACTGTGCCCTCCTTCATGGAAGACAACAGCCGCTTCTCCCACTTGGCCGTCGATGTTGTGCAAGGCAGGGACACTCTGGTCCACATCATCTATCTGGCCACAGGTAGGAACTCTACCTTCTTGTAGATGGTTTTCTTCTGTTTTCTCATTCAAGATCTTAAATTCCAAACACCTTCAAGTGCAGCTGTGTGCCTGTGTTGTCATGACAAGTGGAACCCACAACGTATGCTTATTCTTGTCAACCTACCCACTCTTCCTGGATAGCTTACTTGTACTATTATATAGGGGTTTGTTCTGATACTTTGATTTAACTGGTTATCTGGGAGTACTGACTCTAAAGGCCCTGCTCCCCAATTGGTTCTTGATCCATTAATAAAGATGTCGGCCAATGGCTGGGCAGAAAAGGTGGGATCTCCAGGTTCTCAAAAGTGGGAGATGCAGGAAAGAGTTTCACTACCGTCCTTGGTGGGAGCTGGAGCCACCAGAGATGTAAGAACTCTGGTAAGTGGCCTTTGGCCACTTCTTCCACTGGGCCTAGGATAACAGGAGAAGAATTACCTATGCCCAGTCATTGCTAGCCAGGGCATTTTGAGAATAGCTGGCATGCATGGGTTCGTGTGTGTGTGTGTGTGTGTGTGTGTGTGTGTGTGTACGTGCATGTCTGCTTCTTCAAACCAAAGATCCAAGATAACTCCTAGGCAGGTGCAAGCCTGTGACCTCCTGAGAACACAAGGCAGGGTAGCGAAAGCTATGTGCAACACTCTTGCTATACTGTTAGAATTTTAAGTAGGGAGACAATGCCTCCTTTCTTAACTATTTTTGTTCATCAATGGTTCTTGGCATGACTATCTACATTTGGCTAGTTTAAGACAATGGAACATTTTATTAGAAGAGACTGCTGGGGAAAATGTTTTCTGGAGATTTCCATGCTGATTTCTAATTGAGGCACAACAATGCTCATCTCAAGCTGTTCCTGATAAAGGTCCATGGAAACATTTGAAGAACGAAGCATATGCACACGGCGTTTCATATGTAGGGCAGGCGATGATGCTTATCAAACTATAGATAACAACCAAACTTCTTTAGATTCCAAAGTAAATTTGGAGCAGAAAGCATGCTCTATGTTGCTTTATTACTCTGACAGCGTAGGGTGCTATCTCTGCTTCAGGAACTGTCTCAGCTCCACCTTCCTAAGCCCCAGACAGAGTGATTTCACTGTGGAATGGGTTCCTGCCACCCTTTGAGTAGTGTAGTGTATAGTTGACACTTCCTTACAATCCATGGTTACCTTTTAATGTGGTCGTGAATACTGTATTATTCCTTCATAGAATTTCTCAATTTATATTGGTTTATTCATCACTCGTGAGATTGCAATGATGTGTTGTCTTGCCTCTGGCTGTTGAATTCATTTGCACACTGGTTGTATGTGGTGAGCAGACTGGTACCGTCTTGCCCTCCTATGACTCCCGTTCGTAAAGGTACATGCAGATATAAACCAAACAATAATTAAAATGCATCACCAAAGTAGTGATGAAGAACCAATGAGATGGGAGCCAGAGGAGGAATGAGGTGATGGGTGTGCCTGGGGGCAGGTCCTGTTTCCTGGCTGGATGGGGTCTTCCAGTGCCAGAAGCATTGGATGCTGCGCACTATAGAAGGAAATTGTGAACACTGGAGATGCAGGGTTGGTTAGACTGGTCCAGTGCTACTGAGTGGTCAGCAATGAAAGGAGAGAATTAGCACCACTGGATGAGGGCATGAATGGGTGGAGGCCAGTCAGTAGAAGACTGGAGAGTTAGCAGAAGGATCATAATGACAAAGTCATGTGACATAACTGCTCAGAGTAACAGTTTGCAGAACTGACTCAGAAGAGGGATGAGTGATAAGGTATCTAGTTTTCATTGGAAGTCAAGAAATTCTTCTTCTTCTTCTTCTTCTTCTTCTTCTTCTTCTTCTTCTTCTTCTTCTTCTTCTCCTTCTCCTCCTCCTCCTCCTCCTCCTCCTCC
>NW_021604622.1:25476422-25479946 GCF_004785775.1 Grammomys surdaster
CCTCCTCCTCCTCCTCCTCCTCCTCCTCCTCCTCCTTTCTCCTCCTCCTCCTCCTTCTTGTTTGTTTTTAGACAATAAAAAGCTGCTTTCCAGTGAGGGATTGTGTCTCTTTCTGGCTTTGTTTGTCCTTTAAAACCAGAAGGCTTCCTGACACATGGCAGATTTGAAAAGTAAGTGATTGGATCTTCCCAAGAGTATTCTTGGCCTTTTCATCATAAAAGTTTATGTTAGTACAAGATACACAAATTTTCTCTTTGGACTTCTAGAGACAGCTTAGTCTCACCTGGCTCTGTGGTAGGGGATGTTGAGGAGCAGAGCTGGGACAGACCATGCCTGAGCTCAGAGTCTCCAGTCCTGTTCATACCAGAAGTTAGTATATCCTCAAATGTCAGGAACACTTATCTAGTTCTGGGGGGCTAGGTTCAACAGTGAAGTGTGAGCTGGATGATGTCTGGGGAAAGCTGCCTTTCTGGTTTGGAGATGGTTACCTGTTCACGCCATCCTCATAAGTGGATAGGAAATTCTGTGATACGTCTCTTTGTTTAGAGTTTTGAAAATAGTCTTCTATAGCCAGGCTAGTCTCAAACCCATGGCATACCCTAAACTTACCTCAAACTCCTGATCCTGCTGCCTCAGCTTTAGGAGGTTCTGCTCCCTAATACACTTCGTTATTGTTGAGGCCATCAGCATATGAACTTGCATGACAGAAAGAATCCATGCCCACAGGAGTATAATATTTGAGGATCTTTATTAAATATGACATGCATGAAAACATTCCAACATAGTGAAATTACAGGGCTGAGACCAAAAACCACAGCTAGCATCAGTTAGCTTTCAAATGGTACTAACTCTAGAAACTGTCATATGGAAGTCTGACTTTGATGATCCTGTGGTTTGGCTACTCCTCTGTCCCCCGTGTCATAAATGTACCTCACTTAATTGCATTTTAACTTTACATCCCCAGATCGATGATCCACAGCAGGCAGTCCTGCCTTGAGCAAGTCTACCTGTGACTTTGTTCTCACAGTTCATATGATGAGAAATATTGGATAAAGTGCTTTAATCAAGCTTGTGTACTTTTAAGACAACTGCTGTGGTAGTACAGTATGCTGGAGACTATAGTACAACTTTGACAGTCACTGGGAAATCCGGAGTCTATCACTTGCTGTATTATGACATTACCTTATTGTATTGTCTGGTCCCAAACCCTCAGTATCTCTTGGTGTTGTGGGTTAGTATTAGCTTAAGCTTGGGAGCTACCAAAGAGCACAGGCTAATTCACTCTGTCCTCACATTCTCCTTTGTAACGACTGAGTCACAAGGCAATCCCCTCTTTGGTTCTACCGACTTAATATTTTCCTTTTGTTTTAATCTGTTGCCCATTTAAACCCTGAGTTTTTATATGTACCCAAATAGTACTACTTGTAATGACAGGTTTTGTTGGTAGATGAATGTCGTGTGTGTGTGTGTGTGTGTGTGTGTGTGTGTGTGTGTGTGTAGTGTAGTGTAATTGTCCTTAGTGAGTCTCCACTGCTCACTAGTCAACTTGTCAACTTGTTTTCCTAAAAAAGAATTTTCCTACTACGAATCCAGCTTGGAATGATGGTGTCCACCTTATTCACAACTCATGCTGGGGCACAGAACATTCTCCTGAAAGCTAGAGACCTGTTAGGCTCATTTGACAAGTTTAGCTTTGGAGCGTCTACAAATTCACAAACATGTTCCATCAACTTCTAAGCAGGGTAGTTACTCTTACGGTATGCATATGTATTTTCAAGGAAAGTTCCTTGTTTTAAAATTTTAGCCCACAGTCAAATTTAATTTTTATGCATATTATTTTTAATAGCCAAATGCATTATCTCTCTTATTTCTAAGATAATAAAATATATAAATGTATTTATTATTATGAGAAGCAGTATTTTGAAAAACAAGCTACAAATTGCTTCTTCCTAAAACTGTACATATATTACAAACTCTTGATATACTGACCTGTAAAGAGCAGCAGTTTTGACTTTCTTGATTCACGAGGCTGATGCTTATCTGGTGTCTTCTCTGTATCTTATCCATGTGTAAGGAAAAGGACACTCATTTCCTTAGACAAGAAAGCCAGACTCCTCAATGTGCTATTTCTCTTGCTACCACTTGACCATAAATTCTCAAGGGACAGAGCGTAGCTATACCATTCACAGTGCTGGAGGTGATGAGCTTGGAAACAGACTGAGTAGCCTTCAGACTCCTCCTTTGGTGGACCTGCAGAATCTCCCAGCTCAAATAACTGCGAACAGACCACCTGTTGGCAGTGACCATTTCAGAACCTAGTTCATTTTGCCCCATTTTCCTACCCACAGATATCCAGAGTTTCCTCCTAGTGCCAATATTGTGCCCAGTTCCTCTCAGATGTCATTTCCCTGCTACCCACTTCCTCCCTAAGATCCTTTGAGATCTGTTTCTTATGCATTCATCTCTCCCTTCTGAATCTCATCAAAGGGAAGCCTGTTACCTAGGTCTGACCCTGTCAATGATTTGCAAGTCACTTCTTTGAAGGTTGTCTGAATTGGAGCCACTACACATTTCTAATGACAGCTCCTTTAGAACAATTAGGACAGGAACTCTCAGAGTGGTTGAGTCCTAAGTGTATCAGTTTCCTGGTTTGTCGCAGAGACTATAGCCAAGTCCAGTTGAGCATTCTAGTCTGGGGTTCCCCTGCTCCTTTGCCTACAGCACACCAGCTACTCTGACAGCCCCATCCTGGCTATGTGAAAGCACTTCATGGACCTCACTTGTCTCCTTCTTCTCATGTGGACCAGACTCTGGGCTTTGCCCCTGGCCTATGGTGTTCTCATTCCATGTTCCATCTTTGGACATAGTGTCCCGTCTCACAGTTTCTTTTTTCCTTCCAGGATTGACTGTTACAGTTTTAGATTTATTTGACTTCAATTCTGCTCTATTCAAAATTATACTGAAATTAAATTATGTATAACTTTAACATGGGTTAAGTGTAGATTGTAGTAATTATTGTACAACTCATAATATTGTGAAAATCAAATTATAGGCCAATAATGGATTATCCACAAACATTTATATAAAAGCCCCATGATTAAAAAAAATGAAGAAAACACACAAACATTTTCAACATTGTGGGGTTTTCTTTTTTTATTATGAACTTGAAAAATTCTCTAAGAAAAAAGAGCAGGAGATAAAGGGGCAAAAAATGAGTGCCCCCTCTCAACAGGTTTAAATGCTTCTAGCTGTTTGAACTGACTGGGGACTTGTGCTGAGTTTGCTAGCATGATAATCCTGCTTTCTCCAGCTGTGGATTTTTATCTTAGAATAAAATATTTATTAAACATCTCAGAAAACAGACGTGGCTCAGAACATTTAACAGAGAAACCCTGAACTCACCAGGCTACAGGAAAATATACTACACAGAATCATCCACTGAACAATTGATTGAAAGTCCATTAGCGACAAAACTACTTTGAAAAGAGAGAGAGAGAGAGAGAGAGAGAGAGAGAGAGAGAGAG
>NW_021604622.1:25480046-25506147 GCF_004785775.1 Grammomys surdaster
ACATGACATGTTGACCGGCATGACACTGGAGCAGTAGCTGAGAGCTGATCCACAAGTAGCAAGCAGAAAGAGGGAGGGAAAGAGAGAGAGAGAGAGAGAGAGAGAGAGAGAGAGAGAGAGAGAGAAGAATGGAATGATAAAACATACAGAAGGAGATTTTTTTTAAAGTTCCTAGCTAGAAGGGAATTCTGGGAGACCAATTCTGCTGTAAGTTAAATGACTATATTCTAACACCATGGCAACAGAAGCAAAGTGAAAGTGTCCAGAATGGGTATGTGCAGTGAGAAATAGCACAAATTCTTGATGGGCAGTACGCACAGACAACGGCTATGAAACTAAATTGTCATGTGCTGTTCAAGCTTCCCAAGAAGCTAGCTCTGGACGTGGAATTTTCCCCACCTCCACTTCATACCTAAGCATGCTTGTCTTTAAGTGTCCTCTAAGGGCCCTTGTCTGTGACATGGAGGAGAGAACAGCCACAGAGAGAAACCCTGTACCCTTGAGAACAACAAGAAGGTGAACCATTTCCCACAGAGATCATCATTATTTGTCCCTTCCTGGTGCTTGTTCTTTACTTAGAAGCATGCTAGAGTTGACACTGCCCTGCCTGAGACTCACTCTATTAAGAATCCTAGCTGAATGCCTTAGAGTCTTTTCCATTTGGTTTCTGATGAATATTTTAAGTGCCTGGTTTGGGGATTGGGACTTTCCTGTTGCTGTGAGGAAAGACTATGATCAGGCAGTGTATATTTCTAGGCATGCTTATTTGGGTTCAAGGTTCCAAAGGATTGAATTCCATGATGGTGGAGTAGAGACAGAGCTGGCAGTCAAGGTCACTGAGGTGAATCTGATGGCTCATATCCTGACTCACAAGCACAAGGCAGAGAGAACAAACTAGAAATGGCATGAGTATTGACACCAACAGTTCTCAACCTGTGGGTTGTGACCTCTTTGGCAAACCTCTACCTCCAAAATAACATTTACATTGTGATTCATAACAGTAGCAAAATTATAGTTACAACATGCGGGACTGCATTAAAGAGTCACAGCATTAGGAAGGTTGAGAACTACTGTTTTAAACTCAAAGCCTGCCTCTGGTGACATACTTCTTCTAACAAGGCCACACCTTCTAAGTAACCCCAAACAGTGACATCTACTGGGGACAAAGTGTTGTAATACATGACATGATGGGCAACATTGTCATTGAAATCAGTCTCTGAGGTGACACTTTCCTGAGATGACACTTAAGTACTTGCCTGCCTGCTACTTGATATTTATTCTTTTACATTTTCTTGTTGGTAGTTAAGAAACTCACTTCTTTAGTACTGAAAAGATGGCTGTTTAGATAATTTCTCTGGACTGTATATCATAATTTCCAAATAAAGAACCAATAACTATCCCTTAAGACATCCTTAAAGAAAATTTCCCATGATAAAAGGATTGAGTCCTCATATACCAACACATACCACATATCAGTAATAATAATTGCAAATAAATGAACAGATTTTTAAATTCTAAAGGAAAAGAATTATAGAGATATTTAGAGATAAAATGCTTACAATTAAAACAAAAATGTCCAGATGAGTCTCCAAATATTCTGCAGCTGGCTAAGTCCATGAACCCTCAAAAAATTTTTAAGAAAACTAAAATGTAATTCAAAAATATTATAATCACTCTGAGAATAGAGAAAACTGGAAGGAAAATGAAATTTTAGAGCAATAGAATATCAAGAATCGTCTTTAGGAACAAGAAGCGAGACTAATTAGAGGCTAAATTCAGCCAGAGATGGAGATTTGAGAGGGAAAGAGTAAGAGAACTAAATACCATATTTTAAGCAGAACAGAACATTTAAAAACACAAAAAGTAACATTTCTCAAGAGATTTACTATAAGCTAATATTTAATTTCTTCCAAAACTAAATATGCATTGAGAAATTATGGACATAACACCTGTCGTAAGTATTTTTAAAACCAAAATGTTTCTACTTCCAGATAAAACATAACAGAAAAAAAATGAAATAAAAATAAAAAAAAACATAATCATCATACAAGTCATTGGTGGCTGAGACTCTGTTTCTCAGCTGGCAAAGAACGAAGGTGTTGTGTTAGACCATGGTGGGAGCAAGACTTTAGCCTGAGATGAACACAGTCTACACAGAAGCATAACCAAGGATAGATTATTAGACCATAAGGATGTCATCAGATTATTTCTACTCCCTTTTTTCTTAATCCTCAGCTATTTCTCTGCCTCAGCTATGGCCTGGGAATAACTACACTTTTCCAGATGATGTTGGATAGGTGGTAGCCAAAAGTCTCTGGTTCTTTCTATCCTGCCTGGGTCTAGATAAAACACCCTGTGATGGTTTACATATGTTTGGCACAGGGATTGGCACTGTTAGGAGGTGTGGCCCTGTAGGAGTAAGTGTAGCCTTGTTGGCGTAGGTGTATCACTGTGGGTGTTTGTTTTCAACCCTCACCTTAGCTGCCTGGAAGCCAGTATTCTGCTAGCAGATTTCAGATGAATATGTAGAACACTCAGCTCCTCCTGTACCTTGCCTACCTGGATGCCGCCATGTTCCTTCCTTGATGATACTGGACTGAACCTCTGAACCTGTACGCCAGCCCTAATTAAATGTTGTCCTTTATAAGACTTGCCTTGGTCGTGGTGTCTCTTCACAGTAGTAAAACCTTAACTAAGACACACCCCAACTCTGAGCATGGAACTTATAAGATATGAATGTATTGATTGTAGAGTCTTGAGTCAGTCAGAGGCTGAAAAGCACATTACATTTTCTCAGGGTCTCCCAATGAACGGCCCATCGGTCTGAACCAAGGTTCCTAGTAAAATGAACAAATAGATGCTTCTTTGTGGATCACAAAGACTATCTTGATGGTACCCAAACACATAGCATTACTTTCCACTCTCTTTCTGCCTCTCTCTTTCTCTTTCTTTCTCTCTCTCTCTCTCTTGATAGAGAGAAGACAGACAGACAGATATCCCTTTTCCTTTTACTCATACACCCCTGACCTTGTATTAACATTGACAGAATATCAGTGTTTTCCAGGTAGTTATAGCAAGGGATCCAGAAATGGCTCAAAGCTATGAGGACCTGTAAAGTATCATGGCTTCTTATGTGTACATACTGATAACATATTAACTTATTATCATGTTAAGAAAAAATTTCATTCAAGTTTAATAATCACTGACAATTTTTTAAAAAACAGTAAGTAACGAGAAATGTTTCATGAGTCTAGCAACTGCTTGTTGTGAGTCCTGGGGAAGAATTGGGGAACAGCAAATGTAGACACAAGGTGAAATGTAGCCTAGAGTTCTTAAGTAGTATCTATGCCTTCCAGTCTATTTTGCCATAATACTAGACCATTATATAAAATAAATAGGCACTTTAGATGTCACTGTACTAAATAAGATAATAAAGTCTAGACTGTGAACAAGGCTGTTTCTCTCATAAACAATCCAAGAGAAGGTGGGGTTGACAGACATGGCTAGCAGTTAGGCAATATTGAGATGGCTGTGGCATGCTTTTTTTTTTAACCATTGTTTCTCTGTGTAGCCTTGGCTGGCCTGGAACTCACTGTATAGACTAGGCTGGTCTCACTGAGATCTTCAATATCTACCTCTGGAATACTGGGATTAAAGATGCATACAACCATACCAAGCCAGGGGGTAGGTTTTTGTAACAAGATTAATATTCACCCATCTACCTCCTTCAAGGTAGTTTTCAGCGGTGTTTTGACGTGTGGGAATGGATCCAACCCAGAGTGATGTGTGAATGTTCCTAATGTGGTCAACAGATATGCTTTCATGAATAATGAGAAAATAGACCTTTTATGTTAAAACTCACCAGAAAGCGTTCATCCCTGAAGAGTGTACATGGGTACCCTGCCTTCAAAAGGTTCTTTTGTAGAAAAAGCCAAGCAATTAAGCCAGTAATTAAATGTCAAGAGGGAAGGGAAATTAAAAGACAAAATGGGCAGATGAGGGCCTTAGTGGTTGGAAGTTATACACGAGGAAGATGGAAAGAAAATATGGACTATATTCAAGTTCTGGTGATGTTTACAGGAATATAGTTCCAACAGAATAGCCAGGATGAAGATAGATAGGATAAACTCGGGAAGTGATGGGGGTCAGAACCTGGTGGGCTGACACCTCAGAAGACATTTTTGGATGTCACACAAGAAGCATGGTGGAGGAGGATGTGATGTTTGCAGAATCAGTTCACATGAGAGACAGCATCAGTTAAACTGGACCCGACACAGGAAAGGATACTTCTAAAGGTACCCAATGATGGTCGAGTTGTCACCTATGCTTGCTGAATCTTGCACTCCTCCCTGGAGGCTGGAGAGGAGGCTCGTTCTCTCCCAGGCCATTTACACGCTGATTAGGGAGCCCAAGGAAGAGAAAGGAGGGCTTGCAGAGAGGTCAGAGCAGTCTATAGATTGCAGAAACTGTGAGAAACAGAAGGAGGCAAGATGGTGCCTTTGTTCTGCATGTACAACAGGGTAAGGAATAGAAGGAACTTAATGGGAAAGACAAACTACCAAAAGAAGAAAAGGAGGAAGATGAGGAAGAGGAAGAAGAGGAGGAGAAGGAGAAAGAGAAGGAGGAGGAGGAGGAGGAGGAGGAGAGGAAGAGAAGAAGAAGAAGAAGATGGCTAGTGGTTTTCAAGAGGTGTAAGGTGAAAGACGCATTCCCCTTGAGTTCTTTGGTTTAGAAGAAGATTGGCTTTGACTATCTGTTGTAGAAAATATAACTCGTTAATCTGATTCACAATGGACAGAATCTCCCTAAGAGAGGAGGATGCGGAAAAAGGTGAGGCAGAGCCTCCAAGGAGCATGAAATATGCACAGGGAAGAGAAAGGATTTGTCTCTGTTTAGATGAATCTCAGACTCACTCTGCCTCTTTGCATTGCTCTGCTCTGCTCTGCTCTGCTCTGCTCTGCTGTGAATTATCACAGGTGAAATACAGCGAGTGACCTCCACCCACACTCCTTCTCTTCCTTTCCAAGTGCACTTTGAATATGGAACATGACATCTTTATTGCTACTTGTTACTAATCATTATTATAGTCAAGAAAGCAGAGTCTTCCAAAATGAACTTGTAGATTAGTAGCAGACAAAAAACATTCTAAAAATTTCCTCTGTAAAGGATGAATTTTCCAACAAGTTCAACAAATGCTGAAGTCCCAGTCCTGACTTGACATCTGTGTACTGTTTCTGGTACTCGCTGTGGAGCTTTTTGTTTCTTTCCTAAGGAAGGCTATGGAGGATACAGGGTAAGAGCAGGCTCCACCCTTCCCTTTACTTTGGGGGAACAGAAATCAACTAATCTACCTTCTGTGGCTACACTTGAGGAGAACTCTCAGTATTTACAGTTGGCAACTACTTAAAGAGCATGAACAAGAATTGGTGTTTGTTCAACACTCATACAGAAATTAGTTTTTCAGAGAGTCTCAGGATTCTGTCCTTTTCACTGGAAGTTATAAATCTATGCCTAATTCATATTATGTGTGGTGTTTTATGCAATAGATTCCTGTGAATTAAAAGAAGTCACAGTTTAATATGAGTGCCTATTTGATAAAGGAAGATTGAATTTGTGAAGAATACTTTCATCAATTAATATCAGTGCAGAAAAGAAATCTAGTAATGAAATTAATAATTTCATTACTAGAAATGAATTATTAAATAATTAAACTATATCCCCTACACACACACACACACACACACACACACACACACACACACACACATTGTAGTTTCTGACTGCTCCCAAAATCTCAGGTGTGAACTCACTGAGAAGATGTACTGAAGAAGTGAAGCCAAGGTGAGGTTAAACTTGAGTTACCTCTCCTCCAGCATAACTGGATGGCGTACACAATGAGTAAGAACCAAGATGAAAATCAAGTGATCACACAAGCCAAGCTGTAGGCAAGGGTACTAGGAGTACATGGCTATGGACACCACTAAGAGAAGGCAAGATACATTTCTCCTGAGAGTTTCAGAGCACATGGTTTCTTCAAGACTTCCTTTCCGTATCATGACACCCAGAACTGTGAGACCAAGTGTCTGTCACCCTAACTCCTCCAGAATGTGGTATACTTGTCTTTGGTATATTTTACTTGTGTGTGATAGGATTGGGTGCATTCATGTTTGGATATGTGAGGGCTGTTTGTAGATGTAGGTGCTCTAATAGGGGCCAGAGACATAAGGCATCTTCCTTGACATCTGATTCCCCCACCCTTCATATACAGTGTCTAGCACTTGAACCCAGAGTTTACTGATTGGGCTAAGCTGCCCGGCTTCCTCGCTCATACCTCCCATCTATGTTTCACACACATGAGGGTTACACAGAGCCTGAGAATCTGAACAATGATCCTCAGGCTTATATTGTAAGTGCTTAACTAACTTAACTGCTGGCCCATCAGACCAGCACCAAAATGTACATTCTTACAGCAGTCCAGCACACTGAGGGGTCCATGAAGACTGACACTGTAGATCTGTCCTACTGCCAAATTTAGGATGTATCCTTGCATTCTTTGCTCCACAATATTACTCAGTGCCCTGCACTCAGGGAACAAAATTAGTTTATACTAGGCCCTCTTATGAAAAAAAATCTACTACAGAAAACAGTTTAATATACACCAAACCACTTAAAATACCATACAAACAGCTCTAATTGTTTTGTTTGATTAAATATAGGGATATTACATCTTTTATTTTAATGTTTGATTTCAGGCATGTTTCCTGTATAATTTTGGTAGCTTAAGCCTTGTTTTCTAACAACAGAATAATATGAAACTATTAGCTGTGAATTAGTAATTTTCTCGATGTGTTCTAAATGTGATGTAGCTCATGTCTATCTTTACGGAGAGGGCACTTTTTCTGCTTTCCGTGTGGTCTGCTTTCTCACGCTCTGACTTTCTTTGCTATTGCTTCACATGATCACTATTGATTGAGTGCTGCCCGAGGTAGTAAAGACTAGTCTTTGAACGATAACCGAAAAATAAAAATACAAATTGTTACTTCTTACTTCTTTTCATGTGGCTCTTTCCCAATAGATAATTTTTATGCAACCCCTTTATGTTTCCGGCAAGTTGATAGACATGAAGCAGAAGAGAGGGGGTAGGTAGTCTCCTGCTTATCAAACAGTTGTCCCCTGGTTTATCCACAGACCTGGTTATCATGCTGTGCTTCTCTCTGAGATGGTGTCATATCTTTGAAACATTTTAATGAGCGGTATCCCAGTTTCCTGTTGTGCCTAATCTAGACCTCTACTAATGTGAAAGACCATTCTAACCTCTTTCCTTGCAGAAACCTTTGAAAGCAGCTCTAGTGTGGCATACAAATTATGGCGTCTGTAGGGTAAGACAAAATTGACACATTCTAGTGGGTTCTTTTATCCTGGTTAACACAGTTAAAGAGAAGGAGAACTATTAGCTTACTGAACAATTCACAAAATAATATCCTGAAAGGACTCTTCAAGTTAATAAGAACTTAGGTTTCCAATGGTAACAAGGACTCCTCCATTATGTGCCCCATCAGTCCATCTCACTAAGTGCCCCATTGGTCTATCTGCCATGGTTAAGTCCATATCATTCTCATAAGCAGCACACGGTGACTGTTTCTTCCATGTAAATTATTGACAGCTCTTAAAAATCAGCTCAGGTACATTTTCTTGCTTTGATGTAACACTGATCAGATATGAACATGCATGGCAGAACATGATAAGAACATCTTTAAAGCAAAGCACACATAGGATACCATGTTGAGGCAGTGGCTGCCCATTACTTCTTGGCACATAAGAGACAGAAAAGAAGGAGAGCAATAACGCTAGGGCAAGTTGGAGTCCCAAGGACACCTCCCTAGTGATGTACTTCTTCTATACCCTGCTTTTGAACGCCTCCCCATACTCCTGTGGTATCTTGATTCATCAGTTTGGTCCATTGATGAGGTCATTGCCCTAGGGATCTATGTGTAGAAATGTCCTCAAAAACTAGATATGTGCTTCACCACTTCACTAGACATTTGCCCATCCAACCAAGTTGCCATAGAAAATAAGTCTCACACTTCCTCACTTTTCTTCCTCTGCCTCTTTTACTGTAATCTACATCTTCAGCTCTCCCCTGTAGACGAATGGTGCCCCAAAACATGGATGGTCCGTCTGTATCTGATCTGAAGTTTTCCAGCTTTTACATAACTGCTTATCTGCCCAGATACATTTCCAAGACTATTATTCCAATGGATAATCTCTGTTATTTCTTTTCCTGTCTCTCTTCTCAGCTTCTGACACTTTGTCATTGATACTTCTAGAATGTCAATCATTCCCAGACCTAAGCCCTGAGAAATAAGCCTTTATTACTCTGACAGGATACTTCTATTCCAGTCTAAAATGGATTCTGTGGTGAAGAGGTGACCCTTGGGTATTCTAAGCAATGTGCTACACTTTACAGGTGCATTTCCTCTCTGTTTCCTCATCTGCTGTTTAGTCTAGCTTATTAAACTATAAATACCACTGTACATTTGAATGTGTTACAGAAATTTTTAAAATGGTAGTTTTCCTTAACACCCAACCAAAAGTTAATTCGAAATCAAATTCACTGTGAACCTGAGGCATTTTGTCAGCGCTGTCCTGTCTCATTGTACAGCTTGACTTCAGGCTCAGTTCTGAACGTATGTCATGAAAGCTTTGCACTGTACATGTTTCTGGTCAGTCCATGTTCACCCAGGAACGCTGCCCAAGACACTGGCACATAGGTGTGAGAATATGACATGTGGTCTTCCTGAATATGTGAAGTTTACTGATCTTACAGAAGGCTAATGCTTTACATATGCAGAACAAATCCTTTTCTTTAGTTTTTATCACTAGCCCGTCTTCAGTACATATCAGTATGACTTTGGCTTGACTTGTGATCGAATATCTAAAAAAATTGCTATTTAACTTGCTGACTGGAGTTTCACAAGAAACCATTAAAATCTAATTTCAGAAACAGCCCTAAACATACTTCTGCCATTTTGTATGCATATTTATAGGAAGCAATGTTCTAGAAATGGATAATTATAAAATCAAAATATCTGAGAAAATGAAAATACAGCAAAAAAAATGCAGGGGTAATTTAATACTTTATGTAAAAATAAGCATAATTTATTTCATTTTGTGCAAATTTTGCTTTCATAATTACTAACTGGTAAAAATCACATGTATAGTAAGGAATTGCATTTCAAAAATTATCATGATTTATTGTCAGCAAATGTTAAATCTGAATACATATTTTAGGTACCTTATAGACCAAGTAAAATTTAACAGGAAAAAGGAAACTATGAATGAGGAAACAATGTAAGAAGCTCTGGGGTTTTCTGTGATAAAATAGCATTGCTAAAGTACAACTTAGAAAGGAATACTTCATTTGGGGTCAGAATTGCTAGTAAGAAAAGAAACCTGTTCTGAAGGATCTAGAACTCAGAAATGTGTGTGTGTGTGTGTGTGTGTGTGTGTGTGTGTGTGTGTGTGTGTGTGCATGTGCTCATGGGTATGTCATTATTAACATGTGGATATCAACGACTATGTGTTGTCTGTAGTTAGTAAAAGCCCATGAAAGTAATTCCCAGCTACACCCCATAAAAACCAGTGTTTACATTGAAGAACTGAGAAGAGGTTTTCGTGTGAATTTTCCTCATTTATTTAGGACAATAAAGAAAATCTGGCCATTGTCTGAATATGCAAACATCCTCATGGAATTCTCACAGTATTAAAAGTGATCCTCTAAGTTAATTACTAGGGCAGGGGCTTCACTTAGACCCTCGGTGATATGATCATTTAATTAATTTTCAGGCTCTGACCTTGTGCTTATCAGAACACTGGTTGAAAGTGGAAAGAAATAGTTTCAACTTCAGAGGACTGGACTTGCCCTTGGCAAATTGGGTCTTTTAAGGCCAGTCTTTACAGCTACCTGCTGTTCCTTGAAATAAAGTATAATTTTTCCCTCTGGTTCAAAATCATGTTGCTTAAATATTGTCAGCATTTTACAGCATCTCTGGGTGCCTTGCCCTCCTCTTTGTGAGTTAAGAGCTGCCTAGGATGGGCTTTATTAAATTCCTGACATGAGGCCAAAGCTCTGGCAGCTTGTTTCAAGGACACTGTAATTTCTACAGCTGAGTCCCTCAGCTCCTAGAACCTCCCCCATAGCTCAGTGTACAGTATGCCATTGTTCTAAGACATAGTACTGGTTCATCTTTGTCTTCTCTCAGCTCTGACTTCTTACCTAGTTTCAGTGACCTGGGATTTGACTTCTGCCCGTGTGTCCTATATATTTGTGGAAAAACCTCTACTTGAGTACTAAATGTTGTTCTGGGAACTATGACCCATGTCATGTCAGGAAACACAGAACCATTCCTATGTCCTGTGGGTCCTGGCCATCTTTCTGTCCCATCTCTACACATACACACCTTACTTTTTGATCCTGAAGATGTTCTTTGTGTCCAGTTATGACTGATTTGGATCAAGGGTACTTGCACAGCTACCCAAATTCCAAATTTCAGTTAACAAAACAGCAAATTTGGTTAAAAATTGTGTGTAGGCTTATATTTTTTAAAATCTACTTTAATAAGAGTACTTAAATACTTTAACCTCTCTTATAGCCCACCACTCACCAGACATAGTGGAAAGGAAAAGTTAATGAGGCAAAAGAGGATGTGGACCTGTGTAAAAGTCATTCTGTGGGGAAAATCCAGTCTGTGTTGTTAGGACATCAGTCGTTCAGTTGACACGAATCAGCAGCGGTAGCCCAATCCAACTGAAAACACTATTCATTAATCAGTAACAGCAGTTCAGTCCAGAAGAAGCCTCAAGGCTCTGCCAATCAGCCCAAGTCAAAGTCAGCAAAGGCATCAAGAAGCTGCCAGAATGCCACCAGAAATTCTTTAGTGTTTTCTTTTTCTCTACAAAGTTATGACAAATGATTACAACCAAAGAAAGCAAGGTGACCAACAAGGAACAGTGTTAGCAAAGCCCAATGAAGATCAGCAAAGAGTGGCAAGGCAAACCAATACCACACAGCATCATCCACTGTCTGTCGGGTTACATTTATACCCTTTCCAAACATAAAATGTTCTCGCAAACATCCACTCTAGCAAAATATTACATGCCCTATTTCCAGGCAGCTTCCAGAAAAGCACCACATATCTGTTCTCAGCAAAACATCCTCCCATGTGTCTACTTCAGCAAAAACATCCTCTCATAAGACAGTTTCCAGAAAAAAATCACGTGACACAACTGAGTCTCCGAAGAAACCAGAAATCTGCCCTTCATTTGTAACTTCACCTCTCCATGCTGCCGCTTTAGAGTTCCACATACTGGAGACGCTGACACACCTACAGCCACAACAAGATTTGGAGAGCTAAATTGGAAATCACCACTGAAATCAATGGCTTGAGGGGCCCTTGATTTAGAGGCTGAATACTCCAGCTTTTCCTCTTCATAACGGAGTCACACTTTAGAGCTATTCTACACATGTGAAACATTTAAGCTCATGTGTCATGCCTATCCTCTAGGGAGCAGAAGGGTTTTCCTGACTCTCGGATCCTCGTTTCATCCATCTCTGACTCCTGATTCCGTAACTAGAAAGTACACAAGGCTCCCCAAAAACTGTGGTCATCGATCTTTTGGTTTATGTTCATCAATCCTGAACACATTCAGTAAAGGTGTTTCTTTGACTGCCACACAGAGCCTGAGCTCTTAAC
The DNA here is from genome assembly GCF_004785775.1 of Grammomys surdaster. Lineage (NCBI taxonomy): Eukaryota > Metazoa > Chordata > Mammalia > Rodentia > Muridae > Grammomys > Grammomys surdaster. Next base: position 25,491,800 of record NW_021604622.1, read on the forward strand.
AATTTGGGGTTGACTAAGGTTTGGGTAGCTATCTATTGTCTTTCTTATTTTTTGCTCCCACCTTTTCCATGTGCTAGTCCTGTTTCTCTTAGGAAGAAGGCAATGAAATCCCAGTCCATACCCAATATGGAACCTCTTCTTGACTCAGAACTCTTTATCCCCAAACTCTATCCATGTCTGATGAGGACTCTATGCCAATGTCATAGAAAGCCAATAGTATCCTGGGAAAACATTGGCAAAGAATATACATACTTTACTATGTACTTGTCCTTCAGTAGACACATAAGCCTGGATGGCATAGCCCATTACACATGGGGCCCATTGTCCCAAGGTAATGGCACAGGATTGTACTGAGATGTAGGCAATAGTAACACTAGGGAATATTTGTTTATCCAACTCAAAACTACTGCAGAAGTACTGGGTAATAAAAATTGTTCAACTCCATTGTTGACCCAAACACCAGTATATAGTATATTTACTGCAGTTCATACCTCCCACATACAGAGCCAGGAAGTGAAAAATAATTCTTCAAGGTGATACCTTTCTTGGGTAATCAGGAAATCAGGAGGCATGAACCTGAAAGTTCAAACAGGAAAGCTTTGAAAGTTGAAGTTATTGTAGCAATGGTATGACCCAGATACCAGTAAACAAAGTAACAAATGTGTTAATTCTTGTATAAGGGCAAATGCTTGGCCATTCTGCACGAGAAGTGACCTGGGCAGTGTCAGGTGGTAAACCATTATTGAGTGGCTGGCTTAAGAAGCTGATCGGTCTCTGGGTCCTTTGTTATAAAACAGCCCTGCCTTTCCTGGAGAGATGATCAGAGTTCATATATAAACTGTGTGATTATATTCATATGTGTGTGCATGTTTGTGTGAGGGTTATCTGTGTGTGTGTTTGTAAAAAGAAATGAACAACCAACATGGTTTAGAGGAATATTTTACCCCACTTTTTGAGCATGCATTGAGTACATTGACTTAGCTTTATCCCTTATCGGCTAAGAGACAACAAGAAATATTGTAACCACTAACCACGGTGTAACAAAATATCTGAAAGAAGTAAAAGAAGAGAGGAAGGATTCATGTCTTCTTAAGAAACAAGGAGCTATAGTATAACAAATCCAGGAAACCTTCTGGAAGCCAAGAAGCTGAGAGAGAATTTGTTCTGGAGCTGAAGCTTGGCTGTAACCTTTCAGTCCCACCTCTAAAGCCCTATGTTTCCCAGCTAGGTCCCACATCCAAAAGATACCATAACTTCCCAAAACCATGCCACCATTTGGGGACCAACTGTTCAATCACATGAGCTTCTGGAAGACATCCAGTTTGAGAAGTCTCACTGTCTGCTGCACAGAGTTTTTCACTGGGATGAAGAGATGTCTGTCCATTGCATCCCACCCATAAGTAGACGTTCACACCTTGCCTACAGGCCTTTCCTGTTTCTGTAGGAGGTTTAGCACATAAGATAATATTTCTAGAATAGAGGGAACACTCTTGGCCATGTCACCCTCCTCCTCATCATCATCAGTGTCGTGATTATGACTAACCTACAGAAGGTGCTTTGTAAAAATGAGCCAATTGCTTTCTATGATGTATTGTTTGGGGCACAGGATGTTCAAAAGTCACTTTTTAAGAAGGCTATCTTCTACTGCAGATCTCCTTTTCGTTGCCATCCATGGTGATGTGGACTGAAATGGATGGCTCTTAATCAGTGATTGTATGAGTATCTTAGACTCCTTGCATAGGTCCACCGGGAGTTGCCACTGGTTGCATCAATCTTTGCCAAACTGCATCCCTGCTGAATCCATGTCTCCAGGGCTGCAAGGGGAATTTCCACTTTAGGAACAGCTGAGTGTACATTCTGATATTATAAACCTTGGGAACCAGCCTGCTACACTAAGAGGTCTGCTTTTGCCACAACTTCCTTTTCAAATCGCTAAACACATCAGCTCCTTGCCTTTTTGGTGTGTTTCAGGAAGAATACAAAATGACAGGCATGTAGAAATCAGTGGACCATGTATCTACCTGATTTCTTCAAACAGATGGCTGAATTTTAACTATGTGGTTCTTTGCTATTATCCATGATTAACAGCAACACAAGTGTGAGAAGTTAGAAGATGAACTTACAGGAATGTTTTTAAAAGGCTGAATTAGGATATATTCAGTAGATTCCTTCATTCAGGAAAACCTCTCTTGGTGCCTGATTGTGTGGTCAATAGACAAAGTATCATGGATGAGAATGAGGCTTATCACTTACTGTCCAGAGAACCTGACACCATATAAAAACACAGGTGTTTGTGTTCTGTAGGTTGATTTCACAAACTACCTGCATGGATGCAAGAATTAATTTGCATGGGTGTACAGATTGCAGGTCAGAAGCAGCTTGGAGTCTAGATGAGGGATATCAGCTCTTAGAGATGTTTTCTCAAGGATAGGGGAAGGGAGGAAATAAAATGCAGAATAAATAATACATGCATCGGATAAGGAGTCTGAGTGGTGAGTCAGTCTAAGGCAACCAGTCCCCCGGAATTGTGGGTGGGAAGGACAAAGATGAAGCTGCTCAAAGGTGGGATGGCCCCCATTGAGTGTTAAGCTTTCTTGATATCTGGTGCTGAGACAGACTGGGTACAAAAAGGAGGCCCTTAGTTCTGTTCTGTATCCCCTGAGTTCCTGTCCATTGTAGGACACAGTGTGAGGTGCCAATTCTTTGAACCTGTGTGAAAAGTTCTAGGTCAACAATAGAGACCTAAGGTTATCTCCAAGGCCAGAGGAAAGGATACAACCATTCTTGAAGAGAGATCACGGACTCAGGGTTCCAAACAGCTTGGTCCATCATGTGTTATTTTATAATGGGCATAAGGAAGCAACTCAAAAGGATGACAAAATAATCTTCCTTTTCCATTGAGGAAAGAGTTATCCTTCTTCTAAATTAATGTTTCATAGGTGCAAAGGTGCTTAGCACAGATTTTCTTAACTATCTTAATCGTCAACTAATAGGAACTGACACAGTGTAAATCCCAAAACTGGGGGAGTGGGGATAATTTAGACTTTGGTATTGCCTGGGCCATGTCAGACAAGGGCTGCCAACTGGGTGGTTGTTTTGCAATTCGGATACAATAAATCCAAGGAAAGTAATTTCCTTTTAGAAACCTGAATTGCTTCCTTAACAGAATGGCTGGAGCTAGATTTAAGCTGTGAGGTTAGCTGAGAGCTTCAGAAAGGATACCCATGGGACTCTATTAATTGCACTCTTGTTTTTAATGTAATATGCTTTTTATTCACAGGAACCTCCAGTGGTAAATTTCCTGTAAGCACCAGCTTAGGTTCAGCCTGCTGAAAAGGCTGTTGAAGTTTTGTTTTGCAAGACAGTCAAATTCGCTATAAAAGAAATAGCATTGCCCTCTGCTTGTGTGCATTGAGTACTAGTAGAGTTAGCAAGTTAGCTGTGCTAGTTATTCAACGACAGGCCATGCAGCGGTGAAGAAGAAGTGATGGCTGATTCTCAGTGATCATATTATTAATCGCCCCAACACTGTGAACTAGGTACCAGGATGAGAGACAGAGTTTACACAGCTTGTAAATGTTAGAGCTAGTTGCCTGGTTGGTGAATGTTCCACCTATTGAGTTGTGTGCACTTTGTCAATACCTACTGTGCGCCAGGTACTGTTCTGCAAGCCAAGAAGGTGATAATGAACAAGATAGCCTGTGTGCTGTGACAACTGGATTCGTAGACTATAATTCTTTGAAATTAAAGGCTGCTATATGAAATACACGGCCAAAATTTCTCAGTTGGTGATCATATTCTTTTTAGTGAAAAAAATAACTTAAATATGATAAGAGTGTTCATTAAAATCTGTTTTTTAGACATGTGCTGGCCTGAAAAACCTATTTTTTTTTTGCCCCGAATTCCCCTTTGCTATAAAGATGTAATGCTGACTCCAAGTACCAAGAACAATTTAATCCATTTGTTCAAATTTCAAGTGAAGAAAAAGAACTTTGGTAATGTATTAGTTGTCTGCCACATTGGGATAGCAGCTAGCTAAATTGATGAACTTTATATAATGATCTGTTGCTATAGCAACAGGCTGCCCAGTGTGTGGGAGAAGGTATTTCATCATTACCGCACTGGTAATGCTTGGCTGGTAGCAGATGCAAATACAAAGGCTTTCTATATCTTTGCTGTAACTGGGTCGATGAGACAAACACAAAAAAATGCCTCTGGATTACAGCGGCAGAGAAGCAAGCGGAGCCTCATGTGCAGTGAGAAATAAAATCACTTAGCTTCCTGCTGAGTAGTCCTGGAATCGACTGTGAATCTCTGACCATCACAGAGGGTCATTGTCCAAGGTGCGGCATGTTTTTCAGAGGTTTTCCTTCTGTTCTGTATTCGGTGATTGGAATCTTGAATAGAAAACATCCCTTTAGAGATATGACAGACTCTGGACAGAGCACAAATGATAAATTAGCACCTTGTGATAATCCCTGCATTCTTATCTGTTGCACTGAAGAAATTTACCTACTGTTGCTTAAAGGCCAGATTATTACCCTTTCCTTACAAAGTGAAGGAATGTATCCATGTCTTAAACAGGTTAACGTCCATCTCCTAAAATGTTTACCACATTTCAGACAAAACGTGTTTTAGAAGCATACGTTACATTTTCTGAGTCATCTTATCGGTCAGGGATCAAAGGTGTGTCCAATGAAGCTATTATCACACAACGTTGAGTGGCTTTCCTGTATGGCTTGCACTTCCTTCTCATTATATATACACTGCAGTGAGCTGAAAACTATTTGATCACAGGCAAGCATCAAGACACGTATGGTTTCCGCACAGTGCCAGCAAATGTTGTGTATTGGCTGTGTTTCTTTTCCTTCCCTTTCCTCTCTCTGTTCTTCATGTCTTTGCTCTCTTTCTGCAAAATAAGTTTTGATGTTATTTGTGAAATGCTTACAAAACTAAAATTCTAGAAACATCTGTCCTAAGAAGTTCACACTAGGGCTCGGGAATTAGCTCAACCAGGTAACAGTGCTCACTGTATAAGACAGTGTTCAAATCCCCAGAAGCCATGTAAAAAGCTGGTGTTGTTACATACACCTGTCAACACTAGTCTGGTGATCAGAAACAGGAGAGGTGCTAGAGCTTGCTGGCTGCCAGCTTACCTCGAGATTCAGGAAGAAGCCCAGTTCCTGACTCAAGAACGTAAGGCACAGTGCTAGAGCAGGTTACCTGAGATCCTCCTTAGCCTGTGTGTGTGCCCATATAGTTGCAGGTCTACACACACACACACACACACACACACACACACACACAAATGGGATGTTATAAACAGATGTTTTCCTCAGGTTTTCCACAGTTCGCTTGTAAATGCTCATTTGGTACTGATTTTTTTTTCCTCAAAGCCCAGAAGAGACATTAACACAAAGGTTTGAATAACAGCATCTTCTCTGTTAATTTTTATATTTTAATCCAAACATGTTATGTGTCATAATTATACTTACGTGTGTATAGACATTTAAATATGCGATACTGTGAGAATAATTTTAAAATAATAAGATGCCTCTGAGTATGAACCCTGCAATTATACAGGGTTAAAACAATTTAATCTACCATTTTATTGATTATTGTCCTGGGGTTACTTTGCACATGGTGAGTGTCTACCATTGTGTGTATTCCTATTTCCTGATGTATTAAAATTTGAATTACAGTATTTTAGAAAAAAAGTCGTTTGAAATTGCTCTGGAAAAATTACCTGGAAAACCAACTCTATATTTTGTGTTTCTTGACTTTTGGCATGGATACAGTTATGAATCTGCTGAGAGCACCAGAATAAAAGCTGGAGATTCAGGAGCTTCACAACATCTGTTGGGGCTGGAGGCCCAAGGTGAAATGGCTCCAGGCTTTTTTCCTCCCTCTGTCTCTATCCTCGCCTGTAAATGCCTTCATCTCATAATTCCCTCTCTATGCATGTGCCTGTATGTTCTCTGGCTTCTTGTTTCTGGAAAGACACTAGTCACATCAGAAGAGGACCTACACCAACCACATTTTATATACCTGTTATTTTTAAGAACACTGTGTATCCAAACACAGTTGCATCCTGGGGTACCAAGAACGGAGACTTCCATGTCAGAATCATGAATGGGTACAGCTGGGTTCATAGCAGCCCCTCTCTTATTAGATGTCACGTTTGCTCACCAGGGAGAGATAGTTGCAATTGATTGTATTGAAATTGACTAGTGCTTTTAAAGTGAAAAAAATAGAATCTTGTTGAAACTATTAAATCCATTTCAGCCACTACGACACTGAAAATGAAAAAAGACCCATTCTTTCCTCCTAAAGGCAAAAATACAACTAAATCCCAGTCACTAATAATTAAATTTTGCACATAGCACCTTATGTATCAAAGGAATTGGTTACTTAAAGGTCGTATGTATTTTATTGTAAACTTTTTAGCATTTATTTAAATCTTTAAGCCTTATTTTTTAAAAATATAAACAGAAGTACTTCATTTTTGTTTTTGTTGGTGGTGGTGGTTGTAGTTGATTAGTTCCTTTTTGGAAGTGGTTTTGTTGTTCTGATTGCTTATTTTCTCATGGTGGTGATGGGAGCTTAAGAGTCTCATGAGTTGGTCAGACGTGTCCTGGAGTTGGCATCACCTGAGCACGGGCTCTTCCTGTGTTGAATTCTAGAAAGCAAACACAGGTCTACCAATCAGAGCTTCATCTCTGTGTTAGACAGACACTACTTACCAAGGCTTCAGCTTGCTCAGCTGGCATTGCCTGACTCATCAGCCATTCTGCTGTTGCTGAACAACTAGAGAAATTCTCTCTCATTCTCCCAGTACTTTCAGAACAACAATGTTTAAAATAAATCCAGACCAAACATATGGCCAATGTAAAAGATTCCAAATACTGGTTTGCTATCCTGTCCTTTGAACTTACAGAGCCTGGCTGAGCCTTGATCTCTTTAACCGCAAACGGGTTGGTATAGGCCCTGTCATGTCACTTGAGATGACTAAAGATGAAACTCAGCATTTATATTCTCCAAGGGAAAAAAATGACCTCATTCCCTCTATTAGAGGGAAATTTTACCAGCATTTTGCATAATTTTGTCTTTGTCCATTATGGTATGAATCTGTACTCCCCCTTTAGCATAATGTAGGAATAATATATCATATGTCCTAGTTAGGGCTACTATTGCTGCAAAGAAACACCATCACCAAAGACAACTGGGAAGGGAAGTGTTGGGCTTAGCTAAGTCAGAGTCTATCATCAAAGGAAGTCAGGACTGGAACTCAAACAGGGAAGGATCCTGGAGGCAGGAGCTGATGCTGAAGCCATGGAGAGGTGCTGCTTACTGGCTTGTTCATCATGGCTTGCTTAATCTGATTTCTTATAGAATTCATGACTACCAGTCCAAGGATGGAACCACCCACAATGGACTGAGGCCATCCCCATATCAATCACTAATCAAGAAAATGCTCTAAAGCTGGATCTCATGGAGGCATTTTCTCAATTGAGGTTTCTTCTTTCAGATGACTCTAGTTTGTACCAAGTTGACATAAAACTGTCCAGGATATGTTTGCTTTCTTCTTGATTTCTATCTGTAATGTCCTGATGTGTCAGCCTTTACAGTTCATTAGGATCTGAACTATAATGGGTGTTGTATTCCAGCTGTGGCCATCTGTCTTGTCAATATCTTTCCAAAGCCGTGGTAAAGATCCGCCTTCCAAGGGAGTGTGATGGGAGCTTCACTTCTAGGAGAATGGAAAACTCTGGGCGATGAAGAGCAGATAGAACAGTCTCTTAGGTAAAGGTTCCATTGTACTGATCTGCCAGGTTCTGAAATGATGTCACAGTGATTGCATCCACTCTCACAGAGCACCGGATACCTGCCTGTGATCCCTTCACTCGCAGGTGTTGTAGTCCAGGTTCTGGGCTCATGGCTGCATTCCCTGGCTATGTCGCCCACACACTGCTCCTCAAACTTGATGATGCTCCATTACTTTACTTGGAGAACAAGGCAATTGTCATGTTCAACAAATGACTATCAAAAAATAACTTAGGAAAGGAATTATTCCAAAGAGACAGTTCTTCATGGCAAGGGATATATGGATGAGAGAGTCAGGGATTGGGAAGTAGAGAACAGTGAACGGCTCACTTCCTTCCTCTTCCCTTTTTTTTCAGTCTGAGATCACAACTCATGGGACAGTACTACCCACGTTCAAAGTGGGTGTCTTCATTTCCAGGTGAATATCTCTATTCACAGATGATCAAGCATTTGTACAGAAAGAACCTATTATTGAAATGAAATAATACAGCAAGGTTTAATATGTGATGCAGAAAAATGAAGCTCTCACATTGGGGAGTTTGGAGTTGTTCTTTATTTACAGGTGGTGGTGCTTGGCACTTGACTTTCTGTTGACAGAATCAAGATATCATCATATATGTCCCTAAGTTGTCTGTTACCTTAAGCCACAGCATCACAAGTGGCTAGAATGAATTACTATATATACATATATATAGTATATACATTATATAACATATATAGTAATATATATAGTTATATATATATTAAAGATTGTATAAAATAATTAAAATATCCTAGTAATTTTATGATTATATACAAAATATGGCATAAATAATATATTGTATTAAAACAAAAATCAATATTTGATCCATTTTAAACCTATAGCTGGTTGCAAATATTTTTAACTACTTCTATGGATTGTAGTCTGTCTCCACTGGATAGTGATGGTCTAGCTAACCTATGCATTCTGACCTCCTCACATGAAGGCTGGGTGGAGTTCACAGCTTGATAGGCAAACTCTGCTCCTAGAATATAATTTCACTTAAACCCAATTTATCTTCTACCGAGAATTCCATCTTATTTTCGGTTAATGTTTGCACAGCATGCTCAGTAACTTATTTGTCCCAAGATGTGAACCTGTCTCCCCTCTGTGGAGGTTAGGGAAAACAAGGCTTGGAAGCTCAGGGGCCATTTCTCACATCCAGAATTCTTTGCAGGGATTTTGAAATATTTTTCTCCCAGTAGTCAAGTTGAAATTGAACTTACTCTATTTCTTTTGACAGTGCGCAAACGTTACATTTTACACCATTTCATTTTTCTCTTTGTTTTCCCCTTTGTTCATTTTCTAATGGCAGTGATTGTTGAGAAGAAAAATATGCTTTGTTGTTACATCAGTTCTCTTTAGCAAGGCATTTTCCATGTATGGTCTCGTATTCCATGTCTTCAAGATGGATCACTAGCAAAAGCCAATGGTGAACATTGTTCCTATGCTGTATTGATCTCTGTCAAGAAGTTCACTGCTGTTATTAACAGGCATACCAAGGAGGCCATCCAGTTTCTGGAGGAGTGATCGAGAGACACCACATAGTATAGTCCTTACTTCTTCAGGCTGTCAGCCTCTTCCCTTAGTCTTAGAAATGTTCATCTCATATATAATCATGTAAATGTGTCTTTATCTACCTGCCTTGTTTTTTCAACACAAAAATGGGAAATGCCACCATGTCTGTCTGAGTTGGCCTGCAGCGCTGTTGAATGTTCCCTCTATTGATGTAATTTGACCTTTCATGTCTTCTAACTTTATCTTGTATACCTTATCATATGTGACAACAGCTACTTCCGTTTTTTTCTCCAATTTTATTAATGTAGTCCCTTTCAGCATTTGCTGTTGAGTCTGTATGTATCTTTGCCAGTGCAGTATGTTTCTTAAATCTTGGTTGATAATTGATATTTCAGGATAAAGAAAACTTAACATTTCCCAGATTTAATGATCAATTTAATTTAATCATCATCGATGCCAAGAATGCTGTTTTGCAAATTATATAGTATATATGACAGAAATATGTTTACATCTATCCATTTGAGAAATGGTTGGAAATTCTGTTGAAATCCAGAGTCAAAAAATCCAGAGTCAAAATTTATTTTAAAGTTTTTAATAAAGCACATCAGCAAACTGAAATAGCAGTTTTTAAACTCAAATACTACAATACAATACAATTCAGTGGTATAGTGATTTGATAATTTCATGATGAAAAATAATTGTAGGAAGCTATCATAGGAACTACTTTATTTTTATAAATAGACCACCAGGTTTCTATAAGGCAGAAAGCTTTGTATGTCCAGTGACAACACTACAATTCATAACATACAGTAGTCTCAACTCTTAGCAAAGGTGCTTTGTGCAGCATCTGTTGATTTTATATGACATGAAGGCATGGCTAATTTAAAGTACTCATGATGTGTGGTGATAATCAAAGCTGCCATCAAACTCTACGGTGTGACAAGGAAAGTACTTTCAGGGATGCTTGTGATGCACTACATGCTTGATGATTCTTTAGTGACGGAAGTAGAGATCAATAGACCATTTACTAGGAAATAATTAGCGTAGAACTGAGAACTGAGGAAAGGATCCTCTCCCCAAGCCTACTTGTGTGGTTCTGATGTATGCACATGCATGCGCACAGAAACGTCTCACTGTTCCTTTGTTGGTGTTTTGTCAGTGCCCACATTCAGCTATACTGTGACATACAGAGCCCAGCATGAACTGTAGGCAGCAAATCAGCTAGACTGCGTGTTTTAACTAAACAGTTAAGACCATTAAGACACTTTGGGTTATTACTGAAACATTGTTGACTGCTTCTTTACATTTCTTTGGTTGCTTCTCTGAATGATTCAAATGCGTATTGTTTTTCTTCTCCATCCATATAAGCAGAATTCCAATTTGCTGATTTGGTCATGATTAATTTCTTTTTTATTATTTCTACAAAATGAATTTTTCTTGTGCCCCAATATTGAGACTTTCTTCCTCCTCTGATTTTTGTTTGTTTGTTTGTTGCTTCTGCAGTATCAGGTAGACCATGAAATGCTCCAATTTGGGCTTTTCTTGAAATACCTCTGCTCTCCATCAGTTTCAAATGAGAGCATTTTTGGAGGTAATAATCCTGGTTGGTAGTTCTCTGCTTATTTTCAGGACCTGGACTTAATTCTTCTACACTGTGCTTGTGCTTGGGGTTTCTACTAAGAGGTCTGATGTTATCCTGATGGGTTCGTCTTTATACATTTGTGAGATTTTTCTTGTCGAAGTTAATGGCCTTCCTTTATTTTATACTCTTTTCATTTTTAACTATAATGTATCATGTAGACCTAACCACTTCTATTTTGTGTTCAAAGTTTTATTTATATACAATATATCAGATATTAAAATATCATAGTTCCACTTATTTTCATAAGCTTTAAATATTTCTGCTTTAATTTCAGCAGTTATGTATTCGGTTCCTTCACTGAAGATTTTTACACCTGTTTTCTTGATCACATCTCAGTGATCAACCATAAAATTGTGGTTGAGTTTGTCTGTTGAGTTGTTGGTTGGTTTAAGTAGGTGGTTAAATCCGGCTACTATATCATGAATGAACAGACGAGAGAGAAAGCAGCATCAATAAGGTACACTATATTAGATCATAAGAGCCAGAAATATCTCAGATAAAACAGTGTTTTCCAAACACAACTGGATAGTTGAGATAGTACACCCAAGACCTGTCTCAGCTTAAGTCAAATAAAATTGTAGCATGGAAGTTGTGCAGAGGAGAGATGGGTCCAAAAATCCCACCACTGGCTGAGGGGCTATTGGAATTTGTTACCTGTATTGAGAGGGAGAATGGATCTTCTTTTATAATGTGAACCCTTTTAGATCAACCATACTCCATAACTCACTGCCAAGAGTAATTGGGCAACACAAAATGTATTCAATGTGTTTAAAGATAAAAGAAGAGAACTTACATTTCTGTAGGTAAGCACATGAGGGTAAAGAGGTTGGATTTCAGAGGGATTGGGGAAGGAGAGCTAAATACATTAAAACACTATGAAATTCTCAATATGTGAATAAAAATATCATTTAAAAAGAAAATAAGGTTAGTCATTGGAAAAGTAGTAATTGAGTGAAATAGGGGAGAAGATTAGGAGAGAAAAACCACACTTCAGTAAAAGATTGGGAAGTAAAGGACTGGAAAGGCATGTCATGAAGTAAGAAAAGAACACAGGGCAAGAATGACTCCATGATACAAAGAAATCTGAGAGCAAAGTTGTATACATGTAAGAAGGATGAGAACAAAGAATACTGGTTTTCAAAGATAAAATAAGGTCAGTATAATACTTTATAAGAAATTGAAAAAAAGGGGATGCATAACAAGAGGCCAAAATACAATTAAAATTAAGGTGCATAAGGAAAGTGGCATGGCTTCTTACCTAGTGCCCTGATTTTTAAGATCACTATAAGAGAGGGAGCGGTGACAGAGGGAGTGTGAGCACAGAGTACGGGTGAGGCTCAGGCACTGGAGGGAAAGGAAGCAAGGATACAGACTGGAGCTTTAATTGTGTGGCTCTGGATCACTCTATAATGATGCTAACATGGATGGAATGAGAATTTATAAAGGACTTACAGTGTCACCAGATGTCCATAGATAAGGAGAGACAGCAGGGCCCTGGGTCATAGAATCTTCATTTACCATCATTCACTCAAATGCTAAGAACGAATTGGCTGGAGGACTGGGAACAGGGCGTGAAAGCAAGCATATGTTGAATGTTTTACACCACTGATGTCTTATTGGAATCGAGTTATTAAAGCTCTATTAAAATTTGCTACTTTCTGCAAATTTGTAAGAATTTTAAGTATCAATTAAGTTGACTCCAGGGTTATTATTAATTTTGGCAGGTTTCTCAGAGTGTTAACTGTTGAATATGTTCTTGTTCAGAGCTATACTTTTTGCACACCATGTTAGGTGCCACATTCACAAGAAGTCATGGTCACTCTCCTGTAGAAGTCTCATCTGTCCTGCCCCTCACTGCCTCAGTAATTGGTTAGGAAGTCTAGCTTTATCACTGTGATTATTTTTTAACTATTTGAGCCACGTCACTTACCAAGGGTAGCCACACTGTCTTCTCCCCAACCTTTGACTTGAACTGACATTCATTCCCTGTTACTGTGATATCCTACAGAAGAGTGGAGTGTTCTGTTGCTGCCTGGGAAGCCGACAGCTCCATCTGCCAGTGTTTTTTAGATGTCTAAGAGTCTTGTGGCTGAGTATCAGAACTGAAGTCACCTCTTGTCCCTGAAGCTCTCATTGTACCCTGTGTAGGCCTCCAAGCTGTGGTTACCGATGCTTTCTGTTATCTTGTGCATGGTGAACTGAAGTCACCAAAGCTGAATTCCACAAGTTTATGATCTCTGGTCACCAAATCAGAAGGAAGTTTTGTTATAGATAAAGGCTTTATCAAAATGGTCTTTCATGTTCATGTTTTATGAGCCATCAATTTTCTGAATGGCCATTGTTGCCTGTTTTCTAGTGCACACAGACATACTCCTTTCAGTCTTCCATGTTTGCTGGATATTTTTCAACACTAATATTTAACCAGCTATCTTGAAGTAAACTTAAGCAGTTGTTACGCTGTGTATATGATATGAAGCCAGTTTTTGAGAAAATTGAGATATTTCAGGTTTACATTTTAAGTAAAGCCAAACTAATATATTGTGCCCAAGTGTTTTCTCTTTAAATGTAGATAGTCATATTATCTATGACTTCCATAAAGGTACAAAGTGTAAAGTATTATCTCTTCAGTCTTTTCCACTTATTTGGTTGAAGCTCCTTCAAGCCAAAACTTCAGAGGTTTATTTCTGCTTTAAGATAACTTCTAAAGCTGCTTCTGTGTTTATAAATTAAGAATCACTGCCATTTAAAGCTTAATATCATGGTGGGTTTATTCACTTGGTACATTCAAGATGGCTTCAGATAGCACTGATAGTTATTGGTGGTGCTTCAAGATATCTGGATTTTTTTCAGGCAAGCAACAATGCCCTTGAAGTTCCTGTGCATCTCCCTCACAGAAGTGTTATCTAACCCCCTCAAGCCCTGATGAGTGAGGTAAAGCAGAAGGGAGTCAGGACTCCATTGAAAGTTGAACGACACTTTTACAGGAGTCACATGTTAGATATTTATATTATGATTCATAGTAGCAAAATTATAGTTATGAAGTAGCAACAAAAATTATTTTATGTTTGGGGGGTCACCAGTCACCACGACATGAAGAACTGTGTTAAATTGCCAAAGCATTAGGAAGGTTGAGAATCACTGACCTAAAGGGAACTTGCTCCGCATCCCTTGTAGCCTATCTGCGGGGGATGTGTGGAGCAGAGGCCCTCACCACAGGCAATACTAAATGCATGAACCTGGGTCCAGGAAGACTTGAATCCATTCAGACAAGAGTCAAGTTCAAAATCAATCTCTCTCTCTCCCTCCCTCCCTCCCTCCCTCCCTCCCTCCCTCCCTCCCTCCCTC
>NW_021604622.1:25506157-25518833 GCF_004785775.1 Grammomys surdaster
CTCCCTCCCTCCCTCCCTCCCTCCCTCCCTCCCTCCCTCCCTCCCTCTCTCTCTGTCTCTCTCTGTCTCTGTCTCTCTCTCTCTCTCTAACACACACACACACACACACAAATGGCCTTGTATTTACATTCCAAGTCACTCTACATCTTCTGTGAATGGGTAGCAATCAACACGCTGACATCAGTGCCCCAAGATTGTCCCTTTTGGATTTTTCTTTCCTGGTATTCTGCAGCTGATTTAATCTTCAGTAAGGTTTAGCATGCCTCTTGTTGCCAGGCTTGCGACTGAAGAGAAAGTGGTAGATCAGCAGTTCTCACCACTGGCTGCACTAGAGTATCGCTGCAGAGCTTTAAAGGACATCGGTACCTGACTTCTCCATCGAGTGTGGCCCACCCAAGAGGCCTCTGCATTACTGAAAAATGCTCAAATGTGAGCTGAAGAATTATGGCTGTGTGCTCTGTACATATTCTGCTTAACTGAATACAGCTGTGCTACCTGTGTGCTCTATTTTCTTCCTGTCTTGTCTTCACAGATTATGGCACCATTAAGAAAGTACGAGCTCCCCTGAGTCAGAGCTCAGGCAGCTGTTTGCTGGAAGAGATTGAGCTTTTCCCAGAGAGGAGGAGTGAGCCCATCAGGAGCCTGCAGATCCTCCACAGCCAGAGTGTCCTATTTGTGGGGCTGCAGGAGCATGTGGTCAAGATCCCCCTGAAGAGGTGCCACTTCCATCAAACACACAGGTAAGGAATCCCAAGGGTGAGGGCACCTGTGCCAGCCTTACAATTCTCCAGCTGTCAAAAGGCTGTAGAACCGTGTGTCTATGTGCTTCTATTCTGAGATACTGGGTCTTCATTATGGGTTTTTGGAGGAACCATGTAACTCACAACTGTGAGCAGTAATAGGTACGAAAACGAATTATTCATTATGTGATAACTCTTAGTGGTAATGCTGTGATCTAGTGCCCCAGGATAAGTTAATGTTTTATTTGAATACAGACACATATATACACAGAGACAGACAGACAGACAGAGAGAGAGAGAGAGAGAGAGAGAGAGAGAGAGAGAGAGAGAGAGAGAGAGAGGATGTAAGATAAAGTGGGCTTGAGCCCTGCTGAGAGGAAACATCAATGCTAGTCCAAAGCTCTGTCTTTCTGTATCACCTATCACATATGTCCTGTCCCTCATACCCCTGACTGTGGTTTATTCCTAAGGTCCTATTGTCATGTAATCAGTGAGTTAGGGGAAGGAAATCCTGGAGGTACAGGGAAAGCCAAGTGCCATAAATGCTTTCCCGTTCCCAGATCTTTCCTCTTACATTTTTGGTTGTGAGCCTAGCCTTTACTGGCTGAGCCATCTCTCCAGATCTATGCTCTTATATTCCAGAAACTGTCCAGTATTGTCCACAATGTACTTTTAAGTTTAGTTTGGAAGCACTTAGGCCCAGGTGCTTAGGAAATGCAAGAGGACTGTGCACACTAGTTGACTAGCTCTGTAATGTTTATAGTGTTGGAAAGTGGAAACGTATTCTGGCCTCTGACACAATTCTGCTTTAGGGGAGCTTGGTAGCCTTGTTTATAGCTATTCCCCTAAGCAAGACATACCTGAAGGTTTATGTAGAAGTGACATTTTTACTATACTACTTGCAAGACCCTGCCATGCACAGGCTATTCTGCTTCTATGCAGGGAGTCGGAGGCAGGAAATTCATACTACACACCTGTCACTGATAGTTTTGACCATGGCTCCAATATGCTTCAGCCTCACTGTCTCAGCTCACACACATGACTTGCTATAGAATCAAATGGGGTGATATATGCATTGTAAAACCTAAAGGTCTCTGCATGTTCTTGATGTAGACGGAAGGATTTTTTTTCTTTTTTCTTTTTTTTTTTAATGTATAACCATTACAATGTTCCCTGAAGGGTGGTTCTATAAAATGAAATCTGTATAATATGTCCTTGGTATCAGACAGAGTTAAAGAACAGTATCAGGATAGCCTTATTAGTTGTGCTGTGAATGTTGTTAGTACATAGTGACATTTATTAATGATCCTTTTTTACATCTCTCTGATTTCTAACATTAACCAATGGCCATTTGAAACTTATTCTGTGTATGTTTCTGCAAGTCCAGTCTGAGGCAGATGTGTCTCCCTTCTGAAGGCTGATCATTCAGTGGATAACTGGGATGATTGGGGTGTAGCCAAGAGGCATATCCTAGCCAAGCATGGCTGGAAGGAAACCAGTTTCCCAAGTCGTACTCTGTTAGATCCAAGTTCTCCCGGGGACTTGCTGGGGTCAAAACAGGGTCACAGGCAGGAAAACATGTGTGGTATTGCTTGCATTCACTGACTAGGAGTGCAGTTGCGAAGCATGAGACAATTCATCTCTTTCACTGCACTTTCATTCAGTGAGTTGGAGGTCACCTCAGCTCCTTCAGCTCAGGAAACTAAGTCACCGGTAGGATTGCCAACAGAGGTATGGAGGCTGCTGTCTGTCACGCCATCGTCCATCAACCCCATCTGGAATCCACAGGGGCTGGAGCCACCAGGTGTAGATGCCATAAGTAACAGTTCTTGCTTCCTCCGAGAAGAATAAGGCCACATGTGCCTCCTCAGCATCCATGGTAGAGGAGAAGCCGGTGTGGCTGAATCTCCCCTCTGTTTTTTTTTTCACCTGCTCAGAGCTAAACTACAAGCGAGCACAGCTCCACTGTGAGCCCATACACTGGGGCTTCTGTGTGCCACAGTTAGTACTCTTGTGTTTGGCTCTTAGTATTCCCTCTGAGAAGGAAATTCTAAAGACTGTGAACCAAGCATCCCTCTGTGTGTCTTCCGATGTGCTTCTCCAAGTGTCCTCTTCGTGTGGAAGGACGAGAAAGCCTCCCCAGTTAAAACTCACAAGGAGACTCTATTTTATAAATACCGCTTGCTTGGATTTTTCAAATGATTCATAGAAAAAAATAGTAGTTTGTTTTTCAGAGAAACAATTTTAATTTTCCAGAAATGTGCTTAATGAAGGACTTCCATTAGGAATGGACTAATAACAGGGTTGTGTGATAATTTCTTTGCCAAATGCCATTCTTTAGTAAACTATCAATAATTTGGTTGTTGCTTTAGGAAATCAATTTCATAAGTGGAACTTTGCAATATTCAAAAAGAGAAAGTGAGCGCATGCAAATAATGCACCTAAAATGTAAACATGACACTTTTAAAGGAGAAAATTGTCTCATGAGAATCTTTGTTTTTCATTTTGTCGGTTATCTATTTTTCAAAGACAATTTATGTAATTTCACAGTAGTGTTTACATTTCTGCCACGTTTTCCAAGATTATTGAGGCAAGTCTGGAAGTCTTATTGTTCACATGGAGGTTGGAAGTCCAGATGTCAGGTTAGTGTCCCACTCAAAGTCATTTACCTCCATTAGTCACTCACTCAGGCCAGGGCCAGTCTGTCTACCCCCACATCCGTAATATATTGATGGTTCACTCTGTGCAGAGAAGTCACCACAGATAGGGTGACTCATGAGCTACTGAGTTCACTTTCTGCTACTTTTTTTTTTCAAAATAGACTGTCTAGTGCAGACGTCCTCAACCTGTGCATTTCGACACCCCCCCAAAAAGACCACTAAAAACAAAGATATTTATGTTATGAATCATAACAGTAGAAAATTTTCAGTTATGAAGTAGTGAGGAAATAATTTTATGGATGTGGATCATCACAACATGGGAACACAAAAGGGTCACAACACTTAGGGAGATTAAGAACCACTGCTCTAGGACCTGGAACATGGGACTTATTAGCTGAGGTGTCTTCCTATCTGCTTTCTCATCTTTGCCCTGGCGCTATGGCAGATGAAACCAGCACGGAACAGGATCCCAAAGCATCCCAAACTGAGTATCTGTTCCAGTTTTTCTCAGGGTGATCCTACATCCTTGGGGGAGGCTGCTGCCGGTCCACTGTTCATTGTAGCTCAGAAAAGAGCATGCTAGCATGAGCACTTCTCTAGAAGCTATCTTAGAAGAAAAATGCCTTAAAGTTATAATTCAGTCAAATTTATCACAAAAGTCACTAAATGTATTTATTGTGATGTGACTATGTTTGGATGCTTCCATTAAATAAATCTCCTAGAAAATCATGCAAATGTTCAAGCCAAACCCAGGTCTTTGAAGTTGCAGTCATCTCTGTAAATATCATTTCCATGTGATGACTGAGCCTACATATTTACATATTTCATAACATGAGCTGATACTTAAAAGGTTTTGAGGTACCTGGCATCTGTAGGTCAATGTTTCACAATACCTCATGAGTGTCACTTCCTGGGCCCTTTGTTCTTGGTGTACACTGCCAGTGTTAATCTGTATTCTTTGAAGAATGAAAAGTTCTAGATGGCAGAGCACAAGATGGAGCTGTCACAAGAGCTACTAATGAATCCCTTCCTGGCTTGTCCACCAGTGTGAACTATAACCTGGCACTTACAGTGTGATAGACGTGGACATTGGACTTGGAGAGTTCCCGCTGCACTGAGTCAGGAGACAGATGTGGCCATATCACTCAGGCTTTCATAGCCATATCTAGAAGTCAGACTTTTCTCCCTTCCCACCTCTGGAAGTCTTGCAAATCCTAAGATAGTTACAGCTCTTCAATTCTCAGCAAGTGAAAGTGTGGAAGATTAGTGGGAGGGCCTTTGACACACGTTTTTAAAAGTCATTTAAAGAAGTATATGCACACTGACTAGATTCTCAGCTCAGAAAGTGTTCCTTGGGAAAAAAAGGAAAATACCCGGAAAATACCCTCAAGTATAAAATTTCTGTAACAAAGAATGGGCTTTTCCCTGATGTGTGGCCATCAGGACAAGCCAAGGCTATGGTCTGAGCAAAGCTTGACAAGAACTAGGCATGTCAAATATATGAGTTGCTTTTGGATTCTGAGAGTTTATGACTTAGACAATCAATGAAGACAAGAAAAAATAAGTTACCTCTTAGTCACAGTGCTCCACAGAAAGGCACCAAAGGGTAGAGTATGGGACCAATGCCACCGGTCAACCAAGGCACCTGCTCATGTAGAGGTGTTCCTTTAGACGCTGAGCCATTATAGAACTTGCAAGAGTCTCTTAAAGTGATGGGGTCCAACTTCATGAGATCAGCCCTAGAATTCTCAGAGGAGGGAGGTGGTAAGGGAATGACTTTATAGCAACTCCTGGAAACCCACTGTCCCAGGATCTAAATATTTTGCAACATTCTGCTGCAGCTTAAGTAGTACATCTGTTGCTACTGAGCCATATCTTATGGCTTGGCTTCATGGACTTAAGAACAGTTGTCATGGTGCTGGAGTGAAAAACATCCCTGTGTTTGTTCTGTTTAGGTCAAACTCAGCAGGGTAGATGTGGTCTATAGACTTTCATCTGCTAATTCCCGAGTTAAAGAGGTATGTCTTTGATGGGATTTACTTTATCATATCATATCCAAAGATTTATTACAAAACCTAATATTTTCTGAATTTCATAGAATCTCAATTCTTTGGCAACTCTTGTGTATTCTTTTTTATTTTTATTTTTTTTGACAGTCATTGTCTATATAAGATCAGATTAGCTCACCAGGTCATAGAGCTTGCATTCTGTTTATGAGAGATCCACCTGAATCTAAGAGAGCATGTGTAACCAGCAATGGCTATAGCCTTAGAGCAGAAACTAAGAATGGTACAAGTTCTATCTTGCTGCATCATCTAAGGCTTGGTTTGGCCTCTGTCTTCAGGTTCCTTTGGCCTCCAGCACCATGTACACCGCAAAAGAGGCTCAGTATATGCTTGATGAATTGCCAGGTGGACTCTGTTCTGAATTCCTTGCTGTCTTCTTATAACCTAGTGGAGGGTGGCTAACATTCTGTGGAGAATTAGAAAGGTAAGGTGAGGTAAAGAACAAAAGGACTGGAAGTCTGTTATCCTTTGGTACTTCTGTTTTATGATGTACTTGGGGTTAGAGGAAAAGCCAGCCCAGGAACAGAGATAGCCATAGGTGAATCAGGAAATAAACATCTCTAGAATTGTATTTTATAAAACTGGAAGGAATGATGGAACCATTAAGAAGACATCTTGGACTTCACTGGGCAGAGCTGGTGTCTGGCCACTCTTAATTTAATCAGTGTAATGGTGTCATTAAGGTAAAGGAATTAATACCTCATTAAGAAAATTAGTATGGAAATTAAGTGCTGTAGGACATCCGTTGCTTTAAAGGGCAAAGTTTTCAAAGGTAGACGTAATAGGTTGACACCATTATTAATTAAGTGTTCTAAAGACACCATCTGCCCAGCTGCAAAGTATACCACATGCTGAGAAAATAACATCGCCCTCCATGCTCCCAGTGAGACACCTTCAGTAAACTAGTTGGTACCATGCAATCATCCAGGAGGAGCTTTTGATGAACATTCGCTTTACAAAGGAAATATTCTCCTTCCACAATTAATTTATTGATTTCCAAATCTCAACATCCTGAAATTTGAACCACACTGTCATTCATTCGCTTAGCGTGGTAAGTGTATGGATTTCCTTCATCAGTTCATTCACAATGTATTTATAGTACGTAATACATTCTAAACACGAAGCCAGTTCCTGAGTGTATGATGACAAATGATGCATCCCTGACCCTGTCTGTGTGGGGCTCAGAGACTAATGAGAAATTCTGCCATAAATAAAATTATCTGAATATCTAATGTAGAATTGAGTCAAAGGTTCCTGAGGTTGTATTACATTTTATCCCAAAATGAATTTATCATTATATCTGATTCTATACCATGCTAGGAATCAATCCCCTTACCTAATATCCCATTATTTCTTAAGCCTTATCTGAATTATTACTGGTTTTCTAATTCTCAACTTCCAGAACTAAGCACCAGGTCATGACAACACATTCAATAAATTTTTCACTCAGTAGGTGACTCTGGGGCCGTTAAATTGTGACTGTGGCAACTTCCATATGCATCCAATGATTATAACTGTTTAAATATACAGGGGAAGAGAAATCACGTGGACCCACATGCTACTTACAACAGTACAGAGCTCTCTATAAGAAGAATTCCGGGAATAGTCAGGCTGGAACACAATGTACTATAGCATTATTATATTCCCCTTGAACCTTACCAAGGTGAAAAGGAAACTCTCAAATTGTGATGGAAAGCAGAACATAAAACTTCTGTGACCTCCACTAGAGCTAATAATTGTACATTACATTATTGCTTATTGTGCAGTTATTAGGAGAAGGCAGGGGCTTGATTATATGGAGTATGCCCAATTTAAGAGGTGTCTCACCGAAGATAGTACCATATTATACATTCAAAATCACTAATATTAATCATTTTAGTGAATCACATGAAGTAAGCCTGTGTTTCATGATAGATCTAATTCTAGCAATAACACATATTGCTACCTTGGCGACACAGCAAAAACTAAGAAAATGTACACACAGCATCCTATAGACGTGCAGTAGTTTACCTGTCTTCTACAGTGCCAAATTCTCCTCCATATACCTCTGGATCATAAGTGGTTTTCTCCCTCATCTCTTGTTTGTGAACTATTTCAGTGTAATCATGTTACCACTACAGTGATAGAAGTGGCATACAGGTGTCTGAGCATAGCCAAGTGTGCTAAAAATAAACCATAGGTAAAATTGACTCCTATAGGTTCTGAGTTTCCCTTAGTATTGCTGTAACTAACAAACAGTTTGGGAGTCTCCTTCCTGTTGCATATTTAAAGACAGCATGTTCCTGGCCTAAATGGAAATCTAAGTCATCGGTGTATTCTAACCAGTCAGCTAGATAGTTTCGTCAGTGGAGAAGCACAGCATAAAGGCCTTACTAATAATACACACCCCATCTGATACCTACGCCACAAGCCTCCTACGTTTGAGCCTCAGGTGCACAGCTGTGCACACAGTTCCATGGAAAACCTGGGTAGCAGCATCATTCTTGGCTCTAGACCTTCTCCAAAGCTCTTAACAACAGCAGTGCCTGAGCTCCCCCTAAGATGTTTATTGCTGTATAATTTACTGAACTCATGATTTTAGACTATAACCATTCCCGTGTACTGATAAAACATCCTACATATAAAAACACTATGAACTTGGGACTCATTTGGACCCTGGATGGAGACAACGGGAAAGAACTCAGATTCTCTGTGTATGTGATCATAAGAGTGGTAACAGAGACAGAAGATTTGCAATAGGTTAGCAATAGAAATAAGAATTCAATACAACATGGTTCCTTTTCTTTCCTGATGAAGGGTGACTGTCAGTTAATGTAGGTCTTTCTAAGATGGCACTTCCCATCCTTGTACTCTATGCACATTCCACTGAAAGTTGGGTCAAAGCCTCCCTGTGCTCCACATACAAGTCAAAAACCAAACATGCTACATGGTAGTGTTGCTCATGGGAGTGCTTGCTTACTATCCCGGTGCCTGAAATATCAAGGCAGTAGGATGTCCAATTCAAGTTCAGCCTTGTCTAAAAGCAGACAGTGTGTCACATAAAATAGAGTAAGTTCCGGGCAGTCTGAGACAGATGGAAGATAAGCTGACAAGTCCATAGATGGCTTTTACACAGCTGCACCCATTGTACCAGATCCTGCTCCATTCAGCAAGTTCTTCACGAGATATTCATCTGTCTGCATAAGTAAGAGACTCAAGTGTGTGAAAGAAACATGCTTTCTTCTCAGTATTCTGTTTTCCCTTTGAAATGTGAGGTATTTACAGGACAGCCTGAGTCTTTAATGAGCCTCAAAGATTCTTGATTCAGTCCTCAGACATTGGAAACTAGCCTGTGTTGCTTAGGACTCTAGTATCCTGCTGTAGCATATTAAATATTAATATTTGATCTTACCCTATAAAATATTTAAATTCAAGTGACAAAATTATTGTCAGGAAAGAAGATTAAATAATACTAATAATTAGTTTTACCCATGTTTTTGGCAGTGTTGATGTGACTTTTTCTAATCAAGTACCTTAAACTCATTCATTTTTTTTTAATCTTTATTCTTAATGAGTTTAAGAAGAAAGAAAGAAAAACCAAGGAAGAAAGAAATACCACTTTTACCATGGCTACATTCATTGGAAACTCTTCTTTTCCTCATGGCCTCTTTAAGAGACCCAACTTCCAAAAATAATAAGTCCTAATGATTGGTTTGGTATAGACCAAGAGGAAATTATAAGTATGGGGGCTTTCTATTGAATGGCCACTTGTGTTTGGATAGCAGCTGTAATATTTAAAGAGAAATGGAATGTTAAAACAACCAGAACCTTCAGCATTGTAGAAAAGGTGGAACTGTTATTACAGGCAGAGTTTCAGAGCCTTAAACCTTCACTCCAATCCAGAAGGCTTATTTCAGGTCTCCAGGTGGCTTTGCAGTCGAGGAAGGTCCTATGCAAAAGAAGTAGTTCATCAAATATCTCCTCTTTGGAAATCTGGATTTAACCTAGTGGTCGTGTTACTTTAATAATAATAATAAAGAAAAAAACAAACCATAAGGAAGAAACTTGAGCCCTTCAAATGGTCTCTGAGTATGGCTGTGTTGTAGTCACCCATATTTGTGAAAACAGGGTCACAGACAGAACAAATCCCAAGGTGAGGTACATGCTGAACATGTCATTTTGTCAGTGGGCAATGACTCCCTGGCCCTTCTCAGGAGCTACGAACATAAATGTGTTACTTTGAGCTAGTTCAATATTGGATCCTTCCCAGCTGCAGTCTATCCCAGCCAGGTAATGTCAACACAAGAAGCAGGAGACTTCCAATCCTGTCTTGCGTCCCTGCCTCACCTAGGTCTGTTTTGTAGGTCACGCTTGAGTGATCTCCATTCTCAGGAACATCCTGTGGATATTTTCTTACAGTGAAGGAACTGTACAGTCAAGTGTATTTTCATGTCTGCTTTCAGTGCCTGCATTGGCGCTCAGGACCCTTACTGTGGCTGGGATGCAGTGATGAAGAAGTGCACCAGTCTGGAGGAGAGTCTGAGCATGACCCAGTGGGATCAGAGCATCCCCACCTGTCCGGTATGTGCACATCCTGTCCAGCTTCAAAAAGTATTGTCCGCAGGAGGTAGAACCACATAGCTAAAGTAAATCCATTGTTGCAAACCCAAAACAAATTTGTGCTTCTACACTGGATCTAATCCTGGCTTGTAGGAGGCCACACGGGATGCTCTCACCTGTTTTACATTGATTTGAAATGCTTAAGATTCAACAGCCCTGTTGAGCATAAGATCATGGTTTTACAGTTTTTACCTTTTTTTTATAGTTTCGAGTGAACTCTTGTCCCTGTTACACTAATAAAATGTGAACTTCCACACTCGTTCATTTCCCTTAGGGGCTATAATTCCAGAAGCTGACAGAAGTGAAGATTTGAAGAGTAAGTTAAAGGATATTATTGTGGCACCATGTGGATCAGATTCATAGACCTTGGTCAGGGCCACAGGAAGGCCTGGCAGAAGCAGCCCTGTGTGCATTCCTATGTGGGACCCTGAGGAATGAAGAGGAACTGGACTGTATTTACAGCCAGACCCTGAATCCAAGAAAAGCAAAGCTCACTGTTTGCTCAGTTCATCTGCTTGGGTCCTCACTTGCAGAAAACAGTTTTCCTTTATTTCTGTCTCAGGCTTGTGTTCTAGCATATGAACCTAAACTACTAACATTAATATACTCAAAGTAGGTAGTGGGGCCGTTAGTCACTCTGTTACTCAGTTGTGGGTCTCTGCCTGTTGTTGGTTGTAAGCACTTCTGTAAGGCAGGAGAAGAAGCTACGTCTTTACTGTCCCTGAATGTATTAGACATACCTCAGGCTTCCGATTTGTCCATGCAACTTCCAGAAGCTGCCCCATCCAGAGCGAAACCATATGCTAATGAAGCTTGTTCTTCAACTTGGAAGGAAATGGAGCAGAGAGGAAGTTGGAAGGTCAGCATCCTTCCCAGATGTTGCCGTGGGTGGTGAGTCCTTTGCACAAAGGAGCCCGTGTGGACATCATTGCACCTAGACATTCCCAGTTCCCATCAGGGGTTAGATCAGAGGTTCTCAACCTGTGGGTTGTGATCTTTTGGGGGCATCAAATGACCCTTTCACAGGAGACACATAACAGATATCCTGCGTATCAGATATTTATATTATGACTCATAACATTAGCAAGGAGGTAGCAAGTGTAGTTATGAAGTAGGAACAAAGATAGCTTTTGTTGGGGCTCACCACAACATGTGGAACTGTATTAAAGGGTCACAGCATTAGGAAGGTTGAGAACCACTGTCTTAAAACCATTTGGCTTTGTAGTGCTAGATCTTTGATTTTATAGGGGAAATTCTCTTCCATCTCTTTAAAAATAAAATGGTTTGAAATAATACTAGGAACTGAAGAAATCCCTTTTTCAGTGCTGAACATGTTAAGAGCACAAAGGCAGTAACCCTGAATTTTTTTGCAGAAGGTAAAAACATACTGAACAGCCTCCAGCATGTCAGTCTGCAGACACATCCTCATGAAGAGTCAATGCATCTTCCTGCATACTTTTACCCTTGCATTTTCAATGGTTAAAAATGTGTAAGAGGCAGGTAACATAACTGTGCATTCTCTTAAATGGTAAGAACATTTCTCCCTGCACCCATGGTTACACATATGAGCATGACAGCTAAGACGATTATGTGGAAGGAAATTTACTCTCAGGTATTTGCTTTGTAACAGATGCACGTCTCGAATATTTTACAGCAGAAATATGAAATGGAGGGATCCAATGTTTGAGATATGACTAAAGAGTTGTCACCCATATTGTCACAAGACAGGATGACAGATCCTGTTAACTTTTCAGGGCAAAATGGGCAATGCTGTGAGACTTAATCACAGCTCTGAGATATGACCACAGACCCAATGTCAGTCACACATAGCAAGATCTGTCTCTCTAGACGTTAGATGTGTCTATTGTATAGCGTTCCATCCTCCTGCCGGATGGATTTGCTCACATCAAGATAGACTTTTGGCAAGCTAAGAATAAAAATAAAAAAACCAGCAATAATCTTATTAGGTTTTAAAATTTTTACTTTAAAATGTCATTTCTAGGTTATTTGTTCTTTCACTAAAATAAAATATCTTGTTTCTTAGATAAGTCTGTGGTATCCACATTTCATGACTTTGATATAATACTGACTTTAAAGTGTGTGCTATCTATGTTGCTGTCCCTTTAAGATAGTCTCTCAGGTTGTAGTTTCCATACTGAGGCCCAAACCCAGGAGCTCACACTTGCTGGGCCAGAGCTGGGTTGGCAGAGTGTGATGACCTCGTAGGCTCAGTGTTGAATGAGTTCTAAGATGCCAACTGATTTTGGAAGTAATAAATGCCAAGAGAATTTTGCAATCGGTAAATATTTCTCATTCCTTCTGAAGGTTGTTTGCCCACATCTTTATCAAGCAAGTAGAACTTGCATTTTATAGATAGATAGATAGATAGATAGATAGATAGATAGATAGATAGATAGATAGATAGAGATAGATAGATGATGGATAGATAGATGATAGATAGAGATAGAGAGATAGAGAGATAGATGATAGATAGATAGATAGATAGATAGATGATGGATAGATAGATGATAGATAGTGATAGAGAGATAGATGATTGATAGATAGATAGATAGATAGATAGATGAAGGATAGATAGATGATAGATAGTGAT